>NC_135237.1:6040591-6371091 GCF_051348905.1 Ranitomeya variabilis | reverse complement strand
GGGGACATTATTACTGTATGTGGGGGTCTCAGGGGACATTATTACTGTATGTGGGGGTCTCAGGGGACATTATTACTGTATGTGGGGGTCTCAGGGGACATTATTACTGTATGTTGGGTCTCAGGGGACATTATTACTGTATGCGGGGGTCTCAGGGGACATTATTACTGTATGTAGGGTCTCAGGGGACATTATTACTGTATGTGGGGGTCTCAGGGGACATTATTACTGTATGTGTGAGGTCATCGGGGGCACAATTGATGCATGCAGGTGTCTCAGGGGACATTATTACTATATGTGGGGGTCTCAGGGGGCATTATTACTGCATGTGGGGGTCTCAGGGGGCATTATTACTGTATGTGGGGGTCTCAGGGGACATTACTGTATGTGGGGGTCTCAGGGGGCATTATTACTGTATGTGGGGTCTCAGGGGACATTATCACTGTATGTGGCGGTCTCGGAGGACATTATTACTCTATGTGGGGTCTCAGGGGACATTATTACTGTATGTGGGGGTCTCAGGGGACATTATTACTGTATGTGGGGGTCTCAGGGGACATTATTACTTTATGTGGGGTCTCAGGGGAGATTATTACTGCATGTAGGTGTCTCAGGGGACATTATTACTGTATGTGGGGGTCTCGGGGCATTATTACTGTATGTGGGGGTCTCAGGGGACATTTTTACTGTATGTGGGGATCTCAGGGGACATTATTACTTTATGTGGGGTCTCAGGGGACATTATTACTGTATGTGGGGGTCTCAGGGGACATTATTACTGTATGGAGGGGTCTCAGGGGACATTATTACTGTATGTGGAAGTCTCAGGGGACATTATTACTGTATGAGGGGGTCTCAGGGGACATTACTACTGTATGTGGGGGTCTCAGGGGACATTATTACTGTATGTGGGGTCTCAGGGGACATTATTACTGTATGCGGGGGTCTCAGGGGACATTATTACTGTATGTGGGGGTCTCAGGGGACATTATTACTGTACTAGACTGTGGCCCGATTCTAACGCATCGGGTATTCTAGAATATGCATCATGTCCCCGTAGTATATGGACAATGATGATTCCAGAATTTGCGGCAGACTGTGCCCGTCGCTGATTGGTCGAGGCAACCTTTATGACATCATCGTCGCCATGGCAACCATTATGACATCTATGTCGATACTGTGCCCGTCGCTGATTGGTCGAGGCCTGGCGGCCTCGACCAATCAGAGACGTGGGATTTCCATTATGACATCATCGTCGCCATGCTGTGCCCGTCGCTGATTGGTCGAGGCCTGGCGGCCTCGACCAATCAGAGACGCGGGATTTCCAGGACAGACAGACAGACAGAAAGACAGACAGACAGACAGACGGAAAAACCCTTAGACAATTATATATATAGATGTGGGGGTCTCAGAGGACATTATTATTGTATGTGGGGGTCTCAGGGGACATTATTACTGTATGTGGGGTCTCGGGGGACATTATTACTGTATGTAGGGTCTCAGGGGACATTATTACTGTATGTGGGGGTCTCAGGGGACATTATTACTGTATGCGCGGGTCTCAGGGGACATTACTGTATGTGGGGGTCTCAGGGGACATTATTACTGTATGCGGGGGTCTCAGGGGACATTATTACTGTATGCGGGGGTCTCAGGGGACATTATTACTGTATGCGGGGGTCTCTCTCAGGGGACATTATTACTGTATGCGGGGGTCTCAGGGGACATTATTACTGTATGCGGGGGTCTCAGGGGACATTATTACTGTATGTGGGGGTCTCAGGGGACATTATTACTGTATGTGGGGGTCTCAGGGAACATTATTACTGTATGTGGGGTCTCGGGGGACATTATTACTGTATGTAGGGTCTCAGGGGACATTATTACTGTATGTGGGGTCTCAGGGGACACTATTACTGTATGTGGGGTCTCAGGGGACATTATTACTTTATGTGGGGTCTCAGGGGACATTATTACTGTATGCGGGGGTCTCAGGGGACATTATTACTGTATGTGGGGGTCTCAGGGGACATTATTACTGTATGCGGGGGTCTCAGGGGACATTATTACTTTATGTGGGGTCTCAGGGGACATTATTACTGTATGCGGGCGTCTCAGGGGACATTATTACTGTATGTGGGGGTCTCAGGGGACATTATTACTGTATGTGGGGGTCTCAGGGGACATTATTACTGTATGTGGGGTCTCGGGGGACATTATTACTGTATGTGGAGGTCTCAGGGGACATTATTACTGTATGTGGGGGTCTCAGGGGATATTATTACTGTATGTGGGGTCTCAGGGGCATTATTACTGTATGTGGGGTCTCAGGGGACATTATTACTGTATGTGGGGGTCTCAGGGGACATTATTACTGTATGTGGGGGTCTCAGGGGATATTATTACTGTATGTGGGGTCTCAGGGGCATTATTACTGTATGTGGGGTCTCAGGGGACATTATTACTGTATGTGGGGGTCTCAGGGGACATTATTACTTTATGTGGGGTCTCAGGGGACATTATTACTGTATGCGGGGGTCTCAGGGGACATTATTACTTTATGTGGGGTCTCAGGGGACATTATTACTGTATGTGGGGGTCTCAGGGGACATTATTACTGTATGTGGGGTCTCAGGGGACATTATTACTGTATGTGGGGGTCTTAGGGGACATTATTACTGTATGTGGGGGTCTCAGGGGACATTATTACTGTATGTGGGGGTCTTAGGGGACATTATTACTGTATGTGGGGTCTCAGGGGACATTATTACTGTATGTGGGGGTCTCAGGGGACATTATTACTGTATGTGGGGGTCTCAGGGGACATTATTACTGTATGTGGGGTCTCGGGGGACATTATTACTGTATGTGGGGGTCTCAGGGGACATTATTACTGTATGTGGGGTCTCAGGGGCATTATTACTGTATGTGGGGTCTCGGGGGACATTATTACTGTATGTGGGGGTCTCAGGGGACATTATTACTGTATGTGGGGGTCTCAGGGGATATTATTACTGTATGTGGGGTCTCAGGGGCATTATTACTGTATGTGGGGTCTCAGGGGACATTATTACTGTATGTGGGGGTCTCAGGGGACATTATTACTGTATGTGGGGTCTCGGGGGACATTACTGTATGTGGGGTCTCGGGGGACATTATTACTGTATGTGGGGTCTCAGGGGACATTATTACTGTATGTGGGGTCTCGGGGGACATTATTACTGTATGTGGGGGTCTCGGGACATTATTACTGTATGTGGGGGTCTCAGGGGACATTATTACTGTATGTGGGGTCTCGGGGGACATTATTACTGTATGTGGGGGTCTCAGGGGACATTATTACTGTATGTGGGGGTCTCGGGATATTATTACTGTATGTGTGGTCTCAGGGGACATTATTACTTTATGTGGGGTCTCAGGGGCACAATTTATGCATTATTACTGTATGTGGGGGTCTCAGGGGACATTATTACTGTATGTGGGGTCTCGGGGGACATTATTACTGTATGTGGGGGTCTCGGGGGACATTATTACTGTATGTGGGGGTCTCAGGGGACATTATTACTGTATGTGGGGTCTCGGGGGACATTATTACTGTATGTGGGGGTCTCAGGGGACATTATTACTGTATGTGGGGTCTCGGGGGACATTATTACTGTATGTGGGGGTCTCAGGGGATATTATTACTGTATGTGGGGTCTCGGGGGACATTATTACTGTATGTGGGGTCTCGGGGGACATTATTACTGTATGTGGGGGTCTCAGGGGACATTATTACTGTATGTGGGTTCTTGGGGGACATTATTACTGTATGTGGGGTCTCGGGGGACATTACTGTATGTGGGGGTCTCAGGGGACATTATTACTGTATGTGGGGTCTCGGGGGACATTACTGTATGTGGGGGTCTCAGGGTACATTATTACTGTATGTGGGGGTCTCAGGGGACATTATTACTGTATGTGGGGGTCTCAGGGGACATTATTACTGTATGTGGGTTCTCGGGGGACATTATTACTGTATGTGGGGTCTCGGGGGACATTACTGTATGTGGGTGTCTCAGGGGACATTATTACTGTATGTGGGGGTCTCAGGGGACATTATTACTGTATGTGGGGTCTCGGGGGACATTATTACTGTATGTGGGGGTCTCAGGGGACATTATTACTGTATGTGGGGTCTCGGGGGACATTTTTACTGTATGTGGGGGTCTCAGGGGATATTATTACTGTATGTGGGGTCTCGGGGGACATTATTACTGTATGTGGGGTCTCGGGGGACATTATTACTGTATGTGGTGTCTCGGGGGACATTTTTACTGTATGTGGGGGTCTCAGGGGATATTATTACTGTATGTGGGGGTCTCAGGGGATATTATTACTGTATGTGGGGTCTCGGGGGACATTATTACTGTATGTGGGGGTCTCAGGGGATATTATTACTGTATGTGGGGTCTCAGGGGACATTATTACTTTATGTGGGGTCTCAGGGGCACAATTTATGCATGTGGGGGTCTGTGCGTGTATATGGGGTGACTCGGGACATGAATAAATGCTAAGTGGGCTCGTCTTTATCTGTCATGCGGCTGATACAAAGCTCCGGAGCCTCAGAAGTGATAATACCAGGACTCCTCAGGGGCAGCGCCTCCTCCATGGTCCGCCCGGCTGCGGTCTCTCAGGGGAAGGAGCGGCGCGCACTGCAGCAATGCCTGTGGCTCAGGGCGACCTCAGAGGCAGCACGGAAGATGATTGGACGATGGTTGGAGATGGCCGCCTATCCGCGCTCCTGCAGCTCATCACGTGACAGGCAGGACGTCTCGGCTCCATGGTGACAGTCTGCTCCTCAGGTCTGAGCCAGGACAGTGAGTCGAGGACAGGAGCAGCCGATCCCCGCTCAGCTCCGCGGCTGCGCTCTGCTGCCACCTAGTGGCCGGAGTGCTCAGACTGTTTGTGCACCATGAGGAGACGTCTGCGGGGCCTCTGCTCCGGCGCGGGGCCCAGAGCGTCCAGGGACGACGGTCCTGATGATGGCAGCGAAGGAGCAGGGCCGAGGAGTGGAGCAGGCGGCTCCTGGGGCAGGAAACATACCAGCTGTGCCGGCAGCATGTTGCCCCCTACTGATGAGGTGGGGGAAGCTGAACAGCAGGCGGCCCTTACACCAAGCAGAGCCCCTCCCTCAGCCATAGCATGGCCCTGCAAGGACAAGGGGCATGAGCGCTGGGCCATACGGCTCATAGAGGGCGGCTGCCACCTGCCAGAAGGAAGATGGCCACACATGGAAGGGCCCAGAGCTGGGCGAGTGCGCAGCAACCAAACCCTGCAGTGGTGCAGGAGAAAACAAGGCCGACGTACCAGACCTGACATGGGCGAGTGCCAGACCTGACATGGGCGAGTGCCAGACCTGACATGGGCGAGTGCCAGACCTGACATGGGCGAGTACCAGACCTGACATGGGCGAGTACCAGACCTGACATGGGCGAGTGCCAGACCTGACATGGGGGAGTGCCAGACCTGACATGGGGGAGTGCCAGACCTGACATGGGCGAGTGCCAGACCTGACATGGGCGAGCGCCAGACCTGACGTGGGGGAGTGCCAGACCTGACGTGGGGGAGTGCCAGACCTGACATGGGCGAGCGCCAGACCTGACATGGGCGAGCGCCAGACCTGACATGGGCGAGTGCCAGACCTGACATGGGCGAGTGCCAGACCTGACATGGGCGAGCGCCAGACCTGACATGGGCGAGTGCCAGACCTGACATGGGGGAGTACCAGACCTGACATGGGGGAGTGCCAGACCTGACATGGGCGAGTGCCAGACCTGACATGGGCGAGTGCCAGACCTGACATGGGCGAGTGCCAGACCTGACATGGGCGAGTGCCAGACCTGACATGGGCGAGTGCCAGACCTGACATGGGCGAGTGCCAGACCTGACATGGGCGAGTGCCAGACCTGACATGGGGGAGTGCCAGACCTGACATGGGGGAGTGCCAGACCTGACATGGGGGAGTGCCAGACCTGACATGGGCGAGTGCCAGACCTGACATGGGGGAGTACCAGACCTGACGTGGGCGAGTACCAGACCTGACGTGGGCGAGTACCAGACCTGATATAGGCGAGTACCAGACCTGACATGGGCGAGTACCAGACCTGACATGGGCGAGTACCAGACCTGACATGGGCGAGTACCAGACCTGACATGGGGGAGTGCCAGACCTGACATGGGGGAGTGCCAGACCTGACATGGGGGAGTGCCAGACCTGACATGGGCGAGTACCAGACCTGACATGGGCGAGTACCAGACCTGACATGGGCGAGTGCCAGACCTGACATGGGGGAGTACCAGACCTGACATGGGCGAGTGCCAGACCTGACATGGGCGAGCGCCAGACCTGACATGGGCGAGCGCCAGACCTGACATGGGCGAGCGCCAGACCTGACATGGGCGAGCGCCAGACCTGACATGGGCGAGCGCCAGACCTGACATGGGCGAGCGCCAGACCTGACATGGGCGAGCGCCAGACCTGACATGGGCGAGCGCCAGACCTGACATGGGCGAGCGCCAGACCTGACATGGGCGAGCGCCAGACCTGACATGGGCGAGCGCCAGACCTGACATGGGCGAGCGCCAGACCTGACATGGGCGAGCGCCAGACCTGACATGGGCGAGCGCCAGACCTGACATGGGCGAGCGCCAGACCTGACATGGGCGAGCGCCAGACCTGACATGGGCGAGCGCCAGACCTGACATGGGCGAGCGCCAGACCTGACATGGGCGAGCGCCAGACCTGACATGGGCGAGCGCCAGACCTGACATGGGCGAGCGCCAGACCTGACATGGGCGAGCGCCAGACCTGACATGGGCGAGCGCCAGACCTGACATGGGCGAGCGCCAGACCTGACATGGGCGAGCGCCAGACCTGACATGGGCGAGCGCCAGACCTGACATGGGCGAGCGCCAGACCTGACATGGGCGAGCGCCAGACCTGACATGGGCGAGCGCCAGACCTGACATGGGCGAGCGCCAGACCTGACATGGGCGAGCGCCAGACCTGACATGGGCGAGCGCCAGACCTGACATGGGCGAGCGCCAGACCTGACATGGGCGAGCGCCAGACCTGACATGGGCGAGCGCCAGACCTGACATGGGCGAGCGCCAGACCTGACATGGGCGAGCGCCAGACCTGACATGGGCGAGCGCCAGACCTGACATGGGCGAGCGCCAGACCTGACATGGGCGAGCGCCAGACCTGACATGGGCGAGCGCCAGACCTGACATGGGCGAGCGCCAGACCTGACATGGGCGAGCGCCAGACCTGACATGGGCGAGCGCCAGACCTGACATGGGCGAGCGCCAGACCTGACATGGGCGAGCGCCAGACCTGACATGGGCGAGCGCCAGACCTGACATGGGCGAGCGCCAGACCTGACATGGGCGAGCGCCAGACCTGACATGGGCGAGCGCCAGACCTGACATGGGCGAGCGCCAGACCTGACATGGGCGAGCGCCAGACCTGACATGGGCGAGCGCCAGACCTGACATGGGCGAGCGCCAGACCTGACATGGGCGAGCGCCAGACCTGACATGGGCGAGCGCCAGACCTGACATGGGCGAGCGCCAGACCTGACATGGGCGAGCGCCAGACCTGACATGGGCGAGCGCCAGACCTGACATGGGCGAGCGCCAGACCTGACATGGGCGAGCGCCAGACCTGACATGGGCGAGCGCCAGACCTGACATGGGCGAGCGCCAGACCTGACATGGGCGAGCGCCAGACCTGACATGGGCGAGCGCCAGACCTGACATGGGCGAGCGCCAGACCTGACATGGGCGAGCGCCAGACCTGACATGGGCGAGCGCCAGACCTGACATGGGCGAGCGCCAGACCTGACATGGGCGAGCGCCAGACCTGACATGGGCGAGCGCCAGACCTGACATGGGCGAGCGCCAGACCTGACATGGGCGAGCGCCAGACCTGACATGGGCGAGCGCCAGACCTGACATGGGCGAGCGCCAGACCTGACATGGGCGAGCGCCAGACCTGACATGGGCGAGCGCCAGACCTGACATGGGCGAGCGCCAGACCTGACATGGGCGAGCGCCAGACCTGACATGGGCGAGTGCCAGACCTGACATGGGCGAGTGCCAGACCTGACATGGGCGAGTGCCAGACCTGACATGGGCGAGTGCCAGACCTGACATGGGCGAGTGCCAGACCTGACATGGGCGAGTGCCAGACCTGACATGGGCGAGTGCCAGACCTGACATGGGCGAGTGCCAGACCTGACATGGGCGAGTGCCAGACCTGACATGGGCGAGTGCCAGACCTGACATGGGCGAGTGCCAGACCTGACATGGGCGAGTGCCAGACCTGACATAGGGGAGTGCCAAGAGTGTAGATGAGACCTGAGTGACGGTGAGCGGTGCTGACAATGGTCATCTGAAGTGCAGTGGGTGGAGCCAGGGCTGTGGATTTGTGGAGTCAGAAGCAACTCCTATCATGTATAACACGTTGGGTGCAGTAGTACAGTGCAGGATCTGCTGTAAATGTTTCCATAGAATTTGGGAAAGTTGTGAAATGTCCTATAAATGTCTGTTCTGTTCCTCATCTCAGGATCTCGGATATTAGTGGAGATGAATCTGTGCTGCACTTTATGCACATGCTCAGTAGTGACCAATGCTGTGCAGTACTATACCCCAGACTGCTCTTTATGATCATGCTCAGTAGTGACCGATGCTGTGCAGTATTATGCCCCAGTTCTTAACATTATGCACATGCTCATTAGTGACCGGTGCTGTGCAGTATTATACCACAGAGCTGCACTCTATGCACATGCTCATTAGTGACCGGTGCTGTGCAGTACTATACCCAGAGATGCACTTTTTATACATGCTCAGTAGTGACCGATGTTATGCAGTATTAAACCCCAGAGCTGCAGTTTGTACACATGCTCAGTAGTGACCGATGCTATGCAGTATTATACCCCAGAGCTGCACTCTATGCACATGCTCAGTAGTGACCGATGCTGTGCAGTATTATACCCCAGAGCTGCACTTTATTTCTTATGCTCAGTAGTGACCGATGCGGTGGAGTCAGAGTTTTGGCCCTGGGTGCAACAGGTAATCGCCAGCACATAAGGACTGTGGACGACACCGACCTGGGTCCTTTTCTACCCGCTGTGCCTCCTCTGTGGATGGAGCTTGTGCCTGTGACGGGTGCAGCAAGGTGTTAACTCTGCTATGGCTATGAGGCCTGTTAATGGCGTACCAGCGTGCCATCTTAATGAGACTGACACCGTAAAGTCTTGTGGGATGTGGCCATGTAGCTGCCGTCCTGCGCTGTCTCCCGCTCTTAGACGCTGTGCCCTCGCCATCCTAATGAGGGTCTTGTGGGATGTGGCCATGTAAATGCCATTCTGTGCTGTGTCTCCCACTCTTAGACGCTGTGCCCTCGCCATCCTAATGAGGGTCTTGTGGGATGTGGCCATGTAAATGCCATTCTGTGCTGTGTCTCCCACTCTTAGATTCTGTGCCCTCGCCATCCTAATGAGGGTCTTGTGGGATGTGGCCATGTAAATGCCATTCTGTGCTGTGTCTCCCACTCTTAGACGCTGTGCCCTCGCCATCCTAATGAGAGTCTTGTGGGATGTGGCCATGTAAATGCCATTCTGTGCTGTGTCTCCCACTCTTAGACGCTGTGCCCTCGCCATCCTAATGAGGGTCTTGTGGGATGTGGCCATGTAAATGCCATTCTGTGCTGTGTCTCCCACTCTTAGATTCTGTGCCCTCGCCATCCTAATGAGGGTCTTGTGGGATGTGGCCATGTAAATGCCATTCTGTGCTGTGTCTCCTGCTCTTAGACGCTGTGTCCTCGCCATCCTAATGAGGGTCTTGTGGGATGTGGCCATGTAAATGCCATTCTGTGCTGTGTCTCCTGCTCTTAGACGCTGTGTCCTCGCCATCCTAATGAGGGTCTTGTGGGATGTGGCCATGTAAATGCCGTACTGTGCTGTGTCTCCCACTCTTAGATGCTGTGCCCTCGCCATCCTAAGGAGAGTCTTGTGGGATGTGGACATGTAAATGCCATTCTGTGCTGTGTCTCCCACTCTTAGACGCTGTGCCCTCGCCATCCTAATGAGAGTCTTGTGGGATGTGGCCATGTAAATGCCATTCTGTGCTGTGTCTCCTGCTCTTAGACGCTGTGTCCTCGCCATCCTAATGAGGGTCTTGTGGGATGTGGCCATGTAAATGCCGTACTGTGCTGTGTCTCCCACTCTTAGATGCTGTGCCCTCGCCATCCTAAGGAGAGTCTTGTGGGATGTGGACATGTAAATGCCATTCTGTGCTGTGTCTCCCACTCTTAGACGCTGTGCCCTCGCCATCCTAATGAGAGTCTTGTGGGATGTGGCCATGTAAATGCCATTCTGTGCTGTGTCTCCCACTCTTAGATGCTGTGCCCTCGCCATCCTAAGGAGAGTCTTGTGGGATGTGGACATGTAAATGCCGTACTGTGCTGTGTCTCCTGCTCTTAGACGCTGTGCCCTCGCCATCCTAATGAGAGTCTTGTGGAATGTGGCCATGTAACTGTCGTACTGTGCTGTGTCTCCCACTCTTAGACGCTGTGCCCTCGCCATCCTAATGAGGGTCTTGTGGGATATGGCCATGTAAATGCCATTCTGTGCTGTGTCTCCCACTCTTAGATGCTGTGCCCTCGCCATCCTAAGGAGAGTCTTGTGGGATGTGGCCATGTAAATGCCGTTCTGTGCTGTGTCTCCTGCTCTTAGACGCTGTGCCCTCGCCATCCTAATGAGGGTCTTGTGGGATATGGCCATGTAAATGCCATTCTGTGCTGTGTCTCCCACTCTTAGATGCTGTGCCCTCGCCATCCTAAGGAGAGTCTTGTGGGATGTGGCCATGTAAATGCCATTCTGTGCTGTGTCTCCTGCTCTTAGATGCTGTGCCCTCGCCATCGTAATGAGAGTCTTGTGGGATGTGGCCATGTAAATGCCATTATGTGCTGTGTCTCCCACTCTTAGACGCTGTGCCCTCGCCATCCTAATGAGAGTCTTGTGGGATGTGGCCACGTAAATGCCATTCTGTGCTGTGTCTCCTGCTCTTAGATGCTGTGCCCTCGCCATCCTAATGAGAGTCTTGTGGAATGTGGCCATGTAACTGTCGTACTGTGCTGTGTCTCCCACTCTTAGACGCTGTGCCCTCGCCATCCTAATGAGGGTCTTGTGGGATGTGGCCATGTAAATGCCATTCTGTGCTGTGTCTCCTGCTCTTAGACGCTGTGCCCTCGCCATCCTAATGAGGGTCTTGTGGGATGTGGCCATGTAAATGCCATTCTGTGCTGTGTCTCCCACTCTTAGACGCTGTGCCCTCGCCATCCTAATGAGGGTCTTGTGGGATGTGGCCATGTAAATGCCGTTCTGTGCTGTGTCTCCTGCTCTTAGACGCTGTGCCCTCGCCATCCTAATGAGGGTCTTGTGGGATGTGGCCATGTAAATGCCGTTCTGTGCTGTGTCTCCCACTCTTAGACGCTGTGCCCTCGCCATCCTAATGAGGGTCTTGTGGGATGTGGCCATGTAAATGCCATTCTGTGCTGTGTCTCCCACTCTTAGATGCTGTGTCCTCGCCATCCTAATGAGGGTCTTGTGGGATGTGGCCATGTAACTGACGTACTGTGCTGTGTCTCCTGCTCTTAGACGCTGTGCCCTCGCCATCCTAATGAGAGTCTTGTGGGATGTGGCCATGTAAATGCCGTACTGTGCTGTATCTCCCACTCTTAGACGCTGTGCCCTCGCCATCCTAATGAGGGTCTTGTGGGATGTGGCCATGTAAATGCCATTCTGTGCTGTGTCTCCTGCTCTTAGACGCTGTGCCCTCGCCATCCTAATGAGGGTCTTGTGGGATGTGGCCATGTAAATGCCGTTCTGTGCTGTGTCTCCCGCTCTTAGACGCTGTGCCCTCGCCATCCTAATGAGGGTCTTGTGGGATGTGGCCATGTAAATGCCGTTCTGTGCTGTGTCTCCCGCTCTTAGACGCTGTGCCCTCACCATCCTAATGAGGGTCTTGTGGGATGTGGACATGTAACTGACGTACTGTGCTGTGTCTCCTGCTCTTAGACGCTGTGCCCTCGCCATCCTAATGAGGGTCTTGTGGGATGTGGCCATGTAAATGCCGTTCTGTGCTGTGTCTCCCACTCTTAGACGCTGTGCCCTCGCCATCCTAATGAGGGTCTTGTGGGATGTGGCCATGTAAATGCCGTACTGTGCTGTGTCTCCTGCTCTTAGATGCTGTGCCCTCACCATCCTAATGAGGGTCTTGTGGGATGTGGCCATGTAAATGCCATTCTGTGCTGTGTCTCCTGCTCTTAGACGCTGTGCCCTCGCCATCCTAATGAGGGTCTTGTGGGATGTGGCCATGTAAATGCCATTCTGTGCTGTGTCTCCTGCTCTTAGACGCTGTGCCCTCGCCATCCTAATGAGGGTCTTGTGGGATGTGGCCATGTAAATGCCATTCTGTGCTGTGTCTCCTGCTCTTAGACGCTGTGCCCTCACCATCCTAATGAGGGTCTTGTGGGATGTGGCCATGTAAATGCCATTCTGTGCTGTTTCTCCTGCTCTTAGACGCTGTGCCCTCGCCATCCTAATGAGGGTCTTGTGGGATGTGGCCACGTAAATGCCATTCTGTGCTGTGTCTCCTGCTCTTAGACGCTGTGCCCTCGCCATCCTAATGAGGGTCTTGTGGGATGTGGCCATGTAAATGCCATTCTGTGCTGTGTCTCCCGCTCTTAGACGCTGTGCCCTCGCCATCGTAATGAGGGTCTTGTGGGATGTGGCCATGTAAATGCCATTCTGTGCTGTGTCTCCCACTCTTAGACGCTGTGCCCTCGCCATCCTAATGATAGTCTTGTGGGATGTGGCCATGTAGCTGCCGTACTGCGCTGTCTCCCGCTCTAAGACGCTGTGCCCTCGCCATCCTAGTGAGGGTCTTGTGGGATGTGGCCATGTAGCTGCCGTCCTGCGCTGTCTCCTGCTCTTAGACGCTGTGTCCTCGCCATCCTAAGGAGAGTCTTGTGGGATGTGGACATGTAAATGCCATTCTGTGCTGTGTCTCCTGCTCTTAGACGCTGTGCCCTCGCAATCCTAATGAGGGTCTTGTGGGATGTGGCCATGTAAATGCCATTCTGTGCTGTGTCTCCTGCTCTTAGACGCTGTGCCCTCGCCATCCTAATGAGGGTCTTGTGGGATGTGGCCATGTAAATGCCGTTCTGTGCTGTGTCTCCTGCTCTTAGACGCTGTGCCCTCGCCATCCTAATGAGGGTCTTGTGGGATGTGGCCATGTAAATGCCATTCTGTGCTGTGTCTCCCGCTCTTAGACGCTGTGCCCTCGCCATCCTAATGAGAGTCTTGTGGGATGTGGCCATGTAAATGCCGTTCTGTGCTGTGTCTCCTGCTCTTAGACGCTGTGCCCTCGCCATCCTAATGAGAGTCTTGTGGGATGTGGCCATGTAAATGCCGTTCTGTGCTGTGTCTCCTGCTCTTAGACGCTGTGCCCTCGCCATCCTAATGAGGGTCTTGTGGGATGTGGCCATGTAAATGCCATTCTGTGCTGTGTCTCCTGCTCTTAGACGCTGTGCCCTCGCCATCCTAATGAGGGTCTTGTGGGATGTGGCCATGTAAATGCCATTATGTGCTGTGTCTCCTGCTCTTAGACGCTGTGCCCTCGCCATCCTAATGAGGGTCTTGTGGGATATGGACATGTAAATGCCATTCTGTGCTGTGTCTCCCACTCTTAGACGCTGTGCCCTCGCCATCCTAATGAGGGTCTTGTGGGATATGGACATGTAAATGCCGTTCTGTGCTGTGTCTCCTGCTCTTAGACGCTGTGCCCTCGCCATCCTAATGAGGGTCTTGTGGGATGTGGCCATGTAAATGCCGTTCTGTGCTGTGTCTCCTGCTCTTAGACGCTGTGCCCTCGCCATCCTAATGAGGGTCTTGTGGGATGTGGCCATGTAAATGCCATTCTGTGCTGTGTCTCCTGCTCTTAGACGCTGTGCCCTCGCCATCCTAATGAGGGTCTTGTGGGATATGGACATGTAAATGCCATTCTGTGCTGTGTCTCCCACTCTTAGACGCTGTGCCCTCGCCATCCTAATGAGGGTCTTGTGGGATATGGACATGTAAATGCCGTTCTGTGCTGTGTCTCCTGCTCTTAGACGCTGTGCCCTCGCCATCCTAATGAGGGTCTTGTGGGATGTGGCCATGTAAATGCCGTTCTGTGCTGTGTCTCCCACTCTTAGACGCTGTGCCCTCGCCATCTTAATGAGGGTCTTGTGGGATGTGGCCATGTAGCTGCCGTACTGTGCTGTGTCTCCTGCTCTTAGACGCTGTGTCCTCGCCATCGTAATGAGGGTCTTGTGGGATGTGGCCATGTAGCTGCCGTACTGTGCTGTGTCTCCTGCTCTTAGACGCTGTGCCCTCGCCATCCTAATGAGAGTCTTGTGGGATGTGGCCATGTAAATGCCATTCTGTGCTGTGTCTCCTGCTCTTAGACGCTGTGCCCTCGCCATCCTAATGAGGGTCTTGTGGGATGTGGACATGTAAATGCCATTCTGTGCTGTGTCTCCTGCTCTTAGACGCTGTGCCCTCGCCATCCTTCGACTGCACTTTTAAGATGGGACTTTGGCTGTTTTATTATTGAACTTGTTGACTTATTTGCTTGCTTTCGGCCTTGGATAGATGGATCTTCTCTCCTGTGTCTGCTATCTTACGCCATGATATGAGCAGAGCGCATTGGTGATGTGGCCTCCATCGTCTCCATGTACATGATCCCAGGACGGTGCAGACCATGCGCCCTCAGGAGACGTACTAGTGGGTAACTGCGGTCACTTTAGCGGAGACATGATGGGTTCTTCTTATTTTTATGTTCTGGCTATCTGATATTAGAGGCTTCCCTGGGTGGCCATATTGGGGGCACACCCTCCCGTATACACAGTGCAGCGAGGTTCTGGGAATCAAATGTGAGTGGAAGACAACAGATGTAGGAGTTATTCCAATCTTCAGGAAGGGCTGGAGAACAGCCCCTGCCCTAGAGATCACAGAGCGGCCCTAGAGCAGCATACTGAGATTTACACTTACTTAAAAAAGTCTTCATACCCCGTGAACTTTTCAGCATTTTTCACATTACGCCCACAAGCTTAAATGTATTTTATTGGGATTTTATGTGTTTCCAACACAAAGTAACAATTAACAATTATTTGTGACGTGTAATGGAAATGATAAAAGGTGTACTAAATATTGTAAAAATATAAATCTGAACACTGTGCCATGCATTTGTTTGAGTCAGTACTTTGTAGGACCACCTTTCTCTGCAGTTTTTGGGGGTCTGTGCCTCCAGCTTCGCACATCTAGGAGGTGACATTTTGCCCCTTCTTTGCACTCTCGCTCAGTCATATTGGATGGAGACGTCTGTGATCAGATTTTTTCACGTCTTGTCACATGTGTTGGTAGGTTTGCAGTTGTGGCTATACTCCTATTTTTGGATGATGGATTGCACAGTGCTCCATGAGATGTTCAGAGCTTGGGCTTTTTTTATAACCTAACCCTTTACTCTTCTCAACAGCTTTATCCCTGACCTGTCTGGTGGGCTCCGTGGTTTCCTTGATGCTGTTTTATCCCTAATGTTCTCACACAAACCTCAGAGACCTTCTTTGAACAACTGTAGTTATACTGAGAAGGAATCACGCCTATTGGGATACAATGTACTAATTATGTGACTTCTGGGGGTGATTGGTCACTCAGGATTTTATTTAGGGGCATCAGACTAAAAGGAGATTAATACAGATGCACCTTCACAATTTTTAGATTTATAACTTTAAAATAATTAGAAAACCCCATATAATTTCCTTTAGACTTCAGAAATACTTGTTACTTCGTGTTATATCTCAGAAAATACATTTTACGTTTGTGGGTGTAAAGTGAAAAAACATGGAATAATTCACAGGGTATGAATACTTTTTCAAGACACTATATCTGCATGTATAGTGCTAGGGGGAACCCATACACATTTAATTGCTGCCCACCAAACATTTCTGACCCTTCTGACTTCTCCCCACTCTTCTATCTCTTCTACATTCATGACCTCCTCCAGATTTCTCTGACCTCCGCCTCCAGACCCATCAGTCCTTGTACAACTCTTTTTTTTCCGCTAGACCTTCCCTGCCTTCCTCCAGGTCCCCATTCAGACTCTCCTGTCCCCATACTTTCTCCAGACCTTTCTGTTTTCCTACAGCTCTCTCTGCCCCTCTACACACCTCTGTTATCCTTCTCCAGAGTCCTTCAACAGACCACTATATCTTCGTTCTCCTGACCCCTCTGTCCTCTTCCTGGCCCCTCTGTCCTCCTACTCCAAACTCCTCAGTCCTCTCCAGACCCATCTGTCCTCCTCCACATTATTCTGTCCTCTCTTCTCCTCTGTCCTCCTCTATTTTCCTCCTTTCTACTTGCTCTTCCTCCACCAGACTCTTCTTTCCTTCTCCAGACTATCCTGTCCCTTCCAGAGTCCTTGGTCCTCCAACAGACCACTCTATCTTCCTTCTCCTGACCCCTCAGTCATCTTCCAGACCCCTCTGTCTCCTTCATATTCCTGTCTTCCTGTTCAGCCACAAAACATAAAGAAAACTGAGAATGTATGCAAATTAGGTTTATTAGACATAACATTATAATCACAGCTCGTGGTTCATGGAGAGATTGAGAGAGTGAGACTATAAAGCTACTATATATAGAGGGGAGCTCCACCACAAATAGACTTCTTATATACCATGGGGTCAGGTGAGAAGATCCCATTAGTGTAGTGTGTGATGTGGAACCCCACCATATCCATCCATGGAGAACTCGTGTTCTAGGGATTAGTGGCTGTATAAGCTCATAGAATTGACTGAAGACATCTACTCAATCCTTCTTTGATGTGGAAGATCTCACTAACTAGGGTTCCTCTTAGACTCAATATATACAATACAAAAATCTCAGGTGGCTGTAGCCAGTAGTATAGATTGGAGCGTGAGTCATGATGGAGGTCATGGAGATTACTTGAGTGTAGCTGAAACTAACACCAAATAAATATTATAAAATCCCATTTCTCCCACTAGGCCTTTCTTTGGACGGGGCGTCCCCTGAAGAGTCCTCTGCTCCTGGGTGTCAGATATTCTGGAATCATCAGTAGGTGGTTTCTTTTTGCACTTGGACCTTCTCTTGTGGAGCTAGTAACGTAACCGGTATTTGAACTGGACGTCATGGGTGGGCTGCATGGTGCCAAATCCCCATCGGTTCGGATCGATGTCTGGAATCTCCTCTTTTGGATTGACCAGCTCAAATTCGAAGTAACTCAGCATCAGAAAGACAAACTGTTTCAGTTCATTGACAGCAAAAAAGCGACCAGGGCATATGGTGGTGCCGGCTCCCCAAGGCATGGTGAAATACTTCAGCCGCTTCCCATTCTTGAAGAACTCAGACTTTTTGGTGCCGTCTTCATTCAGGAATCTGTTGTATTTGAACTTCTCGGGTTCTGGATGAACTTCTGGATCCATCTGAACGGCGGTGTATGGGAAAATGGCAACGCGGTCTCCTTTACGTATGGCATATTCCTTTCCAGATGACATTTTGAGGTTCAAGTTTTCCTTAACGGCTCTGATCAGCACTGGGGCAGCAGTCAGCCTCAAGGTCTCTTCTACGACACTGTCCAGGACAGGCGTCTTCAGTAGCATATCTCTGGTTAGGTTGATCAGGGCACCTCCTGGTTTTACCTCTTGTCCATTTTCCTTCAGAACTCTATCGACCTCTTCACTGACGGCCTTCATGGCCTCTGGATGCTTCATTAAGTAGAGCAGGAGCCAGAAGCTGGCAGGTCCAGTGTTACCTTGAGATGCCCACAGAAGCAGGAGCATAAACCTGTCCTGCATGTATTCTGGCATCCCATTGTCTGCTCGGTCCTGGAACTGGTCAGTAATCCAGCCACTGATGTTTTCTTTCTGTAGGGTTTTCTTTATAGACAGCATGTTCCAGAAAAGCCTCTTCAGTCTCTCGGCCTCCATCTTGTCATTTGGTGGCAGTACGGCATAAGCCAGGCGTGGGAACAGTTTATCGTACTTTCTAAATTCACCAAACAACTCCGCTGAGTGGTCTCTGTCATGTTTCTTGGCCTTCTCTGAGTTTCTGTGACTTTTTGTGGGCTCGTTCCCAAATAAGGCAAGATACCCCGCCCGGAAGACTATGTTGTAGCTGTAGTTGAATAGTCCATCTTGCTGCCACTTTTTCTCGCGGTCCATGGAGCCAACACCATGAAGCATCAAGTTCTGAAGGTTGTCCATCATGGCCTGGGTCATGAGCACTAGACCATCTCCCATAAGGTGCTTCGTACTCGCCTTCTCTAGTAACTTGTGATCATTGGTTCCAGAATGGTAGCCAAAAACTCTGGCCACCAACTCCATAGCAAACTTCTCAAAGTCAAGCCTGGCCCTGGCCTCTCTCACGATGGGACCAAACGATAATGGGTCTGTTACGAAGGTGTAGTAATAGCCTCCGATCTGGATAGTAAAGATGTCTCCATGCTTTTTCTGCATCTTTTTTAAAAACCCTGCAGTGTTTTTTCGGAAGTCGAGAGCGTATCCCAGCCATGGGATGGTGCCTTTATCTAGAGGGGGCTCATTGGGTCTTCTCTTCCGGAACATCCCCAACATGTAGAGACCTCCAAGAACCGAAGCCAACAGGGCCAGGAGTATCGGGAGCAACAGGGCCATGTCCTATACTGCAACGAGAAAGACATCAATGTAGGGATGAGGCTCAATAAGAAAGATCCAGAATATCCAAGTGGCAAACATAAGAGTCAGGAATAGTGTTGAGCGATACCTTCCGATATTCGGAAATATCGGGATCGGATTGGATCGGCCGATATCCAAAAAATATCGGATATCGCCGATACCGGAAACCAATGCAAGTCAATGGGACACAAATATCAGAATGAAAATAAGCCCTTTCTTTCATTGTCCTTCCTGTTCCGGAGGGGGGAAGAATGTGGGCGGTGCGTGGGCGGAGACTGCGTGTCTGTGTGGGACCGTGGGGGGTCTGTGCGGGCCTGCCGGGGGTCTGTGCGGGCTGCCGGGGATCTGTACGGGCCTCTCGGGGGTCTGTGCGGCCTGCCGGGGGTCTGTACGGGTGTGAAGGCATCGTCCGATGGGACTACAAGTCCCATCGGGCTATGCCTGCTACAATGGCAGTGATTGACACATTAGCCAATGATGGGACAGTAGTAGTCCCATCATCCGGCTAATGTGTTGAATGTAAAAAAAAAACATATATACAACATACTACATACATACTACATACATACAACATACTACATACTACATGCATACTACATACATACTACATGCATACTGCATACATACATACTACATACATGCATACTACATACATACATACTACATACATGCATACTACGTACATGCATACTACATACAATACATTCATACATTACATACCATACAGACATACAGTACATTAAACATAGATTACATACTCACCATATCTTGTCACTTTGTTCCCTGAAGCCAGTGTCATCTGTAAAAAATATTACATACATACTACATACATACATACTACATACATACATACATACGTGCATGCTACATACGTGCATGCTACATACGTGCATGCTACATACGTGCATGCTACATACGTGCATGCATACTACATACAATACATACAGACATACAGTACATTAAACATAGATTACATACTCACCATCACTTGTCATGCTACATACGTACATGCATACTACATACAATACATACAGATATACAGTACATTAAACATAGATTACATACTCACCATCACTTGTCACTTTGTTCCCTGAAGCCAGTGTCATCTGTAAAAAATATTAAGATAACAAACAACCAATATACTCCCTGATCCGCAGAAATCCACGAGTGTCCCACAACGATCTCCCGTGGAGAACAGCAGCATCAGCTGATGCGACCACTCTCTAGGGGCTCCAGGAACACAATGACAGGAGGAAGGTATCCTTCCGCACTGTATTCCGCCGCCGCTGTAAAAAAATAGTCCCTAGTCTCACTTATGGCATTGCTGTGTGAGAAATTTTCCCACGCAGCAATTGCCATAAAGTGAGACTCTGAACTATAGTAACCTCTCAGTGATGCACTGCAGGGGCTATTGTCTCCTGTCAGTGTGTCACTGAGGGTCCTATAGAGCAGTGACATCACCCGATGTCACTGTTCTATAGGGGAGATCGTCGTGGGACACTCGTTATTAATTGGACTACGGCGGACAGGTAGTATACGGTTTATTATTTTACGTTTTTTGCAGGCGCTGAAGTATGGCAAGTATGGCTAAATGAATTTTATTAAAATACTTTTTTCCTAATGTGTGCTTGTTTTATTAACCCTTTACTAGTATTGGATTAATAATGGATAGACGTCTTATCGACGCCTCTCCGTTATTAACCCGGCTTAATGTCACCTTACGACAACAAAGTGACATTATCCCCTTATTACCCCATATCCCACCGCTACACGGGAGTGGGAAGAGAGGGGCTAACTGCCGAAATTGGGGCATCTTACAGATGCGCCATTTCTGGGGCGGCTGCGGACTGGTATTTGTAGCTGAGGGGGGGGGGGGGGCAATATCCATGGCCCCTCTCCAGGCTATGATGAGGGGGGGGGCAATATCCATGGCCCCTCTCTATGCTATGAATATCAGCCGAAGTTTCTAAGGCTACTTTCACACTTGCGTTTTTAGCCATCCATCGTTGTGGGGAAAAAACGGATCCTGCAAATGTGCTCGCAGGATGCGTTTTTTACCCATAGACTTGTATTAGCGATAGATCGCGACGGATGGCCACACGTCGCGTCTGTCGTTCAACGGATCCGTCGTGTTTTGGCGGACCGTCAGCACAAAAAAATGTTCAAGTGAGCAAGTGAACTTTTTTTGTTCGTTGCGTCTGCCATTTTCTACCGTGCATGCGCTGCTGAAACTCCGCCCCCAACCTCCCCGGACTTCAGAATGGGCAGCGGATGCGTTGAAAAACTGCATCCGCTGCCCACGTTGTGCACAAATTTCACAACGTGCGTCGGTACGTCGGCCCGACGCATAGCGACGGACCCGTACCGACACATGTGTGAAAGAGGCCTTAATGAGCGTTTAATTTAAAAGAAAAAAATGGAAAAAAACAGCGTGGGCTCCCGCGCAATTTTCTGCGCCATAGGGGGAAAGCCGACGGCCAGGGGCCAATATTTGTTGCCTGCTATGAATATCCGCCCACAGCTGTCTGCGTAGCCTTTACTGGCTATTAAAATAGGGGGACCCAAAAAAAATGAAGTGGGGTCCCCCTATATTTTATAGCCAGAAAGGCTACACAGACAGCTGCGGGCTGATATTCATAGCCTAGAGAGGGGCCATTGATATTGCCCCCCCCCCCCCGGCTACAAATTCCAGTCCGCAGCCGCCCCAGAAATGGTGCATCTGTTAGATGCACCAATTCCGGCACCTAGCCCCTCTCTTCCCACTCCCGTGTAGCGGTGGGATATGGGGTAATAAGGGGTTAATGTCACCTTGCTATTGTAAAGTGACAGTAAGCCGGGGTAATAACGGAGAGGCGTCAATAAGACGCCTATCCATTATTAATCCAATAGTAAGAAAGGGTTAATAAACACACATTAGGAAAAAGTATTTTAATATTCTTCATTTCACCATACTTACCATACTTCAGCGCCTGCAAAAAAACGTAAAATAATAAACCGTATACTACCTGTCTCCCGTAGTCCAATTAATAACGAGTGTCCCACAATGATCTCCCCTATAGAACAGGGACATCGGGTGATGTCACTGCTCTATAGGATCTTCAGTGACACACTGACAGGAGACGATGGCTCCTGCAGTGCATCACTGAGAGGTTACTATAGTTCAGAGTCTCACTTTATGGCAGTTGCTGCGTGGGAAAATTTCTCACACAGCAATGCCATAAGTGAGACTAGGGACTATTTTTTTACAGCGGCGGAGGAATACAGTGCGGAAAGATACCTTCCTCCCGTCATTGTATTCCTGTAGCCCCTAGAGAGCGGTCGCATCAGCTGTTGCTGCCGTTCTTCACGGCAGATTGTTGTGGGACACTCGTGGATTTCTGCGGACAGGGAGTATATTGTTTGTTTGTTATTTTCATATTTTTTTACAGATGACACTGGCTTCGGGGAACAAAGTGACAAGTGATGGTGAGTATGTACTCTAGGTTATATGTACTGTATGTCTATGTATGTATTGTATGTAATGTATGAATGTATTGTATGTAGTATGTAAGTATTATGTTGTATGTATGTAGTATGTATGTATGTGTGTAGTATGTACTGTATGTAGCATGTATGTAGTATGTTGTATGTATGTATGTAGCATGTATGTGTGTAGTATGTATGTAGTATGTATATAGTATCTATGTATGTAGTATGTGTGTATGTAGTATGTATGTATGTAGTATGTATGTATGTAGTATGTATGTATTTAGTATGTCAAACCAAATTACCCATACATGAATTATAAGGGAAAAACGAGGCTTAGGCAAAACTTCACAAATATCATAAAAATATATTTTTAATAAAGAATAAATTAAGAACAATGTTTTTAAACAAGAAATCCTCTTCATAAAAAATAGCTGGGAACAACATCAAAGTAGGAGAAATGCAAATATGGCAAATACATACACTATGACTAATGGCACCAATATGCACAGATGATGCAATAATGCTCTATACCCCCTAATGGAGAATTACTGGTGTGATATATTCAATAAGCAATAAGCAGTAAGTAAAATTTATCATGGAAACAAAGTTCCTATGACCTCAATGAGGGCTGTGAATTCAAATATTAGTCACCTCCTAATAAAACCTAGGGCAGGAATAAAGTGCACCGTGCTATAAAAAATGAACCATGCCTGAAATTATTGCCAAAAAAGGTTAAACTTACATAAATGTAAACTCCTAACAGAGAGTGTTCCACAGCGACCCCGACAGCGCCGTTTCGCCTGACTGGCTTCCTCAAATAAGGGGCGGAAGTGTCTATAGCTCGCTAATCTGCCTTTTTATTTAACAGAAACAGCTGCTCTACGCGTCGGCATAATTGGAATAGTATAGCGCATGCGCCGATACTCGGACGTCACTGGGTAAATGTGACTTCCGGAACTCCGCGCCTGGAACGCTTCGCCTTCCTGTGTGCACGGAGCAGGAAGTCACTGTGACATCACTAACCGGCGCATGCGCAACCCACATGCAGAGGCTGAGAGGTGCTTCCCAAAGGCAGAAACAAGGAATCAAGATGAATGAAATACTAAAACCTGAATTAAGGGCGGCTGCAACCAGCATAAACATAGTAGCACATATGTATATAAAACGGGGACTATTAAAGGCACATTGTTGTGAATTTGCTTTTTGCTCCCTCTAGTGGTTACTAGTTTTTTGACTCTGGTTTTTCTGTCATTCCTTTTATCCGCACCTGGGTCGTTAGTTAGGGGTGTTGCTATATAAGCTCCCTGGACCTTCAGTTCTATGCCTGGCAACGTAGTTATCAGAGCTAGTCTGCTGTGCTCTTGTCTACTGATCCTGGTTCCAGTTATATCAGCTAAGTCTGCCTTTTGCTTTTTGCTATTTGTTTTGGTTTTGTATTTTTGTCCAGCTTGTTCCTAATCTATATCCTGACCCTTGCTGGAAGCTCTAGGGGGGCTGGTGTTCTCCCCCCGGACCGTTAGACGGTTCGGGGGTTCTTGAATTTCCAGTGTGGATTTTGATAGGGTTTTTGTTGACCATATAAGTTACCTTTCTTTATTCTGCTATCAGTAAGCGGGCCTCTCTGTGCTAAACCTGGTTCATTTCTGTGTTTGTCATTTCCTCTTACCTCACCGTCATTATTTGTGGGGGGCTTCTATCCAGCTTTGGGGTCCCCTTCTCTGGAGGCAAGAAAGGTCTTTGTTTTCCTCTACTAGGGGTAGCTAGATTCTCCGGCTGGCGCGTGTCATCTAGAATCAACGTAGGAATGATCCCCGGCTACTTCTAGTGTTGGCGTTAGGAGTAGATATATGGTCAACCCAGTTACCACTGCCCTATGAGCTGGATTTTTGTATTCTGCAGACTTCCACGTTCCTCTGAGACCCTCGCCATTGGGGTCATAACAGTTTGCCAGGCCAGTATTAAATGTTTAATGCATTGCAGAAGAGGGATTATAAGAAAGAAGATTCTGAGTTTTTTTTTTTTCTTCTTCCCCTTTACCTCAGAGTGGCTATGCTTGCTGCAGACATGAATGTCCAGACCTTGATTACAAGTGTGGACCAGCTGGCTACTCGTGTGCAGGGCATACAAGACTATGTTATCAGAAATCCTAGGTCAGAACCTAAAATACCGATTCCTGAACTGTTTTCCGGAGACAGGTTTAAGTTTAGGAATTTCGTGAATAATTGTAAATTGTTTTTGTCCCTGAGACCCTGTTCATCTGGAGATTCTGCTCAGCAAGTAAAAATTGTTATTTCGTTCTTACGGGGCGACCCTCAGGATTGGGCTTTTTCGCTGGCGCCAGGAGATCCGGCATTGGCTGATCTTGATGCGTTTTTTCTGGCGCTCGGTTTACTTTATGAGGAACCCAATCTTGAGATTCAGGCAGAAAAGGCCTTGCTGGCTATGTCTCAGGGGCAGGACGAGGCTGAAGTGTATTGCCAAAAATTTCGGAAATGGTCCGTGCTGACACATTGGAACGAGTGTGCACTGGCCGCTAATTTTAGAAATGGCCTTTCTGAAGCCATTAAGAATGTTATGGTGGGTTTTCCCATTCCCACAGGTCTGAATGATACTATGGCACTGGCTATTCAAATTGACCGGCGGTTGCGGGAGCGCAAAACCGCAAATTCCCTCATGGTGTTGTCTGAACAGACACCTAATTCGGTGCAATGTGATAGAAAAACCGCAAATTCCCTCATGGTGTTGTCTGAACAGACACCTGATTTAATGCAATGTGATAGAATCCTGACTAGAAATGAGCGGAAAATTCATAGACGCCGGAATGGCTTGTGTTACTACTGTGGTGATTCTACACATGTTATCTCAGCATGCTCTAAACGTATAGCTAAGGTTGTTAGTCCTGTCACCGTTGGTAATTTGCAACCTAAATTTATTCTGTCTGTAACTTTGATTTGCTCACTGTCGTCTTATCCTGTCATGGCGTTTGTAGATTCAGGTGCTGCCCTGAGTCTCATGGATCTCTCATTTGCTAAGCGCTGTGGTTTTACTCTTGAACCATTAGAAAATCCTATTCCTCTTAGGGGTATTGATGCTACACCATTGGCAGCAAATAAACCGCAGTATTGGACTCAGGTTACCATGTGCATGACTCCTGAACACCGCGAGGTGATACGTTTCCTGGTTTTACATAAAATGCATGATTTGGTTGTTTTAGGGCTGCCATGGTTACAGACCCATAATCCAGTCCTGGACTGGAAGGCTATGTCAGTCTCAAGTTGGGGCTGTCGTGGTATTCATGGGGATTCCCTGCCTGTGTCTATTGCTTCTTCTACGCCTTCGGAAGTTCCGGAGTATTTGTCTGATTATCAGGATGTCTTCAGTGAGTCTGAGTCCAGTGCACTGCCTCATAGGGACTGTGACTGTGCTATAGATTTGATCCCAGGCAGTAAATTTCCTAAGGGAAGACTGTTTAATCTGTCGGTACCTGAACATACCGCTATGCGTTCATATATCAAGGAGTCTCTGGAGAAAGGACATATTCGTCCGTCTTCTTCCCCTCTTGGTGCGGGATTCTTTTTTGTGGCAAAAAAGGACGGATCTTTGAGACCTTGTATTGATTATCGGCTTTTGAATAAGATCACTGTCAAATTTCAGTATCCTTTACCGCTGTTGTCTGACTTGTTTGCCCGGATTAAGGGTGCCAAGTGGTTCACCAAGATAGACCTTCGTGGTGCGTACAACCTTGTGCGCATTAAGCAAGGTGATGAATGGAAAACCGCATTCAATACGCCCGAAGGTCATTTTGAGTACTTGGTGATGCCATTTGGGCTCTCTAATGCACCTTCAGTTTTTCAGTCCTTCATGCATGATATTTTCCGGAAGTATCTGGATAAATTTTTGATTGTTTATCTGGATGATATTTTGGTTTTTTCTGATAATTGGGATTCGCATGTGGAGCAGGTCAGGTTGGTCTTTAAAATTTTGCGTGAAAATTCTTTGTTTGTCAAGGGCTCAAAGTGTCTCTTTGGTGTACAGAAGGTTCCCTTTTTGGGGTTCATTTTTTCCCCTTCTGCTGTGGAGATGGACCCAGTCAAGGTCCGAGCTATTCTTGATTGGACTCAGCCCTCGTCAGTTAAGAGTCTTCAGAAGTTCTTGGGCTTCGCTAACTTCTACCGTCGTTTTATCGCTAATTTTTCTAGCATTGTGAAACCTTTGACGGATATGACCAAGAAGGGCTCCGATGTAGCTAACTGGGCTCCTGCTGCCGTGGAGGCTTTCCAGGAGTTGAAACGCCGGTTTACTTCGGCGCCTGTTTTGTGCCAGCCTGACGTCTCACTTCCCTTTCAGGTTGAGGTGGATGCTTCGGAGATTGGGGCAGGGGCCGTTTTGTCGCAGAGAGGCCCTGGTTGCTCTGTTATGAAGCCTTGTGCCTTTTTCTCTAGGAAGTTTTCGCCTGCCGAGCGAAATTATGATGTGGGCAATCGGGAGTTGTTGGCCATGAAATGGGCATTTGAGGAGTGGCGTCATTGGCTCGAGGGTGCTAAGCATCGTGTGGTGGTCTTGACTGATCACAAAAATCTGATGTATCTCGAGTCTGCTAAACGCCTTAATCCGAGACAGGCCCGCTGGTCATTGTTTTTCTCCCGCTTTGATTTTGTTGTCTCGTATTTACCAGGTTCAAAGAATGTGAAGGCCGATGCTCTTTCTAGGAGCTTTGTGCCTGATGCTCCTGGAGTCGCTGATCCTGTTGGTATTCTTAAAGATGGAGTTATCTTGTCAGCTATTTCTCCGGATCTGCGACGTGTGTTGCAGAGATTTCAGGCTGATAGGCCTGAGTCTTGTCCACCTGACAGACTGTTTGTCCCGGATAAGTGGACCAGCAGAGTCATTTCCGAGGTTCATTCCTCGGTGTTGGCAGGTCACCCGGGAATTTTTGGCACCAGAGATCTGGTGGCCAGGTCCTTTTGGTGGCCTTCCTTGTCAAGGGATGTGCGGTCATTTGTGCAGTCCTGTGGGACTTGTGCTCGAGCTAAGCCTTGCTGTTCCCGTGCCAGCGGTTTGCTCTTGCCCTTGCCTGTCCCGAAGAGACCTTGGACACATATCTCCATGGATTTCATTTCTGATCTTCCGCTATCTCAGGGCATGTCCGTTATCTGGGTGATATGTGATCGCTTCTCCAAGATGGTCCATTTGGTTCCTTTGCCTAAGCTGCCTTCCTCTTCCGATCTGGTTCCTGTGTTTTTCCAGAACGTGGTTCGTTTGCACGGCATCCCTGAGAATATTGTGTCAGACAGAGGATCCCAGTTCGTTTCCAGGTTCTGGCGATCCTTTTGTAGTAGGATGGGCATTGATTTGTCGTTTTCGTCTGCTTTCCATCCTCAGACTAATGGACAGACGGAGCGAACCAATCAGACTTTGGAGGCTTATTTGAGGTGTTTTGTCTCTGCTGATCAGGACGATTGGGTTACATTCTTGCCGTTGGCTGAGTTTGCCCTTAATAATCGGGCTAGTTCCGCCACCTTGGTTTCGCCTTTTTTCTGCAACTCTGGTTTCCATCCTCGCTTTTCTTCGGGTCATGTGGAGCCTTCTGACTGTCCTGGGGTGGATTCTGTGGTGGGTAGGTTGCAGCAGATCTGGAATCATGTGGTGGACAACTTGAAGTTGTCACAGGAGAAGGCTCAGCGCTTTGCCAACCGCCGTCGCGGTGTGGGTCCCCGACTACGCGTTGGGGATTTGGTATGGCTTTCTTCCCGCTTTGTTCCTATGAAGGTCTCCTCTCCCAAATTTAAACCTCGTTTTATTGGGCCTTACAAGATATTGGAAATCCTTAATCCTGTATCTTTTCGTCTGGATCTTCCTGTGTCGTTTGCTATTCACAATGTATTTCATAGGTCCTTGTTGCGGCGGTACATTGTGCCTGTAGTTCCTTCTGCTGAGCCTCCTGCTCCGGTGTTGGTTGAGGGCGAGTTGGAGTACGTGGTGGAGAAGATCTTGGATTCTCGCCTCTCCAGGCGGAGGCTTCAGTACCTGGTCAAGTGGAAGGGCTATGGTCAGGAGGATAATTCCTGGGTGGTCGCCTCTGATGTTCATGCGGCCGATTTAGTTCGTGCCTTTCATGCCGCTCATCCTGATCGCCCTGGTGGTCGTGGTGAGGGTTCGGTGACCCCTCACTAAGGGGGGGGTACTGTTGTGAATTTGCTTTTTGCTCCCTCTAGTGGTTACTAGTTTTTTGACTCTGGTTTTTCTGTCATTCCTTTTATCCGCACCTGGGTCGTTAGTTAGGGGTGTTGCTATATAAGCTCCCTGGACCTTCAGTTCAATGCCTGGCAACGTAGTTATCAGAGCTAGTCTTCTGTGCTCTTGTCTACTGATCCTGGTTCCAGTTATATCAGCTAAGTCTGCCTTTTGCTTTTTGCTATTTGTTTTGGTTTTGTATTTTTGTCCAGCTTGTTCCAAATCTATATCCTGACCTTTGCTGGAAGCTCTAGGGGGGCTGGTGTTCTCCCCCCGGACCGTTAGACGGTTCGGGGGTTCTTGAAGTTCCAGTGTGGATTTTGATAGGGTTTTTGTTGACCATATAAGTTA
The DNA here is from genome assembly GCF_051348905.1 of Ranitomeya variabilis. NCBI lineage: Eukaryota > Metazoa > Chordata > Amphibia > Anura > Dendrobatidae > Ranitomeya > Ranitomeya variabilis. The sequence goes on along the minus strand of NC_135237.1, from coordinate 6,342,218 downwards.
CCTTTCTTTATTCTGCTATCAGTAAGCGGGCCTCTCTGTGCTAAACCTGGTTCATTTCTGTGTTTGTCATTTCCTCTTACCTCACCGTTATTATTTGTGGGGGGCTTCTATCCAGCTTTGGGGTCCCCTTCTCTGGAGGCAAGAAAGGTCTTTGTTTTCCTCTACTAGGGGTAGCTAGATTCTCCGGCTGGCGCGTGTCATCTAGAATCAACGTAGGAATGATCCCCGGCTACTTCTAGTGTTGGCGTTAGGAGTAGATATATGGTCAACCCAGTTACCACTGCCCTATGAGCTGGATTTTTGTATTCTGCAGACTTCCACGTTGCTCTGAGACCCTCGCCATTGGGGTCATAACAGCACATAAGCCATACAGCTCACCCAAATAAATAACTACGTAAATAAAGAGACAAAAAACTAATAATAATTAATGAAAAATCAAATTTAACAACATGGTGATGGTTATAAGCTAAAAATAATAATAATAAATAATAAACATTAACAATTGTAAGTATGCACAGTGTCATTAATCAAGTGATCTAATTAATCCATAGACAATATGTACATAATAAATAATAATTTTATGATTTTAAATAATTTTAAAGTGCAATATCAGAATTAATAAAATTAGCTGATAATAATATAGTAAAGTGAAAATTATCAGTGTTTATAAATAAATATAAACATACAATCAATCACAGAATAAAAATTACATATCCGATAACAGTCTCCGAAAATATTTCAGTCTATAGACATGATCATGTGGCTCATTGTTGCCAATATCTTCTTTCTTCCAGCCTCATCTGGAAGGAAGACCGCCACCACATCAAAAAGAAGATAAAGTGCCATAAGGTAAGTTGCTGCCCAACATATAAACTTGATCACTAAAAAAAAAATACATAATTAATATCCACTTTTATCGAAAGAATTTTGGTAGTCCTTTTAATTGTTTTTGTATGTGTTTATTTGTTTGATATTAGTATATATGTAGTATGTATGTGGTATGTAGTATCTATGTATGTGGTATGTAGTATGTATGTTGTATGTATGTATGTATGTATGTATGTGGTATGTTGTATGTATGATGTATGTAGTATATGTGTAGTATGTATGTAGTATGTTGTATGTATGTAGTATCTATGTTTCTTTTTTACATTCAACACATTAGCCGGATGATGGGACTAATACTGTCCCATCATTGGCTAATGTGTCAATCACTGCCATTGTAGCAGGCATAGCCCGATGGGACTTGTAGTCCCATCGGACGATGCCTGCACAGACCCCCAGCAGGCCGCACAGACCCCCGAGAGGCCGCACAGACCCCCGGCAGGCCCGCACCGACCCCCGGCAGGCCCGCACCGACCCCCGGCAGGCCCTCACCGACCCCCGGCAGGCCCTCACCGACCCCCGGCAGGCCCGCACAGACCCCCGGCAGGCCGCACAGACCCCCCGGCAGGCCCGCACAGACCCGTACAGACTCCCAGCAGGCCCGCACAGGCCCCCGGCAGACCCGCACAGACCCCCGGCAGTCCGCACAGACCCCCGGCAGGCCCGTACAGGCCCCCCACGGTCACACACAGACACACAGTCTCCGCCCACGCACCGCCCACACACATGATCATGTCTATAGACTGAAATATTTTCGGAGACTGTTATCGGATATGTAATTTTTATTCTGTGATTGATTGTATGTTTATATTTATTTATAAACACTGATAATTTTCACTTTACTATATTATTATCAGCTAATTTTATTAATTCTGATATTGCACTTTAAAATTATTTAAAATCATAAAATTATTATTTATTATGTACATATTGTCTATGGATTAATTAGATCACTTGATTAATGACACTGTGCATACTTACAATTGTTAATGTTTATTATTTATTATTATTATTTTTATCTTATAACCATCACCATGTTGTTAAATTTGATTTTTCATTAATTATTATTAGTTTTTTGTCTCTTTATTTACGTAGTTATTTATTTGGGTGAGCTGTATGGCTTATGTGCCTTTAATAGTCCCCGTTTTATATACATATGTGCTACTATGTTTATGCTGGTTGCAGCCGCCCTTAATTCAGGTTTTAGTATTTCATTCATCTTGATTCCTTGTTTCTGCCTTTGGGAAGCACCTCTCAGCCTCTGCATGTGGGTTGCGCATGCGCCGGTTAGTGATGTCACAGTGACTTCCTGCTCCGTGCACACAGGAAGGCGAAGCGTTCCCGGCGCGGAGTTCCGGAAGTCACATTTACCCAGTGACGTCCGAGTATCGGCGCATACGCTATACTATTCCAATTATGCCGACGCGTAGAGCAGCTGTTTCTGTTAAATAAAAAGGCAGATTAGCGAGCTATAGACACTTCCGCCCCTTATTTGAGGAAGCCAGTCAGGCGAAACGGCGCTGTCGGGGTCGCTGTGGAACACTCTCTGTTAGGAGTTTACATTTATGTAAGTTTAACCTTTTTTGGCAATAATTTCAGGCATGGTTCATTTTTTATAGCACGGTGCACTTTATTCCTGCCCTAGGTTTTATTAGGAGAGGACTAATATTTGAATTCACAGCCCTCATTGAGGTCATAGGAACTTTGTTTCCATGATAAATTTTACTTACTGCTTATTGAATATATCACACCAGTAATTCTCCATTAGGGGGTATAGAGCATTATTGCATCATCTGTGCATATTGGTGCCATTAGTCATAGTGTATGTATTTGCCATATTTGCATTTCTCCTACTTTGATGTTGTTCCCAGCTATTTTTTATGAAGAGGATTTCTTGTTTAAAAACATTGTTCTTAATTTATTCTTTATTAAAAAGATATTTTTATGATATTTGTGAAGTTTTGCCTAAGCCTCGTTTTTCCCTTATAATTCATGTATGGGTAATTTGGTTTGACATGATTACTGTGAGGTGTGCACAATACTGTCTGTGGACATATGATAAAACTATAGTGTATTTAGTATGTGTGTAGTATGTGTGTAGTATGTATGTAGTATGTATGTATATAGTATGTATGTATGTATGTAGTTTGTACGTAGTATGTATGTTGTATGTATGTTGTATGTCATATGTATGTATTATGTATGTTGTATGTATGTAGTATGTGGTATGTTGTATGTCGTATGTATGGATGTATGTATTATGTATGTTGTATGTACAGTATGTCGTATGTTGCATGTATGTAGTATGTTGTATGTATGTAGTATGTTATATGCATGTAGTATGTTGTATGCATGTAGTATGTTGTATGCATGTAGTGTGTATGTACTGTAATATGTATGTATGTAGTATGTATGTGGTATGTATGTATGTAGTATGTGTAGTATCTATGTTCTATGTATGTGGTATGTAGTATGTATGTATGTATGTATGTAGTATCTGTTTCTTTTTTACATCCAACACATTAGCCGGATGATGGGACTAATACTGTCCCATCATTGGCTAATGTGTCAATCACTGCCATTGTAGCAGGCATAGCCCGATGGGACTTGTAGTCCCATCGGACGATGCCTGCACAGACCCCCGGCAGGCCCGCACAGACCCCCGGCAGGCCCGCACAGACCCCCGGCAGGCCCGCACAGACCCCCGGCAGGCCCGCACAGACCCCCGGCAGGCCCGCACAGACCCGTACAGACCCCCAGCAGGCCCGCACAGGCCCCCGGCAGACCCGTACAGACCCCCGGCAGTCCGCACAGACCCCCGGCAGGCCCGTACAGGCCCCCCACGGTCACGCACAGACCCCGCCCGCACACACAGACACGCAGTCTTCGCCCACGCACCGCCCACACTCCATTATAGTGCATCATTGCACTATAGGAACTTCCGATTCCGTATCCGATATCCTAAAAGTATCGGAACTCAGTATCGGAAATCCGATAGAGCGAATATCGGCCGATACCCGATATTTGCAGTATCGGAATGCTCAACACTAGTCAGGAAGTATCTAATAAAGTAATAACATACTTAGTATTGGGGTAATGGTCACACACGCAGGATTGGCTGTTAAACCCAGTCCTGCACTCATTAATCAGTTCATACCTGGCATACATGTCTGCAGTGTGATTCCTAGAAGTGTGTCCTAAAAGTGTGCAGATAACAGTAGAATTAAAACCTGAAAGATGTATACAGACTGTGCCCTGCTACCTGCCACCATCGCACTCTAACAAGCATCTCTATTCTTCCGACAGGTATGTTCATCCACCCAGCTCTCCTGCTGTCTGTCTATGAAGTGCACATAGTACATCACCCAGCTTTGCACACAGACTTTCCTCTGCTCCTAGCATCCACATGGTATGTTCATCCACCCAGCTATCCTGCTATGAAGTGCACATAGTACATCACCCAGCTTTGCACACAGACTTTCCTCTGCTCCTAGCATTCTCATGGTATGCCTTTCAGCTAACCTCAGCTTACCCTTATGACCTTGTTTACTTAGGCTTGATTGTATGCATCTGGTCCACCCTTAATTCTCTGACCAAGATGAGCAGAGACCACTCCTCTCTGCTTCACACCTGAACGCACTTAGTTGTACATATATTGCATAGTACAAGTCTGCATGACTTTAGTCTGCAGTGTCATTTCTAGAAGTGTGTCATAAAAGTGTGAAGATAACAGTAGAATTAAAACCTGAATTGAACCTGAAGGGAACTGAAGATAACTGGATACAGTCACTGTAAACAATGTTTCTGTTTGTTTTCACTTTCACCCCTATAATCCGTCACTTTATGCTACCTCCCCTAATCCCCACACCAAGTAAGGAACTGTTTATCTCTGCTTCAATCCTACCCATCCATCTCACCTGCTCCTCAGAACTGTTCCTTAACATACAATCCTCTGTCTCCAAACACAGACAGCCCCCTCATGCCCTCTCCTGCTCCCACCTGCTAACACTTTCTCTGCTCCTTCTCACTGCTGGCGATATCTCTCCAAATCCTGGTCCTCCTCACCACATTCCCACAGTCATTTCTACCTCCCATCCATGCTCTATCACAAACTTCCGTAACCTCTCTAACCTTATACCCAATCGCCCAGCCCCTGCTTCCCCAGTCCCACTAACAGGAGCTCTGTGGAACGCTCGCTCTGTCTGCAACAAGCTTTCCTACATCCATGATCTTTTTGTTACTACCAAACTTTCATTCCTCGCCATCACCGAAACCTGGCTCACCCCTTCTGACACAGCCTCCCCTGCTGCACTCTCTTACGGTGGCTTCCACCTTTCTCACACACCCCGACCCAGCAGCAAACATGGCGGAGGAGTTGGTTTTCTCCTTTCAGATAACTGCTCCTTGACCCCAATCCCACTGCCACCCTCTGTTACCCTCCCTTCCTTTGAGGTGCACTCTGTGCGCATCTACTCCCCCTCCAACCGGCTGTCATTTACCGCCCCCCAGGGCCAGCCACCACCTTCTTTGACCACTTCACCACCTGGCTACTTCATTTCCTTTCCGCGGACATCCCCACTATCATCATGGGCGACTTCAACATCCCCATTGACACTTCCCTCTCAGCTGCCACTAAACTTCTATCTCTCACTTCCTCCTTCGGCCTCACTCAATGGTCTTCTGCAGCCACTCACAAAGATGGTCACACACTGGACCTCATCTTCACCCGCCTCTGCTCCCTATCTAACCTCTCTCATTCACCTCTTCCTCTCTCTGACCACAACCTTGTCACATTCTCTTCCCTCTCCACTCCATGTCTACAATCCCCACCCCACAAACTTTCACACCCTCGCAGAAATCTTAAACATCTTGACCTACATTCATTCTCTGAATCCCTCCTCCCTCTCACAGACATAAGTTCCTTACACAATGCGGATGACGCTGCCACTCTATATAACACCACAATAGCTGTAGCTTTGGAATCTGCTGCCCCACTTACACATATCAAAGCTTACAAAATCAACAGACAACCCTGGCACACCAGCCTGACCAAAGAACTGAGGCAAGCTTCCAGGGCTGCTGAGCGCAGATGGAAAAGATCCCACTCCAACGAGCACTTCATCGCATTCAAACAGTCCCTCACTACTTTCAAGACCACACTCGCCACAGCTAAACAAACCTACTTCTCATCTCTCATATCCTCCCTGTCTCACAACCCTAAACAGTTATTCAACACCTTCAATTCTCTCCTCCGCCTCCCAGCACCTCCGTCCTCCCCACTCATCTCAGCTGAAGACTTTGCCTCATTTTTCAAGCAGAAGATTAATAACATCAGAGACAGTTTTGGTCAACAACCCCCAGAGCCCTTCCTCCCGACTTCCCAGCCCTCCACCTTCAAAACCAACTTCTCCACCATTACAGAAGATCAACTCTCCACTCTACTCTCAAGATCGCATCTCACCACCTGTGCACTTGACCCGCTCCCATCCCACTTCATCCCAAACCTCACCACAGTCTTCATCCCAACCCTAACCCATCTCTTCAACCTATCACTAGCAACTGGTGTTTTCCCCTCAAGCTTTAAACATGCCTCCATCACACCTATCCTCAAAAAGCCCTCTCTTGACCCATCCTCTGTATCTAGCTATCGCCCTATATCACTTCTCCCTTATGCCTCCAAACTACTGGAACAACACGTCTACCTTGAACTGTCCTCCCATCTCTCTTCTTGCTCCCTCTTTGACTGCTTACAATCTGGCTTCTGGTCACACCATTCCACTGAAACTGCCCTAACTGAGGTCACCAATGACCTCTTAACCGCCAAGAGCAAGCGACACTACTCTGTCCTCCTCCTCCTTGACCTGTCGGCTGCCTTTGACACAGTGGACCATTCCCTATTATTACAGACCCTCTCATCCCTTGGCATCACAGACTTGGCCCTATCCTGGATCTCGTCATACCTAACAGACCGGACAAGTCCCACAAGGTTCAGTCCTTGGGCCCCTGCTCTTCTTCATTTACACCTTTGGCCTGGGACAGCTCATGGTATCTCACGGCTTTCAGTATCACCTCTATGCTGATGACACACAGATCTACATCTCTGGACCAGATATCACCTCCCTACTAACCAGAATCCCTCAATTTCTGTCCACTATTTCATCCTTCTTCTCCGCTAGATTTCTGAAACTTAACATGGACAAAACAGAATTCATCATCTTTCCCCCCATCTCACGTGACCCCCCCAACAAACCTAACCATTACAGTAAATGGCTGCCCACTCTCCCCAGTCCCACAAGCTCGCTGCCTCGGGGTAATCCTTGACACTGATCTCTCCTTCAAACCACATATCCAAGCCCTTTCCACTTCCTGCCGACTTCATCTCAAAAATATTTCACGAATCCGTACATTCCTCAACCAAGAATCTGCAAAAACCCTAGTCCATGCCCTCATCATCTCTCGCCTTGACTACTGCAACCTCCTACTCTGTGGCCTCCCCTCTAACACTCTCGCACCCCTCCAATCTATTCTAAACTCTGCTGCCCGATTAATCCACCTGTCCCCCCGCTATTCCCCGGCCTCTCCCCTCTGTCAATCCCTGCACTGGCTCCCCATTACCCAGAGTCTCCAGTACAAAACCCTAACCATGACGTACAAGGCCATCCACAACCTGTCTCCTCCATACATCTGTGACCTCGTCTCCCGGTACTTACCTACACGCAACCTCCGATCCTCACAAGATCTCCTTCTCTACTCCCCTCTTATCTCCTCTTCCCACAATCGTATACAAGATTTCTCTCACGCATCCCCCCTACTCTGGAACTCTCTATCACAACACATCAGACTCTCGCCTACCATCGAAATCTTCAAAAAGAACCTGAAGACCTACCTCTTCCGACAAGCCTACAACCTGCAGTAACCACCGATAGACCAAACCACTGCACGACCAGCTCTATCCTCACCTACTGTATCCTCACCCATCCCTTGTAGATTGTGAGCCTTCGCGGGCAGGGTCCTCTCTCCTCCTGTACCAGTCATGACTTGTATTGTTTAAGATTATTGTACCTGTTTTTATTATGTATACCCCTCCTCACATGTAAAGCGCCATGGAATAAATGGCGCTATAACAATAAATAATAATACCTTATACTCTAGTCACCTCCAGAGCTGCCGTCACTATTCTGCTGTCACATCATGTCTTATCCTCCAGTCACCTCCAGAGCTGCAGTCATAGTTCTGCTGCATCACATCTTGCTATACACATAAGACATATCTCCACCACTGACAATGTGTTACACTGAGTTTTTCTGGAGATTTTGGAGCAGAATTTTTCAAAAACGTTGTGAAAACCTGAATCAGCGTAAAAAACGCATGACTTTGTGCGGTTTTTTTGGTGCGTTTTTCAGGATCCCAATCTTCAGCTTTGCTTCCACCACAGAAGCCTGAACACAGGTCACCAATACAAGACAAATGTTCATAAAAAAATACACATACAAATGTAACAGTGGGGAGGTGAATTGGTCGGGTATAATTTACCTAAATCACTGGCAGTGCACTGCGTTTGTAGGACACTGTCACACTTTGGTCTGCCATTGAGTAGCTCAGGCATTGTTACATCTCACACCTTGGTCAGTCACAGGTATTGTTCAATCTCACACCATGGTCAGCCACAGGCTTTGTTCAATCTCACACCGTGGTCAGCCACATGCTTTGTTCAATCTCACACCGTGGTCAGCCACATGCTTTGCTCAATCTCACACCTTGGTCAGCTACAGGCTTTGTTCAATGTCACATCTTGGTCAGCCACATGCTTTGTTCAATCTCACACCGTGGTCAGCCACATGCTTTGTTCAATCTCACACCGTGGTCAGCCACATGCTTTGTTCAATCTCACACCGTGGTCAGCCACATGCTTTGTTCAATCTCACACCGTGGTCAGCCACAGGCTTTGTTCAATCTCACACCGTGGTCAGCCACAGGCTTTGTTTAATCTCACATCTTGGTTAGCCACAGTCTTTGTTCTATCTCAGACCATGGTCAGCCACAGGCTTTGTTCTATCTCAGACCGTGGTCAGCCACATGCTTTGTTCAATCTCACACCGTGGTCACCTACAGGCTTTGTTCAATCTCACACCGTGGTCAGCCACATGCTTTGTTCAATCTCACACTGTGGTCACCTACAGGCTTTGTTCAATCTCACACCGTGGTCAGCCACATGCTTTGTTCAATCTCACACCGTGGTCAGCCACAGGCTTTGTTCAATCTCACACCGTGGTCAGCCACAGGCTTTGTTTAATCTCACATCTTGGTTAGCCACAGTCTTTGTTCTATCTCAGACCGTGGTCAGCCACATGCTTTGTTCAATCTCACACCGTGGTCACCTACAGGCTTTGTTCTATCTCAGACCGTGGTCAGCCACAGGCTTTGTTCAATCTCACACCTTGGTCAGCCACATGCTTTGTTCAATCTCACACCGTGGTCACCTACAGGCTTTGTTCAATCTCACACCGTGGTCAGCTACAGGCATTGTTCAATCTCACACCGTGGTCACCTACAGGCTTTGTTCAATCTCACACCATGGTCAGCCACAGGCTTTGTTCAATCTCACACCGTGGTCAGCTACAGGCATTGTTCAATCTCACACCGTGGTCAGCCACATGCTTTGCTCAATCTCACACCGTGGTCAGCCACAGGCTTTGTTCAATGTCACATCTTGGTCAGCCACATGCTTTGTTCAATCTCACACCGTGGTCACCTACAGGCTTTGTTCAATCTCACACCGTGGTCAGCTACAGGCATTGTTCAATCTCACACCGTGGTCACCTACAGGCTTTGTTCAATCTCACACCATGGTCAGCCACAGGCTTTGTTCAATCTCACACCGTGGTCAGCTACAGGCATTGTTCAATCTCACACCGTGGTCAGCCACATGCTTTGCTCAATCTCACACCGTGGTCAGCCACAGGCTTTGTTCAATGTCACATCTTGGTCAGCCGCAGGCTTTGTTCAATCTCACACCTCTGTCGGCCAATGTTTACTTTGGATTAGTACAGTTTAATTAAATTAGTGATGCGTACAAACGGGCATCTCAAGTGACCAAGACAAGATGTGAAACTTGGAAAAAAAATCACAAAACTTAGGGTACCGTCACACATTGAAATTTCCATCGCTACGATGGTATGATCCGTGACGTTCCAGCGATATCCATACAATATCGCTGTGTCTGACACGCAGCAGCGATCAGGGATCCTGCTGAGAATCGTACGTCGTAGCAGATCGTATGGAACTTTCTTTCGTCGCTTGATCGCCCGCTGACATCGCTGGATCGTTGTGTGTGACAGCGATCCAGCGATGTCTTCGCTTGTAACCAGGGTAAACATCGGGTAACTAAGCGCAGGGCCGCGCTTAGTAACCCGATGTTTACCCTGGTTACAAGCGTAAAAGTAAAAAAACAAACCGTACATGCTCACCCGTCGGTGTCCTTCAGGTCCCTTGCCGTCTGCTTCCTGCTCTGAGTGCCGGCCGGAAAGTGAGAGCAGAGCGCAGCGGTGCTGCACTCTGCTCACTGTACGGCTGCACTCAGAGCAGGAAGCAGACGGCAAGGGACCTGAAGGACACCGACGGGTGAGTATGTACTGTTTGTTTTTTTACGTTTACGCTGGTAACCAGGGTAAACATCGGGTTACTAAGCGCGGCCCTGCGCTTAGTTACCCGATGTTTACCCTGGTTACCCGGGGAGTTCAGCATCGCTCCAGCGCCGTGATTGCAACGTGTGACCGCAGTCTACGACGCTGGAGCGATATTCATACGATCGCTGCGACGTCGCGGATCGTGCCGTCGCAGCGATGAAAATTTCAATGTGTGACGGTACCCTAAGTGGGTTTCATTTTGATATACTGCTGTACTTGCTTTTTTCCATTTTGTCAGCATTTTTTTTCATCACCCATTACTTTCAAGGGTGAAAAATGCTGTAAGAAGTGACATGCTGTATGTCCAAAAAACCATGCAAAGCACAAAATGCTGTGACATAAAACCAATGTGTGTACATGAGATTTCTGAGATCTCACAGGCTTTGCTAATACTGTGAAAATTAGCATAAAAAAAACGCAGCAAAAACGCCAGTGTGAGCTGAGCCTATAACCTCCACAAACACAAGTTACCAGAAGTTTTCACTTGAAACCTTGTGTGACCTCAGTGTGAACAGCGGCTGAACAGTGAGTCCCCACAATGAGTTTTTCATGTATTTTCGCTGCAGTTTCCCAACGGGATTTATAGAAATCTCGCACCGACTTCGTTTGTTTTTCTTTTCTCTCAGCATAAACTGAGCTGCAGCGTTATATCCACAACATGCCGGTTTCCTTTGTGGTTATGGTGGGTTTCATGTGCGTAAGGTCCTCCTCAGCACGACTGGACAATAACTTTTATTCAAAGCCAAATTCCAGGAAATTTAAAAACAATTAAAATGTGATGCTAAAAAGAGCTGCCCTAATAATACTGCCATCTCGTGCGCTCATAGTGCCACCAGAATGTACAAAATACCAGGGGTGACTAATGCCTGAATATACCGTCCTGTACACTGTCCTATAGTGCCCTAATAATACTACCATACAGTGCACTCATAGTGCCACCAGAATGTACAAATACCAGGGGTGACTAATGCCTGAATATACCGTCCTGTATACTGTCCTATAGTGCCCTAATAATACTACCATACAGTGCACTCATAGTGCCACCAGAATGTACAAATACCAGAGGTGACTAATGCCTGAATATACCGTCCTGTATACTGTCCTATAGTGCCCTAATAATACTGCCATACAGTGCACTCATAGTGCCACCAGAATGTGCAAATACCAGGGGTGACTAATGCCTGAATATACCGTCCTGTATACTGTCCTATAGTGCCCTAATAATACCGCCATACAGTGCACTCATAGTGCCACCAGAATGTGCAAATACCAGAGGTGACTAATGCCTGAATATACCGTCCTGTATACTGTCCTATAGTGCCCTAATAATACTGCCATACAGTGCACTCATAGTGCCACCAGAATGTACAAATACCAGGGGTGACTGATGCCTGAATATACCGTCCTGTACACTGTCCTATAGTGCCCTAATAATACTGCAATACAGTGCCACCATCATCGAATAACGAAAAGAATGGCTGCATACAGTGTGAGAACCGCATTATACAGAGCAAGAACAGAACAAAGGAAGTGCAGAGCATGTGCAGAGCCGCCACACGTCCATTTAACCCAGAAATAACGGCTGCACATAGTGCTGAAATAATACAGCCAATCCTTCTACCCATGCTGTGCCCCTGCTGTTCTGTGGCAGCAGCTTCTTACCCTTGGTGTGCACTCTCCCCAGCTGCAGTCAGTCTCCGGGGCTCAGCTCCTGTATTTCAGCCGAGCAGTCACAGTGTTTGTTCTGGGAGGTCACATAAGTCACAAGGAGATCAGCACTAGAGGAATAAAAAGATACCGCCGAGTCTGGGACCGATCACCTGATCCGGATTCTCTCGCAAAACCCGGAGATCCCGGGGTGACACAGCACAGGTGAAGATTTGATGCCGCGGGTCTGAGGTCCGATAGAGGTTCTGTGGGATCTGTTGTTATGCCGCCATGTATAGGGGCTGTAACATTGCTGCTCGCTTGGGAGCGGGATGAGGTATCACAGGAACCGTTTCTATTTAAAGTCCGGCTGCTTTATTCCACTCCACATAAAACGCTTCACAGCAAAACTTAAATACAGCCCTTGTCCTGCACAAAGTGAAACATAAAGTAAAACGCCGATACAATAGTGTGGCTTCGCTGGCTTGGGTTAGAGACCTGCTTCTTATGCCTTTAACAAAGGCACACAATCCTGGAGGCCTGCACACCTCCACACACAGATCATGTGTCAGACAAACAGGCCTGATTTTACAATGTGAACCACACGCAGGGGGGAGGTATGGTGAGCTTCTGGTCCTCCCCAAATCTTCAGCTGCTCACACTAAACTCGGCCCTATCATGGCCGATTAACCCCTCTGTCTACGTTCACATTTGCGGTCTGCGCCGCAGCGTCGCCGCATGCATCATGCGCCCCTATATTTAACATGGGGGCGCATGGACATGCGTTGCACTTGCGTTTTGCGACGCATGCGTCACTGCGGCGCACGCATCCGGGCGCAGAGGACGCAGCAAGTTGCATTTTTGCTGCGTCCAAAATCAACCAAAAAAAGGACGCATGCCTCGCAAAACGCAGCGTTGTGCATGCGTTTTGCTGCGTTTTTGTTTGCGTTATGCGTTGTGTCGCCGACGCTGCGGCGCACAACGCAAATGTGAACGTAGCCTTAGTACAGTATGTACTAGAGCATTAATCCACCTGTAATACATATCCCATCTGCTATGTGTCCGCAGCCGCCTTACAGGGGTCACATACTCTATACCGCCTGCACCATTTGTATCATACACTTCCCGAACATTACCCAGTCCTTTTATATATGCACACAGAAAACCTATCCTAGGGAAGTTTCCACACAATACAGCACCACACAGCCCGTCACACACAAAATGATTTCCCCACACACACATAGTATGATGCTCCTACAGTACACTCCCCACTCACAGTATGATGTCCCCACAGTACATTCCCCACACAGTATGATGTCCCCACAGTACATTCCCCCTCACACAGTATGATGTCTCCACAGTACATTCCCCCTCACACAGTATGATGTCCCCACAGTACATTCTCCCACACATCATATGTCCACAGTGCATTCCCCCACTTAGTATGATGTCTCCACAGTACATTCCCCACACACAGTAAGATGTCCACACAGTACATTCCCCCTCACACAGTATGATGTCTCCACAGTACATTCCCCCTCACACAGTATGATGTCTCCACAGTACATTCCCCCTCACACAGTATGATGTCCACACAGTACATTCCCCCTCACACAGTATGATGTCTCCACAGTACATTCCCCCTCACACAGTATGATGTCTCCACAGTACATTCCCCCTCACACAGTATGATGTCCCCACAGTACATTCCCCCTCACACAGTATGTCTCCACAGTACATTCTCCCACACACAGTATGATGTCTCCACAGTACATTCCCCCTCACACAGTATGATGTCTCCACAGTACACTCCCCACTCACAGTATGATGTCCCCACAGTACATTACTCCACACGGTATGATGTCCCCACAGTACATTCCCCACACACAGTAAGATGTCCCCACAGTACACTCCCCACGCACAGTATGATGTCCACACAGTACATTCCCCCTCACACAGTATGATGTCTCCACCTCCACAGTACATTCCCCCTCACACAGTATGATGTCCCCACAGTAGACTCCCCACACAGTATGATGTCTCCACAGTACATTCCCCACACACAGTAAGATGTCCACACAGTACATTCCCCCTCACACAGTATGATGTCTCCACAGTACATTCCCCCTCACACAGTATGATGTCTCCACAGTACATTCCCCCTCACACAGTATGATGTCCCCACAGTACATTCCCCCACACACAGTATGATGTCCCCACAGTACATTACTCCACACAGTATGATGTCCCCACAGTACACTCCCCACACACAGTATGATTTCCCCACACACAGTATGATTTCCCCACACACAGTATGATTTCCCCACACACAGTATGATGTCCCCACACACAGTATGATGTCCCCACAGTACACTCCCCACACAGTATGATGTCTTCACAGTACATTACTCCATACAGTATGATGTCCACACAGTACACTCCCCACACACAGTATGATTTCCCCACACACAGTATGATGTCCCCATAGTACACTCCCCACACAGTATGATGTCTTCACAGTACATTACTCCACACAGCATGATGTCCTCACAGTACACTCCCCACACACAGTATGATGTCCCCACAGTACACTCCCCACAAACAGTATGATGTCCCCACAGTACACTCCCCACAAACAGTATGATGTCCCCACAGTACATTCCCCACACACAGTATGATGTCCTCAGTACATTCTCCCACACAAAGTATGATGTCTCCACTGTACATTCTCCCACACACAGTATGATGTCTCCACAGTACATTCCCCCACACACAGTATGATGTCCCCACAGTACACTCCCCACACACAGTATGATGTCCTCACAGTACACTCCCCACACACAGTATGATGTCCCCACAGTACACTCCCCACAAACAGTATGATGTCCCCACAGTACATTCCCCACACACAGTATGATGTCCTCAGTACATTCAACCACACAAAGTATGATGTCTCCACTGTACATTCTCCCACACACAGTATGATGTCTCCACAGTACATCCCCCCACACACAGTATGATGTCCCCACAGTACATTCCCCACACACAGTATGATGTCCCCACAGTACACTCCCCACACACAGCATGATGTCCCCACAGTACATTCCCCCACACACAGTATGATGTCTCCACAGTACATTCCCCACACACAGTATGATGTGCTCATTACATTCAACCACACAAAGTATGATGTCTCCACTGTACATTCCCCCACACACAGTATGATGTCCCCACAGTACATTCCCCCACACACAGTATGATTTCCCCACACACAGTATGATGTCCCCACAGTACATTCCCCCACACAAAGTATGATGTCTCCACTGTACATTCCCCCACACACAGTATGATGTCCCCACAGTACATTCCCCCACACACAGTATGAT
Organism: Ranitomeya variabilis; assembly: GCF_051348905.1. NCBI lineage: Eukaryota > Metazoa > Chordata > Amphibia > Anura > Dendrobatidae > Ranitomeya > Ranitomeya variabilis. The sequence continues at coordinate 6,326,614 of NC_135237.1, read as the reverse complement.
TTCCCCACACACAGTATGATGTCCCCACAGTACATTCCCCCACACAAAGTATGATGTCTCCACTGTACATTCCCCACAGATCGTATGATGAAGGAAACAGAGAAGCACATTGCTAAGGAGAGTAAAACTAATCCCAAACTGTTCTTCAACTACCGTATATCAATAGTAAAAGAATAAAAACTGAAAATGTAGGCCCCTTAAAAAATAGTGAGGAAAGAATGGTTGTAGATGACGAGGAAAAAGCTAACATATTAAACACCTTCTTCTCCACGGTATTCACGGTGGAAAATGAAATGCTAGGTGAAATCCCAAGAAACAATGAAAACCCTATATTAAGGGTCACCAATCTAACCCAAGAAGAGGTGCGAAACCGGCTAAATAAGATTAAAATAGATAAATCTCCGGGTCCGGATGGCATACACCCACGAGTACTAAGAGAACTAAGTAATGTAATAGATAAACCATTATTTCTTATTTTTAGGGACTCTATAGCGACGGGGTCTGTTCCGCAGGACTGGCGCATAGCAAATGTGGTGCCAATATTCAAAAAGGGCTCTAAAAGTGACCCTGGAAATTATAGGCCAGTAAGTCTAACCTCTACTGTTGGTAGAATATGTGAAGGGTTTCTGAAGGATGTTATTCTGGATTATCTCAATGAGAATAACTGTGTAACTCCATATCAGCATGGGTTTATGAGAAATCGCTCCTGTCAAACCAATCTAATCAGTTTTTATGAAGAGGTAAGCTATAGGCTGGACCACAGTGAGTCATTGGACGTGGTATATCTCGATTTTTCCAAAGCGTTTGATACCGTGCCGCACAAGAGGTTGGTACACAAAATGAGAATGCTGGGTCTGGGGGAAAATGTGTGTAAATGGGTTAGTAACTGGCTTAGTGATAGAAAGCAGAGGGTGGTTATAAATGGTAGATTCTCTAACTGGGTCGCTGTGACCAGTGGGTACCGCAGGGGTCGGTATTGGGACCTGTTCTCTTCAACATATTCATTAACGATCTGGTAGAAGGTTTACACAGTAAAATATCGATATTTGCAGATGATACAAAACTATGTAAAGCAGTTAATACAAGAGAAGATAGTATTCTGCTACAGATGGATCTGGATAAGTTGGGAACTTGGGCCGAGAGGTGGCAGATGAGGTTTAACAGTGATGAATGTAAAGTTATACACATGGGAAGAAGGAATCAATATCACCATTACACACTGAACGGGAAACCACTGGGTAAATCTGACAGGGAGAAGGACTTGGGGATCCTAGTTAATGATAAACTTACCTGGAGCAGCCAGTGCCAGGCAGCGGCTGCCAAGGCAAACAGGATCATGGGGTGCATTAAAAGAGGTCTGGATACACATGATGAGAGCATTATACTGCCTCTGTACAAATCCCTAGTTAGGCCGCACATGGAGTACTGTGTCCAGTTTTGGGCACCGGTGCTCAGGAAGGATATAATGGAACTAGAGAGAGTAAAAAGGAGGGCAACAAAATTAATAAAGGGGATGGGAGAACTACAATACCCAGAGAGATTAGCAAAATTAGGATTATTTAGTCTAGAAAAAAGACGACTGAGGGGCAATCTAATAACCATGTATAAGTATATAAGGGGACAATACAACTATCTCGCTGAGGATCTGTTTATACCAAGGAAGGTGACGGGCACAAGGGTGCATTCTTTGCGTCTGGAGGAGAGAAGGTTTTTCCACCAACATAGAAGAGGATTCTTTACTGTTAGGGCAGTGAGAATCTGGAATTCCTTGCCTGAGGAGGTGGTGATGGCGAACTCAGTCGAGGGGTTCAAGAGAGGCCTGGATGTCTTCCTGGAGCAGAACAATATTGTATCATACAATTATTAGGTTCTGTAGAAGGACGTAGATCTGGGGATTTATTATGATGGAATATAGGAATATAGGCTGAACTGGATGGACAAATGTCTTTTTTCGGCCTTACTAACTATGTTACTATGTCCCCACAGTACATTCGTGCACTCACAGTATGTCTGCACAGTACATTCCCCACACAATATGATTTCCCCACAGTACATTTTCTTGCGGCATCGTGGGGATGATCCTTTTTTCCTACCTAAATGAATGGCTCTGACTCATGGCTTGGTACTCTTTCTTCCCGTCTGCCTGCCCTGTTTGTACTGCATCGCTATCTCCGGCGATCTGACCTCTTGCTACGTCCTGACCACTCTTTACGTCTCATGGGGGTCACGTGTTTCAGGTCCTGCACGTCGGCAGGTAAGCTTGCCACAGCTCTCCGCACACATTCTCAGTCTGCTTGGAACACGTGTGCTGACTCCTGTAAGTCTGCTGCAGGGGTCCTGATAGTATGATGTCCTCACAGTACTTTCCTCCACTTACAGTATGCCTCCACAGTACATTCCCCCCACACAATATGATATCCTTACAGTACATTCTCTCACACACAGTATCATATCCCCACCATACATTCCCCCAGATAGTATGATATTCTCACAGTACATCCCCCCACACAGTATGATGTCCCCACAGTACATTCCCCCACACACAGTATGATGTCCTTACAGTACATTCCCCCAACACTGTATGATGTCCTCACAGTAAATTAATCCACACACAGTATGATGTCCTCACAGTACATTCCCCCAACACTGTATGATGTCCTCACAGTAAATTAATCCACACACAGTATGATGTCCTCACAGTACATCCCCCCACACAGTATGATGTCCCCACAGTACATTCCCCCACACACAGTATGATGTCCTCACAGTACATTCCCCCAACACTGTATGATGTCCTCACAGTACATTCCCCAACACACTGTGATTTCCCCACAGTACATTCCCCCACACACAGCGTGATATCTCCACGGTACGTTCCCCCACACATAGTATTATGTCCCTACAGTACATTCCCCCACATAGTGTGTAATGTCTCCACAGTAAATTCCCCCACAGACAGTATGATGACTGTTACAAAAACCCCCAGCACCCAGAATATGTTGTGCAGTCATTTGTATGTATAATAGGTTCCATGTGAGATTCATGTCCCTAATGCATCAGCCCACAGGCTGCGCCCCTGGGCAGAGGGGACAAGATATCCCCCTTCTGACCTCCCCCACCTTTGTAATTCCCACAGTAAATATCGGTAGGCTCCGGGCTCCTGCGGCTATTGTAATGTATTGTATGTATTGTATGTCTGGCCTGCCACTTTTCAATAGGCCGGCCCTCTGTATCTGTTGTGATATATATTCGGTGTCCTGTGAGTAAAGAGTTGTCACACTGGAAATACGTGGAGAAGCAGTGATATTTTATATGCGCCCATGTAATGAAGCCATTCCAGTCAGCGTCCTTCATTCAGAATCCAGCCGAAGCAGAGTGGACCTCCTGAAACACGGGGTGGTACTGAAAGAGGTACTCCAGCACAGCAGACCCTGTTACAATGACTACACAGTACATTTCTCAACACACTATGATTTCCCCTTGTCACGATTCCCACTGTGCTGACACCAATAGGTCACGGATCGTGGGTGACCTTTGACCAGCACACGGCTATCACATGTGCAGGGGGCTTATCTTAGTTATCCTTCCACTGCTACAATGTGATGAAAACACAACAAGGCTATTGACCTATCAATTTACCGCAGGAGCTTATTTTAGTTATCCCACTGCTGCTACAATATACCACGAACTGCAGGGATTTATGTATATCCCACTTTCCAGTTCCGCTTCGGAAATTGCAGCTCTCTGGCGCCCCCCTTACCCTCAGGTCAGTCTGGGAACTGCACCTGGGAGAATTAGTCTTCGGACGGGCCACTTCCCTGTGGACTGGCTAGCAAGCACGCTGCAGCGAGGGAATTATAAATGCTCAGGCCGCAGCCGGACAATAGCTTATATAACCCTGTTCTGTCACTGCCAGTGGCACCCACCTAGCCCAAAACACACTTCGCTGCCACCAGCTCAGATTTTTCACAGAGAGGGGTTCGAGCCAACCCAAATTAGTAGCGTAATTACTTCAGGTACGTGAAAAATTTTCATAGAACATGAAGAATACGAACTAGTAGTTTTATAGTTTACTCCAAAAGATTAGGCAGTGTTTATAAAAGATATAGAAAGATGTTACAATATGAGACAAAGTATGTACAGCAATTATAAAATAAACAGGGATTAAAGAAAGATAAAACTCACATTTTGCTTAAGTAATTTCAGGCTAAGCAGGCTGGTAGGCAGAGCCAAATGTCCCAGTTCATCAGACAAGACCTGCTGTAACAGCTCCTCAGGCAAGACTGAAGGTTGGGCTCACTGGCAGTAACTTATACCCACAGGCTTGTGACTTCACTAAAGGGGCTGGTTTGCCTGCCCCCTCCCCTCTCCTCAAAGTTACAGATTGTGTTTAGCTGCTAGCGCTTACAGTGGTTGACAGATTTACCGATGGAAATTCGCAATATGGACTTCTTATTTTTCTTTTCTTATTATCCCACTATAATAGAACAAAGAACTTCGTGTCTTTTGAGAGAGACTATACCAGTTCTAGCTGGTACTAGATGTGAGGATTGTCTATTATAGCTACAGAGGTCGTAAAATTCTTGTGGGGAGAGGGAATGAGAGGTTTAGAATTCACACACACACAGCAGAAACGAAGAGAGAAGGGGGGTCAGAGCCCACAGCATGTGTGCTAACCGGACAAATGATAAATACTACTCCATTTTATACATTATCATGACACCTCCCCTTTTGGTCAGCGATATGGAGGCAGAACCCCCTCAGTGATCCTCCATGCGCACCTCAGCAGGTTCACCCTGGCTGGACTACCCATTCGCATTGCCATGCTCCATGCCCATTTTGTGTTAGATGGTGAAGTCAAACTGCTGGAGGGCAAGGCTCCAGCGTAGCAACCTTCCATTGGTTCCACACATGATGTTCAGCCAGCGCAGAGGGTTGTGGTCGGTCACCACTGTGAAGGTGCAACCATACAAGTAGGGTTGCAAGCGCTGCAGGGCCCAGACTATGGCCAGGCACTCCTTCTCAATGGTGGAGTAGGCCACTTCCTTCGGCAGAAGTTTCCGGCTCAGGTATAACATGGGGTGCTCTTGGTCCGAGTCAACCTGGCTGAGCACAGCACCGAGGCCAAACTCGCTGGTGTCGGTCTGCACCAAGAACGGTCGACTGCTGTCAACTGCTCTCAACATCGGGGCATTGCACAGTGCTGTTTTCAATGCCTGGAAGGCCCCCTCACAGCCATTGGTCCAGTTGACGATGTGAGGTAGCTTCTTCCTGGTGAGGTCCGTCAAGGGTTTTGCCAGGCTATTATAGTGCTGTACGAAGCGCCTATAGTTCCCTGCAGTGCCCAGGAAGGACATCACCTGTTTTTTGGTCCTGGGGGTGGGCCAGTTCACGATCGCTCCCACTTTCTCAGGCTCTAGTTTTAAGGTGCCCCCGCTTACCCGGTGCCCCAGGTAGTGGACCTCTCTCATGCCCATCTGGCACTTTTCCCGGCTTGATGGTCAGACCGGCTCGGTGAAGTCACCTGAGCACCTCCTCAAGATGGTGCATGTGTTCATCCCAGGAGGAACTGAAGATGGCAATGTCATCCAGGTATGCGTTCTTCTCCAGTCCCTGAAGCAGGTGGTTGACCATCCTCTGGAAAGTGGCAGGGGCATTCTTCATGCCGAAGGGCATGACCGTGGACTCATACAGTCCAAAGGGTGTGATAAAGGCGGACTTCTGCGCCTCGGGGCTCAGGGGAATCTGCCAGTATCCTCGACTCAGATCCATCATGGTCAGGTATTTTGCGCCAGCTAACATCTGAAGCAGCTCCTCGATGTGCGGCATTGGGTGCGCGTCAGAGGCTGTGATGGCGTTGAGCCCCCTGTAGTCCACGCAGAACCGGGTGGTCTGATCCTTCTTTGGCACTAGGACTACAGATGAGGCCCACGCGCTCTTTGACCGTTGAATCACCTCCAGCTGTAACATCTCATCGATCTCCTGGCGCATAACCTGCTGCACCTGGTCGGAGATTCGATAGGGTGTTTGCCGTAGTGGGCATGATTCTCGGTGTCCACCTCGTGGACCGCTAACATCGTCCTCCCAGGTCGGTTGGAGAACACGTCCCGGAAGGATTCCAGCATTGTCCGCAACTGCAACCGCTGGGGTTCGGTTAGCTAGGTGCTTACCTCCACGTCCTCAATGGACCCACCGGCCTTGGCTTGAGCCAGCATGTCCAGGAGGGGGGTCTTCCTCCCTGTCTTCGGGCAGGCTGCAGACCAGTAGTATGAAAGGTTCACGTTCGTGACGAGCCTTCATCATGTTGACGTGAAATGCCTTTCGCCTACCCAGAGCGCAGTCAAGCGTGACCACGTATGTGACCGGGACGACGTATGGGCCTTCCCAGGCTGCATGAAGCTTATCTTTTGGTACGGGTACCAGCACCCACACCTTTTGACCCACGTTGTAGGTCCGCTCCTGGGCGTTCTGGTCGTACCAGTGCTTCTGATCAGCCTGAGCCTGCGTCATGTTGTCATGCACCAACTGCGTCAAGGTCTCCATCTTGTCACGGAAGCGCATGACATACTCCACTATGGACACTTCAGAAGGGTTCGGCTCCTCTTCCCAGGATTCTCTTACCAACCCATGGGGTCCCCAGACTCGCCTGCCGTACAGGAGCTTGAAGCGGGAGAACCCCGTCGAGGCCTGCGGAACCTCTCGGTAAGCGAACAGCAGGTGTGGGAGGTACCGCTCCCAGTCACGTTATTGGGTCTCAACCACCATGCGGAGCATCTGTTTGAGGGTACCATTGAAGCGTTCACACAAGCCATTGGTCTGTGGGTGATACGCACTCGATACCAGGTGCTTCACCTGCATTCTCTTACAGACATCCTCCATTAGGCGAGATATAAATTGGGTCCCTTGATCGGTAAGCATCTCCCTGGGAAATCGTATATGTGAAAAGATAGCCAACAGGGCATCCGCCACCTTACCTGCCCTAGTGGAGGACAGAGCTACTGCCTCTAGGTACAGGGTAGCGTAGTTTACCACAGTAAGGACGCATTGCTTTCCAGAGCTGCTGGGGACGGCCAGCGGGCCCACAATGTCCACTCTATCACTGGCAAAGGGATCAGGGGAGCCTTAAGAGCAGGCCCTGCCTTCCCCACTCTTTGACAGGTGATACAGGAGCGGCAGTAGTTTGGCACATCTGTCCCCATCTTGGGCGAATAGAAGTGTGTTTCTGACTGCTGAGCTGTATCTAATCCTCTCCTGTGTGATACTGACTGCTGAGCCGTGTATCTAATCCTATCCTGTGTGATACTGTCTGCTGAGCCGTGTATCTAATCCTCTCCTGTGTGATACAGTCTCCTGAGCTGTGTATCTAATCCTCTCCTGTGTGATACTGTCTGCTGAGCTGTGTATCTAATCCTATCCTGTGTGATACTGTCTGCTGAGCCGTGTATCTAATCCTCTCCTGTGTGATACAGTCTGCTGAGCTGTATCTAATCCTATCCTGTGTGATACTGTCTGCTGAGCTGTGTATCTAATCCTATCCTGTGTGATACTGTCTGCTGAGCCGTGTATCTAATCCTCTCCTGTGTGATACTGTCTGCTGAGCCGTATATCTAATCCTCTCCTGTGTGATACACTCTGCTGAGCTGTATCTAATCCTATCCTGTGTGATACTGTCTGCTGAGCTGTGTATCTAATCCTATCCTGTGTGATACTGTCTGCTGAGCCGTGTATCTAATCCTCTCCTGTGTGATATTGTCTGCTGAGCTGTGTATCTAATCCTCTCCTGTGTGATACTGACTGCTGAGCCGTGCATCTAATCCTATCCTGTGATCTCGTCTGCTGAGATGTATCTAATCTTATCCTGTGTGATACTGTCTGCTGAGCTGTGTATCTAATCCTCTCCTGTGTGATAGTCTGCTGAGCAGTGTATCTAATCCTCTCCTGTGTGATACTGTCTGCTGAGCCGTGTATCTAATCCTCTCCTGTGTGATACTGTGTGCTGAGCCGTGTATCTAATCCTATCCTGTGTGATACTGTCTGCTGAGCCGTGTATCTAATCCTATCCTGTGATACTGTCCGCTGAGCCGTGTATCTAATCCTCTCCTGTGATACTGTCTGCTGAGCCATGTATCTAATCCTCTCCTGTGTGATACTGCCTGCTGAGCTGTGTATCTAATCCTATCCTGTGTGATACTGCCTACTGAGTTGTATCTAATCCTATCCTGTGTGATACTGACTGCTGAGCCGTGTATCTAATCCTATCCTGTGTGATACTGACTGCTGAGCCGTGTATCTAATCCTATCCTGTGTGATACTGACTGCTGAGCCGTGTATCTAATCCTATCCTGTGTGATACTGACTGCTGAGCCGTGTATCTAATCCTATCCTGTGTGATACTGACTGCTGAGCCGTATATCTAATCCTATCCTGTGTGATACTGACTGCTGAGCCGTATATCTAATCCTCTCCTGTGTGATACAGTCTGCTGAGCCGTGTATCTAATCCTATCCTGTGTGATACTGACTGCTGAGCTGTGTATCTAATCCTCTCCTGTGTGATACTGACTGCTGAGCTGTGTATCTAATCCTATCCTGTGTGATACTGACTGCTGAGCCGTGTATCTAATCCTATCCTGTGTGATACTGACTGCTGAGCCGTATATCTAATCCTATCCTGTGTGATACTGACTGCTGAGCTGTGTAACTAATCCTACCCTGTGTGATACTGACTGCTGAGCCGTATATCTAATCCTATCCTGTGTGATACTGTCTGCTGAGCCGTGTATCTAATCCTCTCCTGTGTGATACTGTGCTGAGCCGTGTATCTAATCCTTTACTGTGTGATACAGTCTGCTGAGCTGTGTATCTAATCCTCTCCTGTGTGATACTGACTGCTGAGCTGTGTATCTAATCCTATCCTGTGCAATACCATCTGCTGAGCCGTGTATCTAATCCTCTCCTGTGTGATACTGTCTGCTGAGCCGTGTATCTAATCCTCTCCTGTGTGATACTGTCTGCTGAGCCGTGTATCTAATCCTCTCCTGTGTGATACTGACTGATGAGCCGTGTATCTAATCCTCTCCTGTGTGATACTGTCTGCTGAGCCGTGTATCTAATCCTCTCCTGTGTGATACTGTCTGCTGAGCCGTGTATCTAATCCTCTCCTGTGTGATACTGTCTGCTGAGCTGTATCTAATCCTATCCTGTGTGATACTGCCTGCTGAGCTGTGTATCTAATCCTATCCTGTGTATTACTGTCTGCTGAGCCGTATCTAATCTTATCCTGTGTGATACTGCCTACTGAGTTGTATCTAATCCTATCCTGTGTGATACTGACTGCTGAGCCGTGTATCCAATCCTATCCTGTGTGATACTGCCTACTGAGTTGTATCTAATCCTCTCCTGTGTGATACTGTCTGCTGAGCCGTGTATCTAGTCCTATCCTGTGTGATACTGACTGCTGAGCCGTGTATCTAATCCTCTCCTGTGTGATACTGACTGCTGAGCCGTGTATCTAATCCTATCCTGTGTGATACTGCCTACTGAGTTGTATCTAATCCTATCCTGTGTGATACTGTCTGCTGAGCCGTGTATCTAATCCTCTCCTGTGTGATACTGACTGCTGAGCCGTGTATCTAATCCTATCCTGTGTGATACTGACTGCTGAGCCGTGTATCTAATCCTCTCCTGTGTGATACTGTCTGCTGAGCCGTGTATCTAATCCTATCCTGTGTGATACTCACTGCTGAGCCGTGTATCTAATCCTCTCCTGTGTGATACTGTCTGCTGAGCCGTGTATCTAATCCTATCCTGTGTGATACTGACTGCTGAGCCGTGTATCTAATCCTATCCTGTGTGATACTGACTGCTGAGCCGTGTATCTAATCCTCTCCTGTGTGATACTGACTGCTGAGCCGTGTATCTAATCCTATCCTGTGTGATACTGACTGCTGAGCCGTATATCTAATCCTCTCCTGTGTGATACAGTCTGCTGAGCTGTGTATCTAATCCTCTCCTGTGTGATACTGTCTGCTGAGCTGTGTAACTAATCCTCTCCTGTGTGATACTGTCTGCTGAGCCGTGTATCTAATCCTCTCCTGTGTGATACTGACTGCTGAGCCGTGTATCTAATCCTCTCCTGTGTGATACTGACTGCTGAGCTGTGTATCTAATCCTATCCTGTGCAATACCATCTGCTGAGCCGTGTATCTAATCCTATCCTGTGCGATACTGTCTGCTGAGCCGTGTATCTAATCCTCTCCTGTGTGATACTGACTGCTGAGCCGTGTATCTAATCCTCTCCTGTGTGATACTGTCTGCTGAGCTGTGTAACTAATCCTCTCCTGTGTGATACTGTCTGCTGAGCCGTGTATCTAATCCTCTCCTGTGTGATACAGTCTGCTGAGCTGTGTATCTAATCCTCTCCTGTGTGATACTGTCTGCTGAGCTGTGTATCTAATCCTCTCCTGTGTGATACAGTCTGCTGAGCTGTGTATCTAATCCTCTCCTGTGTGATACTGACTGCTGAGCCGTGTATCTAATCCTCTCCTGTGTGATACTGACTGCTGAGCTGTGTATCTAATCCTATCCTGTGCAATACCATCTGCTGAGCCGTGTATCTAATCCTATCCTGTGCGATACTGTCTGCTGAGCCGTGTATCTAATCCTCTCCTGTGTGATACTGACTGCTGAGCCGTGTATCTAATCCTCTCCTGTGTGATACTGTCTGCTGAGCTGTGTAACTAATCCTCTCCTGTGTGATACTGTCTGCTGAGCCGTGTATCTAATCCTCTCCTGTGTGATACTGACTGCTGAGCTGTGTATCTAATCCTATCCTGTGCAATACCATCTGCTGAGCCGTGTATCTAATCCTATCCTGTGTGATACTGTCTGCTGAGCCGTGTATCTAATCCTCTCCTGTGTGATACTGTCTGCTGAGCCGTGTATCTAATCCTCTCCTGTGTGATACTGTCTGCTGAGCCGTGTATCTAATCCTCTCCTGTGTGATACTGTCTGCTGAGCCGTGTATCTAATCCTCTCCTGTGTGATACTGTCTGCTGAGCTGTATCTAATCCTATCCTGTGTGATACTGCCTGCTGATCTGTGTATCTAATCCTATCCTGTGTATTACTGTCTGCTGAGCCGTATCTAATCTTATCCTGTGTGATACTGCCTACTGAGTTGTATCTAATCCTATCCTGTGTGATACTGCCTACTGAGTTGTATCTAATCCTATCCTGTGTGATACTGTCTGCTGAGCCGTGTATCTAGTCCTATCCTGTGTGATACTGACTGCTGAGCCGTGTATCTAATCCTATCCTGTGTGATACTGTCTGCTGAGCTGTGTAACTAATCCTCTCCTGTGTGATACTGACTTCTGAGCCGTGTATCTAATCCTCTCCTGTGTGATACTGTCTGCTGAGCCGTGTATCTAATCCTTTACTGTGTGATACAGTCTGCTGAGCCGTGTATCTAATCCTATCCTGTGCAATACCATCTGCTGAGCCGTGTATCTAATCCTATCCTGTGCGATAGTGTCTGCTGAGCCGTGTATCTAATCCTCTCCTGTGTGATACTATCTCCTGAGCCATGTGTCTAATCCTATCCTGTGTTATACTGACTGCTGAGCCGTGTATCTAATCCTATCCTGTGTGATACTGTCTGCTGAGCTGTGTAACTAATCCTCTCCTGTGTGATACTGTCTGCTGAGCTGTGTATCTAATCCTCTCCTGTGTGATACTGACTGCTGAGCTGTGTATCTAATCCTATCCTGTGTGATACTGTCTGCTGAGCCGTGTATCTAATCCTATCCTGTGCGATACTGTCTCCTGAGCCATGTATCTAATCCTATCCTGTGTGATACTGTCTGCTGAGCCGTGTATCTAATCCTATCCTGTGCATTACTGCCTGCTGAGCTGTATCTAATCGTCTCCCGTGTGACTACACTGTGTTCCAAATTATTATGCAAATTGGATTTAAGTGTCATAAAGATTTAATTGTTTTGTTTTTCAAATAAACTCGTGGATGGTTTTGTGTCTCAGGGCTCAATGGATCACTGAAATCAATCTTAAACACTTGTGATAATTAGTTTTCCAGGTGATTATAATTAAATGAAAACTACTTAAAAATGATGTTCCACATTATTAAGCAGCCACAGGTTTCAAGCAATGTGAGAAATAAAAAGGATCTCTCTGCTGCTGAAAAGCGTTAAATAGTGCAATGCCTTGGTGAAGGGATGAAAACATTAGAAATTTTCCAAAAACATAAGCGTGATCATCGTACTGTTAAGAGATTTGTGGCTGATTCTGAGCACAGATGTGTTTGTGCTGATAAAGGCATAATGAGGAAGGTTTCAGCCAGGCAAGTTCATCGGATTAAGAGAGCAGCTGCTAAAAAGCCATTACAAAGCAGCAAACAGATATTTGAAGCTGCTGGTGCCTCTGGAGTCCCTCGAACCTCAAGGTGTAGGATCCTTCAAAGGCTTGCTGTGGTGCATAAACCTACTATTCGGCCACCCTTAAACAGTGTTCACAAGCAGAAATGGTTGTAGTGGGCCCACACATACATGAAGACTAATTTCCAAAGAGTCTTGTTTACTGATAAGTGTTGAGCAACCCTGGATGGTCCAGATGGATGGAGCAGTGGATGGTTGGTGGATGGCCACCATGTCCCAACAAGGCTGCTACGTCAGCGAGGAGGTGGAGGAGTCATGTTTTGGGCCAGAATCATGGGAAACAGCTGGTAAGGCCCTTTAAGGTTCCTGAAGGTGTGAAAATGACCTCTGCAAAGTATATAGAGTTTCTGACTGACAACTTTCTTCCATGGTATAAAAAGCAGAAATGTGCCTTCAGGAGCAACATCATCTTCGTGCTGACAATGAATACCTCTGAGTAATTGGCTTCTATGGGCATAAAAGGAGATAAACTCATGGTGTGGCCACCATCTTCCCCTGACCTCAACCCTATAGAGAACCTTTTGAGAATCATCAAGCAAAAGATCTATGAGGGTGGGAGGCCGTTCACATCCAAACAGCAGCTCTGGGAGGCGATTCTGACTTCATGCAAAGAAATACAAGCAGAAACTCTCCAAAAACTCACAAGTTCAATGGATGCAGAATTGTGAAGGTGACATCAAAGAAGGGTCCTATGTTAACATGTAACTTGGCCTGTTGGGATGTTTTGGCGTTAAATAGCTTTTTTGTGCAGTGAATGTGACCTCCTAATGCTGCAAATTCCACAAATGAGACTTTTCAGTTCTTTAAAACATCAAATGTATAAAAATTCTACTGTGCCTAATAATTTGGAGCAGTGCATTGTGGGGTTTTATTCATTGTGGAGATTATACTGTTATCATTGGGAGGTTTCTTCAATAAAATTCGATGTATACTCTAACGGGTGATGACTTTTATTAGACCGACTGTCATTTTCACTGACCATTTAGGAAAATCTGATAAAAATGTCATTTGCATAATAATTTGGAACATAGTGTAGCTGTATCTCATTCTCCCCTGTGTGACCCCATCCGGTGGGCACTGTGGTATAACCCCTTCTCGCTGTTTCAGGTTGGGTGGTCTTGGAGGTCATCGCTTTTGCTGTTCTGTTCTTCTGACTGGGGACGATGGATGAGCAGGTGGAGGCGGAAGGCAGATCAGGCGGGCGAGCAGGGTGAGTGTCTATGGTGAGAAGAGGCTTCAGGTGGCTCACTGTGGCTGTGTCTGTACTGGTATCGTGTGGCTGATGAGGGAAGGCGAGTGGTGACTGGGGGCCGCATCCAACAGGGCCCAGGGGGAGGCGAGTGGAATGTATAAGCTACTGGATGATCCTGACCTGCTGCAAAACCAAATGCCTAATTATAACAGGCAGCAGATCAGGATAATCCAGTAGCTTATAAATTTTGGTTGGGGTTTGGAAGGGCGGTGGGAAATTACTGAAGCAAGTTGGTATATATGATCGGGAAACATCTTTATTATTATGGCAGTGTAATTTTTGAAATGGGGCTATCGGTCTGCGCTCCCACAGCAGTGCATGGACTGGGCGCCGATCTCCTGACCAGCATCCTCATTCATACATGCTGTGAGGCTGCTGAGTTCAGGTCAGGAGACCCGCGGCCGGTCCATGCACTGCGGTCCAAGTGCAGACCGATACTCACCAGAAGTGAAGCTTTTCCAAGAGAGAGCGGAGGAACTGTGGAAGGTTCGTGGGGTGGAGGAGGCGCTATGGTGGAGGTGGAACTGGGGGTGGAACCTGGGCAGAGTTTCAAGGGGGCCCCAAAATTTTGACAGTATGGGGCCCTGAAATTCCTAGTGGCTGCCCTGAGCAGGCACACTGCAGTGAGGGAATTATAAATGCTCAGGCCGCAGCCGGACAATAGCTCATAAAACCCCGTTCCGTTGCTGCCAGTGGTACCCACCTAGCCCAGAACACACTTCGCTGCCACCAGCTCAGATTTCTCACAGAGAGGGGTTCGATCCAACCCAAATTAGTAGGGTAATTACTTCAGGTACGTGAAAAATTCACATAGAACATGAAGAATACAAACTAGTAGTTTTATAGTTTACTCCAAAAGATTAGGCAGTGTTTATAAAAGATATAGAAAGATGTTACAATATGAGGCAAAGCATATACAGCAATTATCAAATAAACAGGGATTAAAGAAAGATAAAACTCACATTTTGCTTAAGTAATTTCAGGCTAGCCAGGCTGGTAGGCGGAGCCAAATGTCCCAGTTAATCAGACAAGACCTGCTGTAACAGCTCCTCAGGCAAGACTGGCAATAACTTATACCCACAGGCTTGTGACTTCACTAAAAAGGCTGGTTTGCCTTCCCCTCCCCTCCTCAAAGTTACAGATTGTGTTTAGCTGCTAGCGCTTACAGTGGCTGACAGGTCTACCAATGGAAATTCACAATATGGACTTCTTATTTTTCTAGTCCAAATCAGTGGCCCATTATCTCACTATAATAGAACAAAGAACTTCATGTATTTTCAGAGAGACTATACCAGTTCTAGCTGGTACTAGATGGGAGGATTGTCTATTGCAGCTACAGAGGTTGTAAAAAATCTTGTGGGGAGAGGGAATGAGAAGTTTAGAATTCACACACATACACAGCAGCAGAGGCGAAGAGAGAAGGGGGGTCAGAGCCCACAGCATGTGTGCTAACAGGAAAAATGAAAAATCCTACTCCATTTTATACATTATCGTGACACCCCTCAGTACATTTTCCCACACACAGCATGATGTGTTCTTGGTGCGTTCCCCCACATGATGCCCTCACAGTATGATGTCCTCACAGTACATTCTCCCACACATCATATGTCCACAGTGCATTCCCCCACTTAGTATGATGTCTCCACAGTGCATTCCCCCACACACAGTATGATGTCTCCACAGTACATACTCCCACACATAGTATGATGTCTCCACAGTACATTCCCCCACACACAGAATGATGTCTCCATAATAAATTCCCATACACATGGTATGATGTCCTCACAGAGCATTCTCCCACGCATAGTATGTTGTCTCCACAGTACATTCCCCAACACACAGTATGATGTCTCCACAGTACATTCCCCCACACGTAATATGAAGTCTCCACAGTACATTCCCCAACACACAGTATGTCTCCACAGTACACACCAACACACATACTATGATATCCTCACAGTACATTCCCCACACACAGTATGATTTCTCCACAGTACATTCCCCCACACACAGTATGATTTCTCCACAGAAAATTCCCCCACACACAGTATGATGTCTCCACAGTATATTCCCCACACACAGTATGATGTCCCCACAGTACATTCCCCACACACAGTATGATTTCTCCACAGTAAATTCCCACACACACAGTATGATGTCCCCACAGTACATTCCCCCTCACACAGTATGATGTCCCCACAGTACACTCCCCCTCACACAGTATGAACTCTCCACTGTACATTCACCCACACACAGTATGATCTCTCCACAGTACATTCCCCTCACACAGTATGATCTCTCCACAGTACATTCCCCACACACAGTATGATGTCCCCACAGTATATTCCCCACACACAGTATGATCTCTCCACAGTACATTCCCCCACACAGTATGATGTCCTCACAGTACATTCCCCCACACACAGTATGATGTCCTCACAGTACATTCCCCACACACAGTATGATTTCTCCACAGTAAATTCCCACACACACAGTATGATGTCCCCACAGTACATTCCTCCTCACACAGTATGATGTCCCCACAGTACACTCCCCCTCACACAGTATGAACTCTCCACTGTACATTCACCCACACACAGTATGATCTCTCCACAGTACATTCCCCCTCACACAGTATGATCTCTCCACAGTATATTCCCCACACACAGTATGATGTCCCCACAGTATATTCCCCACACACAGTATGATCTCTCCACAGTACATTCCTCCACACAGTATGATGTCCTCACAGTACATTCCCCCACACACAGTATGATGTCCTCACAGTACATTCCCCCACACACAGTATGATGTCTCCACAGTACATTCCCCCACACATAATATGAAGTCTCCACAGTACATTCTCCCACACATAGTGTGTTGTCTCCACAGTACATACCCGAACACACAGTACACACCAACACACATACTATGATATCCTCACAGTACATTCCCCCACGCACAGTATGATTTCTCCACAGTACATTCCCCAACACAGTATGATGTCTCCACAGTACATTCCCTACACACAGTATGATGTCCCCACAGTACGTTACTCCACACACAGTATGATGTCCCCACAGTACATTACTCCACACACAGTATGATGTCTCCACAGTAAATTCCCCCACACAGTATGATGTCTCCACAGTAAATTCCCCCACACACAGTATGATTTCTCCACAGTACATTCACCCACCCACAGTATGATCTCTCCACAGTACATTCACCCTCACACAGTATGGACTCTCCACAGTACATTCCCCACACACAGTATGATGTCTCCACAGTACATTCACCCACACACAGTATGATGTCCCCACAGTACATTCACCCACCCACAGTATGATCTCTCCACAGTACATTCACCCTCACACAGTATGGACTCTCCACAGTACATTCCCCACACACAGTATGATGTCCCCACAGTACATTCCCCACACACAGTATGATGTCCCCACAGTACATTCCCCACACACAGTATGATGTCTCCACAGTAAATTCCCACACACAGTATGATTTCTCCACAGTACATTCCCCACACACAGTATGATGTCCCCACAGTACATTACCCACACACAGTATGATGTCCCCAAAGTACATTCCCCAAACACAGTATGATGTCTCCACAGTACATTCCCCCTCACACAGTATGATGTCCCCACAGTACATTCCCCACACACAGTATGATGTCCCCACAGTACATTCCCCACACACAGTATGATGTCCCCACAGTACATTCCCCACACACAGTATGATGTCCCCACAGTACATTCCCCACACACAGTAAGATGTCCCCACAGTACATTCCCCACACACAGTAAGATGTCCCCACAGTACATTCCCCACACACAGTATGATGTCCCCACAGTACATTCCCCACACACAGTATGATGTCTCCACACTACATTCCCCCTCACACAGTATGATGTCCCCACAGTACATTCCCCACACACAGTATGATGTCTCCACAGTACATTCCCCCACTCACAGTATGATGTCCCCACAGTACATTCCCCCTCACACAGTATGATGTCCCCACAGTACATTCCCCACACACAGTATGATGTCTCCATAGTACATTCCCCCTCACACAGTATGATGTCCTCACAGTACACTCCCCACACACAGTATGATGTCTCCACAGTACATTCCCCTCACACAGTATGATGTCCCCACAGTACATTCCCCCTCACACAGTATGTTTTCCCCACAGTACATTCCCCACACACAGTATGATGTCCCCACAGTACACTCCCCACACACAGTATGATGTCTCCACAGTACATTCCCCCACACACAGTAAGATGTCCCCACAGTACATTCCCCCACACACAGTATGATGTCCCCACAGTACATTCTTCCACCACAGTATGATGTCCCCACAGTACATTCCCCACACACAGTATGATATCTCCACAGTACATTCCCCCACACACAGTATGATGTCCCCACAGTACATTCCCCCTCACACAGTATGATGTCCCCACAGTACATTCCCCACACACAGTATGATGTCCTAACAGTCCATTCCCCCACACGTAGTATGATGTCCCCACATAAACATGTTACTTGACCGATGTTCTACTTGTCTACTAGTAGTCACATGACCAGAGAGTCCTTTAGTGTTTTCACGGATGGAATCCTGCTGTAGAGATCTAATGGCTCTACTGTTGTTTTCAACTGTATCTGTATGCGGACGGCATTATCTCACCTCCCAAGACATATCCCCTTATATGCGAAAGTCTTGTTGGATCCGGGTTTTTGGGGAGATACGTCTTTAGATCCTTCATATACGGGAAGCTCCACACACAGTGTTCTTTGGTAATAACAGGACTTCTCAGTGGAAGTCTGTTTATGGTGGTGGCATCGTCCTCCAGTCATCATGTTTTTTAGCGGCGGAGCTATATGTTGCTACCAGCTTGTACCAACACAGGAAGCTCAAATCTTTTTTCAAGTTAGATTATTTATTAGTTGTAAAAAGTAAAATAAAATAATCCAATAAAATATAAAGTATTAAAAGTGCTTAAACAAATGTGTGTTTACCTTTGAGCCAAAGTCTTCATAGGGTAAAAAGCCCATGGTTATGATGGATTTTATGAGACTGGATTACGTCATGTATGATGGCTGTGTTGATGTTCAATGAGTTTTGCATCGTGGAGTCCAGATATTAAGTGGTTTCTAATAGCTGACTTTTTGGGTTGGTTTTTTTAACATAGTGTGCATCTGGCTTCCATGGAGCTTGGCCACCACACCTTTGCCTAGCATGTGGTAGTTACTTGCCAGGAGACGAGTTAACTCCTAGCATCCCAGCCACCTCTCTCCAGACCATCGATTTTCATATTGCAGTTAGCTGTTTGCCTCCTCCCTTACAGCTTCCAACAAGCTGCTGGTATAAATCTTACAAAATCACCAGCCCGCAGCATCGGCTGCTTCCAGAGCAAGTCTCTTAATCATGGCTCTCAATTTCTTGTGTCGTGTTCTTGTTCAAATGCCGTGTTATCTTTATATGCAAATCAAGTGATAGCAATCTGGATTCCCAACAACTAGTGAGATCTGAATGTGTCACAGCAGAAATTGTTCTGAGCATTATCGTTCTGCTAATATTACAACCCTGCTGTTCACCAGGACTTTCACTCAAGGAGGAGAATCCGCCCTTAGAAGCCAGGAAGAATGGAGGCAGTGGAGCTCTGAGCTGCTCAAGAGACAACTAGAGAATTGCCTTTGAAAGTACTGACAGGCACTATAAATCGAACCGCAGCCACCAATGCAGACACACACCGCCTAGAAGCAGGAGGAGGTTAGTCGTTACCCCATACTCTACATCACCATCTCTTCATATGGTATGCACATTTCCTTACAGAGGATTCCTCCTCCCCTTTCTTTATCCACAGCCCATAAAGGGACCAAAACCTCATTTTGTCCATTGTCAATAATACAGATCAGTGTTTTATACTGTGATCTACCCCAGCACACATCGAGTCCACCACTAGGTATCATTTAACTGACCACTCAACCTATTTCTTTAGCATGTCTCTGGCCCCAGTCTCGTTGAAAATGGCTTTCCATAAATTACCTAACCTAAGTGAGACCAGGGAGAGGATTTTTTGTGTTTTTTCGTAATTCTTGTGCATTCACTGTACCCCATGAACTTCTTCCTTAGAACGGGATTTCTGAGTTATTGATTTTAAATATAGTTGTACGTACATTTGTAAATATTAATTTCACTGCCTGATTATATGTACAGTACACTACTTGCAGTTTGAGAAAGACCCGGAATAGGGTCGAAACGTTACTTTGTTTCTAATCCTGCTGTGTGTGTATATATACTTCTGTTTCAACACATGTGAATACATATATCACCCCTTGCAAGACATAACCCAAGAGAGTGCGGCTGTCTTCTTGTTTCCCCAAGTACAGCCTGCACCACCTAGTTGGCTGAGCGCGCTCCATTTCTCTAAATATGCCATAACAAGGATTTCCTTAGACAAAAATAATCTTCAAATTATTTCTGCGGCTATAATGGTTCAGGGATTGAGGCTCATGATGAAGTGCTTACATTGAGGACCGTTTTAAGAGTTCAATCCAGTCTGGTAAATGATGGCCTCCGCAGAGCAACTTCAAATCCCATGAACATTAGTGTGTGGCTGCCATGCAGAGCTCTTGCCGGTGTAGAGGTGGAAGTTGTAATAACTGATCTTTCTGTAGTTTTTTCTTTTTTTATGGATCTCTACAAAATCTGAGAGTTGTGCAGCAGGAAAGCCAGTGGCTGCCATCTTGGTACCCATCCCCCAGTAGTTAACTGTTTTATGAATTATGGGATCTCCCCTGATCTTCTAGAAGAAGCTGTCATCAAGACTCTATGAGAAGCCCTCTATGGACCCAGATTCTGTGAGTTGCTACAGACCTGACTCTAAAACCTGCCCTTCATGAGGAACGTCTTAGAAAAGGCCTTTACTATCCAACTGGATGCCAGACTGTCCAGCGATTGGATCTCTGATCCTTTACTGTCCCAAGTACTGAACGACCTGCTTGTGGCTAGAGACGGGTGAGGGAACCATCCTTATGTTCTCAGATCTTTCTGCGGCATCTGATACACTTGACCATGATATCCAGGGCCGGACTGGGACTAAAATTCGGCCCAGGCATTTGAGGTTACACAGGCCCACTTGTCACATGGTGACTGTATAATATCTTTGTCCACTTGTAGGTTACAAGGAGTGAGGGGAGAGTAACACGACTATATAACATATAATCACAGCTGTATCCAGCATTACAGCTCAGTCCTATTTATGGCTTTTAGTTGCAGGACCAAGAAAAGCCGCTACTTTACCTACATAACTGGATCTCGTAGATAATGAGGGGATTGTGGAACCTCTTTCTGATGCTCCATACACTTTGCCTACAGCCACTTTTGGTTCCGCTGCACAGCACGAGACCTGGTGACTCTGAAGAGCGGTGACATCAGTAATGTCACCACTCTTCAGATATTCCAGGTCTTGCGCTGAGCTCGGCGGCTGTGAAGAGCGGTACTGTTACTACCGTCACCGCTCTTCAGAGTCGCTGGGTCTCACCAGGTCTGGGCTAGTAGTGGGGGTGTCTGATAGACCCCTCTCCATTACTTACACCAGGGACTGATAGCAGCTGACATTACGCAGCTGACATCAACCCTAAAAATCATTACACATACCAGAATTAAATGCTCTGGCGGCTGGGAAAAGCAGTAGAGTTAGCGCTATTCCCAGGCGCCGGGTGCTAACTACAACTGTCATCATCCTTGCCACATCTCCCTGCGAAGCATTTCTGCTGTATTTACATGCGCTGATCTCAGGCCACTAAACGAGTGTGATCGACAATAGTGAAGTCGTTCACTTGTTTCCCGGCCTCTTTACACCAACTGAGAAAGAATGAAGGGAACAGAACAATCACAATTAGATCAATCTGTCCCCATACAGTATCATGTTATCAGCAGCACATCTACAGTTTACACCGGCGATGTGCTGCTGAGAACAAGGATTTCTGTTCCCTCATAAACAATCCAATCACTCGATGAATAGGCAGCATTTTGCTTGTTTAGTATAATACACCCCATAGTCCTCCATATATTATAATGTGCACCGCAGTCCTCCATATAGTATAATACACTCCTTAGTCCTCCGTATAGTATAATACACTCCTCAGTCCTCCGTATAGTATAATACACTCCTCAGTCCTCCATATAGTATAATACACTCCTCAGTCCTCCATATAGTATAATACACTCCTCAGTCCTCCATATAGTATAATACACTCCTCATAGTCCTCCATATGCACCCCATAGTTCTTCATTTAGTATAATGTATTCCCCATAGTCCTCGATACAGTATAATGCAGCCCACATATAGTATAATGATACCACCCCAGAGTATAATGCATCCACCCCACAGAATATATTGTAGCCCCGAGTATGTAACCCCCATAGAATATAATGCAGCCCCCTCATATAGTATAATGCAGCCCCTGCATATACAATATATGGTAGCCCTCTCATAGAGCATAATGCAGCCCCTCCATAGAATACAATGCAACCCTCCTCATATAGTATAATGCAGCTCCCCATATAATATAATGTAGCCCCCCATAGAGTATGATGCAATCACCCCTCATAGAATATAATAAATTTAATACATAGAATACATTTAATATAGAATATAATACAGCCTACCTCCCCATAGAATATAATGTAGCCCCATAAAAGAGTATGATGCAATCCTCCCTCATAGAATATAATACAACCCCCATAGAATGTAATACAGCCCCCCATAGAATGTAATGTAGTGTCCCCCCAAAAGCCCCACAATCCAGTTATCACTCATTGATATATTAAAAAAAAACATACAATCCTCATCTCTCCTCGTGCCCCGCGCTGCTCCCGGCTCGGCTCCAGTCTCAGCGGCCGCAGAGGGGAATGATGGGAGAGGGAGCGTCAGCGGACGCTCTCTCCTCCATCATTGCATTCAACTGTACCGGCGTCATAGACGCAGGTATAGTTCAATGCGGCGGGCCTGGCGGGGGGGTGAGTCGGCGCTGGTGCCGCTGACTGGCACAGCGTGCACGGATCGAGCGGCCCACTACTGGCACCGGCCCTTCTGGCATTTGTCAGAAGTGCCCGATGGCCAGTCCGGCCCTGATGATATCTCAATACACTAAAGGATTTCTACAGCATCGCTGTCACAGTTCTCCCCTGGTTCAGCTTCTCCCAAAAGAAGGTCACAGCGATCCCGGGCGGGACATTAGTTGTCCCGCAGTGGTTTGGAGGTGTGCTGCAATATCAGGCGGTCAGCCTCATCCCTGCACCCGCAGAGCTGCCTGAGCACAGCACAGCACATATTGGTGGCTTCGTGGCCACAGGACCTGTGATGAGGTCACAGGGGGGAGGAGTCAGGGGGTCACATGATCAGGACCTCGTGGATTGCAGGACTCAGCTTGCTGGTTGCCAACTTGCCTTGGTGCTGGATGAGGTAGGCTGCCGTGTGTGGGGACAGGAGGTGTACAGTGTGGATGTAGCGGAGCTGTGTGTACGAGGTGTATGGAGTGGAGCCGTGTGTGTACGAAGTGTATGGAGTGGAGCCGTGTGTGTACGAGGTGTATGGAGCGGAGCCGTGTGTGTACAAGGTGTAGGGAGCGGAGCCGTGTGTGTAAAAGGTGTATGGAGTGGAGCCGTGTGTGTACGAGGTGTATGGAGCGGAGCCGTGTGTGTACGAGGTGTATGGAGTGGAACCGTGTGTGTACGAGGTGTATGGAGCGGAGCCGTGTGTGTACGAGGTGTATGGAGCAGAGCCGTGTGTGTACAAGGTGTATGGAGCGGAGCCGTGTGTGTAAGAGGTGTATGGAGCGGAGCTAAATGTGTACGAGGTGTACAGAGCGGAGCCGCGTGTGTACGAGGTGTATGGAGTGGAGCGCGTGTGTACGGAGTGCAGCCGCGTATGTAGGAGTAGCTATGTGTGGCCATTATACGGTACAAAGTATCATGTGTGGTCATTATACAGTATGGAGCATCATGTGTGGTCATTATACAGTATGGAGCATCATGTGTGGTCATTATACAGTATGGAGCATCATGTGTGGCCATTATACAGTATGGAGCATCATGTGTGGCCATTATACAGTATGGAGCATCACGTGCGGCCATTATACAGTATGGAGCATCACGTGCAGCCATTATACAGTATGGAGCATCATGTGCGGCCATTATACAGTATGGAGCATCATGTGCAGCCATTATACAGTATGGAGCATCATGTGCAGCCATTATACAGTATGGAGCATCATGTGCAGCCATTATACAGTATGGAGCATCATGTGTGGCCATTATACACTATTGAGCATCATGTGTGGCCATTATACAGTATGGAGCACTGTATGGCCATTATACAGTATGGAGCATCATGTGGGGCTATTATACAGTATGGAGCATCATGTGGGGCCATTGTACAGTATGGAGCATCATGTGGGGCCATTATACAGTATGGAGCATCATGTGAAGTCAATATACAGTATGGAGCATCATGTGGGGCCATTGTACAGTATGGAGCATCATGTGTGGCCATTATACAGTATGGAGCATCATGTGTGGCCATTATACAGTATGCAGCACTGTGTGGCCATATTTTTTTGTTTATAATTATTCTCTATGAAACAGTGTGATCAGCAGTGCTAAATGGGTGTGGTTGGGACGTGGATCTGGGTGTGGCTAGTTATGAATGGGTGTGGTCAGAGGCGTGGCCTAAAATTTGCTGCGACGCACCAAGCGCGCCGAAAACTTTGTCCCTCTTTCCCATCTTCAAAAGTTGGGAGGTATGCATCCGTACAGCAAGATTTTCTCGCCGGCTTGCAAAATGGACATAGAGTGGACTGATGGGCTCAAATATTTGTGAAAACATATATACAGTCATATATATATATATATATATATATATATATATATATATATATTTAATTAATACAGCGCTAGATAACATAAAAGTCGGTAATTCAATTGCCGGCTATTTCTTTCTCCTTCCCAAACCTGACAGGATATGAGACATGATTACATATAGTAAACCATTTCATATCCCTTATTTTTTTACATATTCCTCACTAATAATGTTAGAAGTGTCTGTGTGCAAAATTTGGTGGCTCTAGCTGTTAAAATAAAGGGTTAAATCACAGAAAAAACTGGCTCCCGCGCAATTTTCTCTGCCAGAGTGGGAAAGCCAGTGACTGAGAGCAGATATTAATATCCTAGAGAGGGACCATGGTTATTGCTCCCCCCCCCCCCCCCCCCCCGGCTAAGAACATCATACCCAGGATCCAGCCTACAACATCTGGAGGCAGCGCCCTCTGTAAGGCAGTCGCCGCAGCCTGGAACTCACGTCCTGGACCAATAAGACCTTCTGTTACGCAGTCACCACAGCCTGGGACGCACGTCCTGGACCAGTCAGACCCTCTGTAACGTAGTCGCCGCAGGCTGGGACGCACGTCCTGGACCAATCAGACCTTCTGTTACAGAGTTGCCGCAGGCTGGGATGTACGTCCTGGACCAATCAGAATCAGACCTTCTGTTACGCAGTTGCCGCAGGCCAATCAGACCATCTGTTACACAGTTGCCGCAGGCTGGGACGCACGTCCTGGACCAATCAGACCTTCTGTTACGCAGTTGCCGCAGGCTGGGACGCACGTCCTGGACCAATCAGACCTTCTGTTACGCAGTTGCCGCAGGCTGGGACGCACGTCCTGGACCAATCAGACCTTCTGTTACTCAGTTGCCGCAGGCTGGGATGCACGTCCTGGACCAATCAGACCTTCTGTTACGCAGTTGCCGCAGGCTGGGACGCACGTCCTGGACCAATCAGACCTTCTGTTACGCAGTCGCCGCAGGCTGGGACGCACGTCCTGGACCAATCAGACCTTCTGTTACACAGTTGCCGCAGGCTGGGACGCACGTCCTGGACCAATCAGACCTTCCGTTACGCAGTTGCCGCAGGCTGGGACGCACGTCCTGGACCACCATGACAGTAATCTTAAAGACCTTCTTTTTAAAGTGATCGATCAAATCGACTTAGGCACACGTGGAGGAGATCTGGCTAAATCTCTAGCACAACTTGAAAGTAAATGGATATATCGCCTTGGTACAATCACCCCACGAGGCCTTAATGAAAGTTTTGGCTTCAATTCTTTTCTGTAACTGCATTTCTTCAACTGTGGACCAGTTTTTAAGGTGTTTTTAAGTGTAAAAAAAATGTTTTGCCTGTTTTTTTATCCTCCTTTTTAGTTTCCTCATCCCTTCTTTGTTCTTCCCCAATTATATATGTATATTCAACATACATTAATACATCTGAATTATCCCTTTATCTTAGGTTTACATAGGCTTTGGTGCTGTCCCCAGTCTCTCAGATGCTCCCTTGGTGATGCCTTTTGATGGCGTTTTTCGGACACTCCTGCAATTGATGGGATCAGTCTGACTTCCATGGACGAGTGGTTTGTTACAGTGGAGACTGAGAAGAAAGGAAAGAGTGAAAAAAGTGATTGTGATTGATATTATATTGTATGGACTCAAAAAAGAAAAAGCAGTTGCTGCCAGTATGGATTTATCTTCCCCATCACAGTCCACTCCAGCTTCATGTTACGCCGTTGTCCAGACCTGCTTCCTCTGATGTTACTATGTGCACGGTTGCTGCCAGTATGTATTTATCATCCCCGTCACAGTCCACTCCTGTTTCATGTTGTCCAGACCTGCTTCCTCTGATGTTACTATGTGCACGGTTGCTGCCAGTATGTATTTATCATCCCCGTCACAGTCCATCCTGTTTCATGTTACGCCGTTGTCCAGACCTGCTTCCTCTGATGCTACTATGTGCACGGTTGCTGCCAGTATGGATTTATCATCCCCGTCACAGTCCACTCCTGTTTCATGTTACGCCGTTGTCCAGACCTGCTTCCTCTGATGCTACTATGTGCACGGTTGCTGCCAGTATGGATTTATCATCCCCGTCACAGTCCACTCCTGTTTCATGTTGTCCAGACCTGCTTCCTCTGATGTTACTATGTGCACGGTTGCTGCCAGTATGTATTTATCATCCCCGTCACAGTCCATCCTGTTTCATGTTACGCCGTTGTCCAGACCTGCTTCCTCTGATGCTACTATGTGCACGGTTGCTGCCAGTATGTATTTATCATCCCCGTCACAGTCCATCCTGTTTCATGTTACGCCGTTGTCCAGACCTGCTTCCTCTGATGCTACTATGTGCACGGTTGCTGCCAGTATGGATTTATCATCCCCATCACAGTCCACTCCTGTTTCATGTTACGCCGTTGTCCAGACCTGCTTCCTCTGATGCTACTATGTGCACGGTTGCTGCCAGTATGGATTTATCATCCCCGTCACAGTCCACTCCTGTTTCATGTTACGCCGTTGTCCAGACCTGCTTCCTCTGATGCTACTATGTGCACGGTTGCTGCCAGTATGTATTTATCATCCCCGTCACAGTCCACTCCTGTTTCATGTTACGCCGTTGTCCAGACCTGCCTCCTCTGATGTTACTATGTGCACGGTTGCTGCCAGTATGGATTTATCATCCCCGTCACAGTCCATCCTGTTTCATGTTACGCCGTTGTCCAGACCTGCTTCCTCTGATGTTACTATGTGCACGGTTGCTGCCAGTATGGATTTATCATCCCCGTCACAGTCCATCCTGTTTCATGTTACGCCGTTGTCCAGACCTGCTTCCTCTGATGTTACTATGTGCACTGTTGCTACCAGTATGGATTTATCATCCCCATCACAGTCCACTCCTGTTTCATGTTATCCAGACCTGCTTCCTCTGATGTTACTATGTGCACTGTTGCTGCCAGTATGGATTTATCATCCCCGTCACAGTCCACTCCTGTTTCATGTTACGCCGTTGTCCAGACCTGCCTCCTCTGATGTTACTATGTGCACGGTTGCTGCCAGTATGTATTTATCATCCCCGTCACAGTCCATCCTGTTTCATGTTACGCCGTTGTCCAGACCTGCTTCCTCTGATGCTACTATGTGCACGGTTGCTGCCAGTATGGATTTATCATCCCCGTCACAGTCCACTCCTGTTTCATGTTACGCCGTTGTCCAGACCTGCCTCCTCTGATGCTACTATGTGCACGGTTGCTGCTAGTATGGATTTATCATCCCCGTCACAGTCCATCCTGTTTCATGTTACGCCGTTGTCTAGACCTGCTTCCTCTGATGTTGCTATGTGCACTGTTGCTGCCAGTATGGATTTATCATCCCCGTCACAGTCCACTCCTGTTTCATGTTACGCCGTTGTCCAGACCTGCTTCCTCTGATGCTACTATGTGCACGGTTGCTGCCAGTATGGATTTATCATCCCCGTCACAGTCCACTCCTGTTTCATGTTACGCCGTTGTCCAGACCTGCCTCCTCTGATGCTACTATGTGCACGGTTGCTGCTAGTATGGATTTATCATCCCCGTCACAGTCCATCCTGTTTCATGTTACGCCGTTGTCTAGACCTGCTTCCTCTGATGTTACTATGTGCACTGTTGCTGCCAGTATGGATTTATCATCCCCGTCACAGTCCACTCCTGTTTCATGTTACGCCGTTGACCAGACCTGCTTCCTCTGATGTTACTATGTGCACTGTTGCTGCCAGTATGGATTTATCATCCCCGTCACAGTCCACTCCTGTTTCATGTTACGCCGTTGTCCAGACCTGCCTCCTCTGATGTTACTATGTGCACTGTTGCTGCCAGTATGGACTTATCATCCCCGTCACAGTCCACTCCTGTTTCATGTTACGCCGTTGTCCAGACCTGCTTCCTCTGATGTTACTATGTGCACTGTTGCTGCCAGTATGGATTTATCTTCCCCATCACAGTCCACTCCAGCTTCATGTTACGCCGTTGTCCAGACCTTCCTCCTCTGATGTTACTATGTGCACTGTTGCTGCCAGTATGGATTTATCATCCCCGTCACAGTCCACTCCTGTTTCATGTTACGCCGTTGTATAGACCTGCTTCCTCTGATGTTACTATGTGCACGGTTGCTGCCAGTATGGATTTATCATCCCCGTCAAAGTCCACTCCTGTTTCATGTTACGCCGTTGTCCAGACCTGCTTCCTCTGATGTTACTATGTGCACGGTTGCTGCCAGTATGGATTTATCATCCCCGTCACAGTCCACTCCTGTTTCATGTTACGCCGTTGTCCAGACCTGCTTCCTCTGATGTTACTATGTGCACGGTTGCTGCCAGTATGGATTTATCATCCCCGTCACAGTCCATCCTGTTTCATGTTACGCCGTTGTCCAGACCTGCTTCCTCTGATGTTACTATGTGCACTGTTGCTACCAGTATGGATTTATCATCCCCATCACAGTCCACTCCTGTTTCATGTTGTCCAGACCTGCTTCCTCTGATGTTACTATGTGCACTGTTGCTGCCAGTATGGATTTATCATCCCCGTCACAGTCCACTCCTGTTTCATGTTACGCCGTTGTCCAGACCTGCCTCCTCTGATGTTACTATGTGCACGGTTGCTGCCAGTATGTATTTATCATCCCCGTCACAGTCCATCCTGTTTCATGTTACGCCGTTGTCCAGACCTGCTTCCTCTGATGCTACTATGTGCACGGTTGCTGCCAGTATGGATTTATCATCCCCGTCACAGTCCACTCCTGTTTCATGTTACGCCTTTGTCCAGACCTGCCTCCTCTGATGCTACTATGTGCACGGTTGCTGCCAGTATGGATTTATCATCCCCGTCACAGTCCATCCTGTTTCATGTTACGCCGTTGTCCAGACCTGCTTCCTCTGATGTTACTATGTGCACGGTTGCTGCCAGTATGGATTTATCATCCCCTTCACAGTCCACTCCTGTTTCATGTTACGCCGTTGTCCAGACCTGCTTCCTCTGATGTTACTATGTGCACTGTTGCTGCCAGTATGGATTTATCATCCCCGTCACAGTCCACTCCTGTTTCATGTTACGCCGTTGTCCAGACCTGCCTCCTCTGATGTTACTATGTGCACTGTTGCTGCCAGTATGGATTTACCATCCCCGTCACAGTCCACTCCTGTTTCATGTTACACCGTTGTCCAGACCTGCCTCCTCTGATGTTACTATGTGCACGGTTGCTGCCAGTATGGATTTATCATCCCCGTCACAGTCCATCCTGTTTCATGTTACGCCGATGTCTAGACCTGCTTCCTCTGATGCTACTATGTGCACAGTTGCTGCCAGTATGGATTTATCATCCCCATCACAGTCCACTCCTGTTTCATGTTACGCCGTTGTCCAGACCTGCTTCCTCTGATGTTACTATGTGCACTGTTGCTGCCAGTATGGATTTACCATCCCCATCACAGTCCACTCCTGTTTCATGTTGTCCAGACCTGCTTCCTCTGATGTTACTATGTGCACTGTTGCTGCCAGTATGGATTTATCATCCCCGTCACAGTCCACTCCTGTTTCATGTTACGTCGTTGTCCAGACCTGCTTCCTCTGATGTTACTATGTGCACTGTTGCTGCCAGTATGGATTTATCATCCCCGTCACAGTCCACTCCTGTTTCATGTTACGCCGTTGTCCAGACCTGCCTCCTCTGATGTTACTATGTGCACTGTTGCTGCCAGTATGGATTTACCATCCCCGTCACAGTCCACTCCTGTTTCATGTTACGCCGTTGTCCAGACCTGCCTCCTCTGATGTTACTATGTGCACGGTTCCTGCCAGTATGGATTTATCATCCCCGTCACAGTCCACTCCTGTTTCATGTTACGCTGTTGTCCAGACCTGCCTCCTCTGATGTTACTATGTGCACTGTTGCTGCCAGTATGGATTTATCATCCCCATCACAGTCCACTCCTGTTTCATGTTGTCCAGACCTGCTTCCTCTGATGTTACTATGTGCACTGTTGCTGCCAGTATGGATTTATCATCCCCCGTCACAGTCCACTCCTGTTTCATGTTACGCCGTTGTCCAGACCTGCTTCCTCTGATGCTACTATGTGCACGGTTGCTGCCAGTATGGATTTATCATCCCCGTCACAGTCCACTCCTGTTTCATGTTACGCCGTTGTCCAGACCTGCCTCCTCTGATGCTACTATGTGCACGGTTGCTGCTAGTATGGATTTATCATCCCCGTCACAGTCCATCCTGTTTCATGTTACGCCGTTGTCTAGACCTGCTTCCTCTGATGTTGCTATGTGCACTGTTGCTGCCAGTATGGATTTATCATCCCCGTCACAGTCCACTCCTGTTTCATGTTACGCCGTTGTCCAGACCTGCTTCCTCTGATGCTACTATGTGCACGGTTGCTGCCAGTATGGATTTATCATCCCCGTCACAGTCCACTCCTGTTTCATGTTACGCCGTTGTCCAGACCTGCCTCCTCTGATGCTACTATGTGCACGGTTGCTGCTAGTATGGATTTATCATCCCCGTCACAGTCCATCCTGTTTCATGTTACGCCGTTGTCTAGACCTGCTTCCTCTGATGTTACTATGTGCACTGTTGCTGCCAGTATGGATTTATCATCCCCGTCACAGTCCACTCCTGTTTCATGTTACGCCGTTGTCCAGACCTGCCTCCTCTGATGTTACTATGTGCACTGTTGCTGCCAGTATGGATTTACCATCCCCGTCACAGTCCACTCCTGTTTCATGTTACGCCGTTGTCCAGACCTGCTTCCTCTGATGTTACTATGTGCACGGTTGCTGCCAGTATGGATTTATCATCCCCGTCACAGTCCACTCCTGTTTCATGTTACGCCGTTGTCCAGACCTGCTTCCTCTGATGTTACTATGTGCACTGTTGCTGCCAGTATGGATTTATCATCCCCGTCACAGTCCACTCCTGTTTCATGTTATGCCGTTGTCCAGACCTGCTTCCTCTGATGCTACTATGTGCACTGTTGCTGCCAGTATGGATTTATCTTCCCCATCACAGTCCACTCCAGCTTCATGTTACGCCGTTGTCCAGACCTTCCTCCTCTGATGTTACTATGTGCACTGTTGCTGCCAGTATGGATTTATCATCCCCGTCACAGTCCACTCCTCTTTCATGTTACGCCGTTGTATAGACCTGCTTCCTCTGATGTTACTATGTGCACTGTTGCTGCCAGTATGGATTTATCATCCCCGTCACAGTCCACTCCTGTTTCATGTTACGCCGTTGTCCAGACCTGCTTCCTCTGATGTTACTATGTGCACGGTTGCTGCCAGTATGGATTTATCATCCCCGTCACAGTCCACTCCTGTTTCATGTTACGCCTTTGTCCAGACCTGCCTCCTCTGATGTTACTATGTGCACGGTTGCTGCCAGTATGGATTTATCATCCCCGTCACAGTCCACTCCTGTTTCATGTTACGCCGTTGTCCAGACCTGCTTCCTCTGATGTTACTATGTGCACTGTTGCTGCCAGTATGGATTTATCATCCCCGTCACAGTCCACTCCTGTTTCATGTTATGCCGTTGTCCAGACCTGCTTCCTCTGATGCTACTATGTGCACTGTTGCTGCCAGTATGGATTTATCTTCCCCATCACAGTCCACTCCAGCTTCATGTTACGCCGTTGTCCAGACCTTCCTCCTCTGATGTTACTATGTGCACTGTTGCTGCCAGTATGGATTTATCATCCCCGTCACAGTCCACTCCTGTTTCATGTTACGCCGTTGTCCAGACCTGCTTCCTCTGATGTTACTATGTGCACTGTTGCTGCCAGTATGGATTTATCATCCCCGTCACAGTCCACTCCTGTTTCATGTTACGCCGTTGTCCAGACCTGCCTCCTCTGATGTTACTATGTGCACTGTTGCTGCCAGTATGGATTTATCATCCCCATCACAGTCCACTCCAGCTTCATGTTACGCCGTTGTCCAGACCTGCTTCCTCTGATGTTACTATGTGCACTGTTGCTGCCAGTATGGATTTATCATCCCCATCACAGTCCACTCCTGTTTCATGTTACGCCGTTGTCCAGACCTGCCTCCTCTGATGTTACTATGTGCACGGTTGCTGCCAGTATGTATTTATCATCCCCGTCACAGTCCATCCTGTTTCATGTTACGCCGTTGTCCAGACCTGCTTCCTCTGATGCTACTATGTGCACGGTTGCTGCCAGTATGGATTTATCATCCCCGTCACAGTCCACTCCTGTTTCATGTTACGCCTTTGTCCAGACCTGCCTCCTCTGATGCTACTATGTGCACGGTTGCTGCCAGTATGGATTTATCATCCCCGTCACAGTCCATCCTGTTTCATGTTACGCCGTTGTCCAGACCTGCTTCCTCTGATGTTACTATGTGCACGGTTGCTGCCAGTATGGATTTATCATCCCCTTCACAGTCCACTCCTGTTTCATGTTACGCCGTTGTCCAGACCTGCTTCCTCTGATGTTACTATGTGCACTGTTGCTGCCAGTATGGATTTATCATCCCCGTCACAGTCCACTCCTGTTTCATGTTACGCCGTTGTCCAGACCTGCCTCCTCTGATGTTACTATGTGCACTGTTGCTGCCAGTATGGATTTACCATCCCCGTCACAGTCCACTCCTGTTTCATGTTACACCGTTGTCCAGACCTGCCTCCTCTGATGTTACTATGTGCACGGTTGCTGCCAGTATGGATTTATCATCCCCGTCACAGTCCACTCCTGTTTCATGTTACGCCGTTGTCCAGACCTGCCTCCTCTGATGTTACAATGTGCACTGTTGCTGCCAGTATGTATTTATCATCCCCGTCACAGTCCACTCCTGTTTCATGTTACGCCGTTGTCCAGACCTGCTTCCTCTGATGTTACTATGTGCACGGTTGCTGCCAGTATGGATTTATCATCCCCGTCACAGTCCATCCTGTTTCATGTTACGCCGATGTCTAGACCTGCTTCCTCTGATGCTACTATGTGCACAGTTGCTGCCAGTATGGATTTATCATCCCCATCACAGTCCACTCCTGTTTCATGTTACGCCGTTGTCCAGACCTGCTTCCTCTGATGTTACTATGTGCACTGTTGCTGCCAGTATGGATTTACCATCCCCATCACAGTCCACTCCTGTTTCATGTTGTCCAGACCTGCTTCCTCTGATGTTACTATGTGCACTGTTGCTGCCAGTATGGATTTATCATCCCCGTCACAGTCCACTCCTGTTTCATGTTACGTCGTTGTCCAGACCTGCTTCCTCTGATGTTACTATGTGCACTGTTGCTGCCAGTATGGATTTATCATCCCCGTCACAGTCCACTCCTGTTTCATGTTACGCCGTTGTCCAGACCTGCCTCCTCTGATGTTACTATGTGCACTGTTGCTGCCAGTATGGATTTACCATCCCCGTCACAGTCCACTCCTGTTTCATGTTACGCCGTTGTCCAGACCTGCCTCCTCTGATGTTACTATGTGCACGGTTCCTGCCAGTATGGATTTATCATCCCCGTCACAGTCCACTCCTGTTTCATGTTACGCCGTTGTCCTGACCTGCCTCCTCTGATGTTACTATGTGCACGGTTCCTGCCAGTATGGATTTATCATCCCCGTCACAGTCCACTCCTGTTTCATGTTACGCTGTTGTCCAGACCTGCCTCCTCTGATGTTACTATGTGCACTGTTGCTGCCAGTATGGATTTATCATCCCCATCACAGTCCACTCCTGTTTCATGTTGTCCAGACCTGCTTCCTCTGATGTTACTATGTGCACTGTTGCTGCCAGTATGGATTTATCATCCCCGTCACAGTCCACTCCTGTTTCATGTTACGCCGTTGTCCAGACCTGCTTCCTCTGATGCTACTATGTGCACGGTTGCTGCCAGTATGGATTTATCATCCCCGTCACAGTCCACTCCTGTTTCATGTTACGCCGTTGTCCAGACCTGCCTCCTCTGATGCTACTATGTGCACGGTTGCTGCTAGTATGGATTTATCATCCCCGTCACAGTCCATCCTGTTTCATGTTACGCCGTTGTCTAGACCTGCTTCCTCTGATGTTGCTATGTGCACTGTTGCTGCCAGTATGGATTTATCATCCCCGTCACAGTCCACTCCTGTTTCATGTTACGCCGTTGTCCAGACCTGCTTCCTCTGATGCTACTATGTGCACGGTTGCTGCCAGTATGGATTTATCATCCCCGTCACAGTCCACTCCTGTTTCATGTTACGC
This sequence comes from Ranitomeya variabilis, assembly GCF_051348905.1. NCBI lineage: Eukaryota > Metazoa > Chordata > Amphibia > Anura > Dendrobatidae > Ranitomeya > Ranitomeya variabilis. The sequence continues at coordinate 6,291,744 of NC_135237.1, read as the reverse complement.
CGTTGTCCAGACCTGCCTCCTCTGATGCTACTATGTGCACGGTTGCTGCTAGTATGGATTTATCATCCCCGTCACAGTCCATCCTGTTTCATGTTACGCCGTTGTCTAGACCTGCTTCCTCTGATGTTACTATGTGCACTGTTGCTGCCAGTATGGATTTATCATCCCCGTCACAGTCCACTCCTGTTTCATGTTACGCCGTTGTCCAGACCTGCCTCCTCTGATGTTACTATGTGCACTGTTGCTGCCAGTATGGATTTACCATCCCCGTCACAGTCCACTCCTGTTTCATGTTACGCCGTTGTCCAGACCTGCTTCCTCTGATGTTACTATGTGCACGGTTGCTGCCAGTATGGATTTATCATCCCCGTCACAGTCCACTCCTGTTTCATGTTACGCCGTTGTCCAGACCTGCTTCCTCTGATGTTACTATGTGCACTGTTGCTGCCAGTATGGATTTATCATCCCCGTCACAGTCCACTCCTGTTTCATGTTATGCCGTTGTCCAGACCTGCTTCCTCTGATGCTACTTTGTGCACTGTTGCTGCCAGTATGGATTTATCTTCCCCATCACAGTCCACTCCAGCTTCATGTTACGCCGTTGTCCAGACCTTCCTCCTCTGATGTTACTATGTGCACTGTTGCTGCCAGTATGGATTTATCATCCCCGTCACAGTCCACTCCTCTTTCATGTTACGCCGTTGTATAGACCTGCTTCCTCTGATGTTACTATGTGCACTGTTGCTGCCAGTATGGATTTATCATCCCCGTCACAGTCCACTCCTGTTTCATGTTACGCCGTTGTCCAGACCTGCTTCCTCTGATGTTACTATGTGCACGGTTGCTGCCAGTATGGATTTATCATCCCCGTCACAGTCCACTCCTGTTTCATGTTACGCCTTTGTCCAGACCTGCCTCCTCTGATGTTACTATGTGCACGGTTGCTGCCAGTATGGATTTATCATCCCCGTCACAGTCCACTCCTGTTTCATGTTACGCCGTTGTCCAGACCTGCTTCCTCTGATGTTACTATGTGCACTGTTGCTGCCAGTATGGATTTATCATCCCCGTCACAGTCCACTCCTGTTTCATGTTATGCCGTTGTCCAGACCTGCTTCCTCTGATGCTACTATGTGCACTGTTGCTGCCAGTATGGATTTATCTTCCCCATCACAGTCCACTCCAGCTTCATGTTACGCCGTTGTCCAGACCTTCCTCCTCTGATGTTACTATGTGCACTGTTGCTGCCAGTATGGATTTATCATCCCCGTCACAGTCCACTCCTGTTTCATGTTACGCCGTTGTCCAGACCTGCTTCCTCTGATGTTACTATGTGCACTGTTGCTGCCAGTATGGATTTATCATCCCCCGTCACAGTCCACTCCTGTTTCATGTTACGCCGTTGTCCAGACCTGCCTCCTCTGATGTTACTATGTGCACTGTTGCTGCCAGTATGGATTTATCATCCCCATCACAGTCCACTCCAGCTTCATGTTACGCCGTTGTCCAGACCTGCTTCCTCTGATGTTACTATGTGCACTGTTGCTGCCAGTATGGATTTATCATCCCCATCACAGTCCACTCCTGTTTCATGTTACGCCGTTGTCCAGACCTGCTTCCTCTGATGTTACTATGTGCACTGTTGCTGCCAGTATGGATTTATCATCCCCATCACAGTCCACTCCAGCTTCATGTTACGCCGTTGTCCAGACCTGCTTCCTCTGATGTTACTATGTGCACTGTTGCTGCCAGTATGGATTTATCATCCCCATCACAGTCCACTCCTGTTTCATGTTACGCCGTTGTCCAGACCTGCTTCCTCTGATGTTACTATGTGCACTGTTGCTGCCAGTATGGATTTATCATCCCCATCACAGTCCACTCCAGCTTCATGTTACGCCGTTGTCCAGACCTGCCTCCTCTGATGTTACAATGTGCACTGTTGCTGCCAGTATGGATTTATCATCCCCATCACAGTCCACTCCTGTTTCATGTTACGCCGTTGTCCAGACCTGCTTCCTCTGATGTTACTATGTGCACTGTTGCTGCCAGTATGGATTTATCATCCCCATCACAGTCCACTCCTGTTTCATGTTACGCCGTTGTCCAGACCTGCTTCCTCTGATGTTACTATGTGCACTGTTGCTGCCAGTATGGATTTATCATCCCCATCACAGTCCACTCCTGTTTCATGTTACGCCGTTGTCCAGACCTGCTTCCTCTGATGTTACTATGTGCACTGTTGCTGCCAGTATGGATTTATCATCCCCATCACAGTCCACTCCTGTTTCATGTTACGCCGTTGTCCAGACCTGCCTCCTCTGATGTTACTATGTGCACTGTTGCTGCCAGTATGGATTTATCATCCCCGTCACAGTCCACTCCAGCTTCATGTTACGCCGTTGTCCAGACCTGCTTCCTCTGATGTTACTATGTGCACGGTTGCTGCCAGTATGGATTTATCATCCCCATCACAGTCCACTCCTGTTTCATGTTACGCCGTTGTCCAGACCTGCTTCCTCTGATGTTACTATGTGCACTGTTGCTGCCAGTATGGATTTATCATCCCCATCACAGTCCACTCCTGTTTCATGTTACGCCGTTGTCCAGACCTGCTTCCTCTGATGTTACTATGTGCACTGTTGCTGCCAGTATGGATTTATCATCCCCATCACAGTCCACTCCTGTTTCATGTTACGCCGTTGTCCAGACCTGCTTCCTCTGATGTTACTATGTGCACTGTTGCTGCCAGTATGGATTTATCATCCCCGTCACAGTCCACTCCAGCTTCATGTTACGCCGTTGTCCAGACCTGCTTCCTCTGATGTTACTATGTGCACGGTTGCTGCCAGTATGGATTTATTCACTCAGGTTTCATTCTATGCACAGATCTGTTCACCCTGATGTTTATTGTGTGCACTTGTCAAGATGATTCTACTATTTATGTGCTTCTCTTTACATAGCTTCATAGGGACACATTGAATATCTTGACTGTATCTTCCCTCCCTCTCTTTTCCCCTTCACATAGGGTTCATTTCAAGCTAATTGTGCACTCACACTTATTCATTCCCTTTATTTGTATTCTTCATTCACACCCTTCTTATTTCCATATTTTGGGGCCTATTCGCCCCTCTTTTCACTTTATCTAGGCCCTTTTAATATTAGTATTTATCTCTAAGCCTAGAGTGTTTTAGATACATTTTGCCTACCGTTACACAGTATTTGCATTATTGTTAGTTTCATTTTTCTTTCCCGGATGGTCTGTTCATATATGATGTTACTAATACAACTATTATTTGGCTTTCTCCTCTGCCTCCCACTCTCACTGGCCGGGATCCAGGGTATCCCGTATGCCTTCTCCCCTCTTCAGTTCCTTTATTGCGCAGGTTCCGTGCGCCCCTCTGACTTCCGGAAGCGCTGACTCCCGTGACCGCACTGCGTTCCACTGCGTGTCACGATGAGCAATTCCGGAAGTCCCATTGGTAAGGTGGGACGGCCCTGAATGCGCGCGCTGATACAAAGTCGCTAGGACACCACATCGTACAGTATAAAAATACCCCCAAACACCTTCCTAAGGCTACGTTCACACTAGCGTTGTGCGCCGTTGCGTCGGCGACGCAATGCACAACGCACGCAAAAACACGTCAAAACGTACGCAAAAACGCTGCGTTTTGCGACGCATGCGTCGGTTTTTGCCGAAAATCGGACGCAAGAAAAATGCAACTTGTTGCGTTTTCTTGGTCCGACGCTTGCAGCAAAAAAGACGCATGTGTCGCACAACGCAACAAAAAAAACGCATGCGTCCCCCATGTTAAGTATAGGGGAGCATGACGCATGCGTCGCCGCTGCGTCGCCGACGCAAACCCGACGCACATTAGCTTAACGCTAATGTGAACGTAGCCTTACCTGCCCCTTTTGAAGAAGCTATTGCGAAACAGCGCTGGTTGGTGGCGGGGGAGCTGCCCCAGCACGCCACATACAGTTCCTTCTCAAAAAATTAGCATATAGTGTTAAATTTCATTATTTACCATAATGTAATGATTACAATTAAACTTTCATATATTATAGATTCATTATCCACCAACTGAAATTTGTCAGGTCTTTTACTGTTTTAATACTGATGATTTTGGCATACAACTCCTGATAACCCAAAAAACCTGTCTCAATAAATTAGCATATTTCACCCGACCAATCAAATAAAAGTGTTTTTTAATACCAAACAAAAAAAACATCAAATAATAATGTTCAGTTATGCACTCAATACTTGGTCGGGAATCCTTTGGCAGAAATGACTGCTTCAATGCGGCGTGGCATGGAGGCAATCAGCCTGTGACACTGCTGAGATGTTATGGAGGCCCAGGATGCTTCAATAGCGGCCTTAAGCTCATCCAGAGTGTTGGGTCTTGCGTCTCTCAACTTTCTCTTCACAATATCCCACAGATTCTCTATGGGGTTCAGGTCAGGAGAGTTGGCAGGCCAATTGAGCACAGTAATACCATGGTCAGTAAACCATTTACCAGTGGTTTTGGCACTGTGAGCAGGTGCCAGGTCGTGCTGAAAAATGAAATCTTCATCTCCATAAAGCATTTCAGCCGAGGGAAGCATGAAGTGCTCCAAAATCTCCTGATAGCTAGCTGCATTGACCCTGCCCTTGATGAAACACAGTGGACCAACACCAGCAGCTGACATGGCACCCCACACCATCACTGACTGTGGGTACTTGACACTGGACTTCAGGCATTTTGGCATTTCCTTCTCCCCAGTCTTCCTCCAGACTCTGGCACCTTGATTTCCGAATGACATGCAAAATTTGCTTTCATCAGAAAAAAGTACTTGGGACCACTTAGCAACAGTCCAGTGCTGCTTCTCTGTAGCCCAGGTCAGGCGCTTCTGCCGCTGTAGCCCATTTCCTGCACACGCCTGTGCACGGTGGCTCTGGATGTTTCCACACCAGACTCAGTCCACTGCTTCCTCAGGTTCCCCAAGGTCTGGAATCGGTCCTTCTCCACAATCTTCCTCAGGGTCCGGTCACCTCTTCTCGTTGTACAGCGTTTTCTGCCACATTGTTTCCTTCCAACAGACTTACCATTGAGGTGCCTTGATACAGCACTCTGGGAACAGCCTATTTGTTGAGAAATTTCTTTCTGGGTCTTACCCTCTTGCTTGAGGGTGTCAATGATGGCCTTCTTGACATCTGTCAGGTCACTAGTCTTACCCATGATGGGGGTTTTGAGTAATGAACCAGGCAGGGAGTTTTTAAAAGCCTCAGGTATCTTTTGCATGTGTTTAGAGTTAATTAGTTGATTCAGAAGATTAGGGTAATAGGTCGTTTAGAGAACCTTTTCTTGATATGCTAATTTATTGAGACAGGTTTTTTGGGTTATCAGGAGTTGTAGGCCAAAATCATCAGTATTAAAACAATAAAAGACCTGACAAATTTCAGTTGGTGGATAATGAATCTATAGTATATGAAAGTTTAATTGTAATCATTACATTATGGTAAATAATGAAATTTAACACTATATGCTAATTTTTTGAGAAGGACCTGTATAGTGCACGGACTCGCTACATTAACAGCTGCACAGCAGGTAATGACATGGTCGCACTGTCTCCTTTTCAGGCCCTATATAGGTGGTGTAGTGATTGCATTACTCCCCAGATTTATTAGCAATAAGCTTTGCATTGCTGGGCATACCCCCATCTGCCTTTCTTTCCTAGGGAACATAGCAAATTGGGACATATTTATATATTAACTGTCTCCTGCGTTTACATACACTGTCACTGTGCACTTTACTTATTGTTGCAACTATTAACTTTAGCTACATTAAGATCAGAATATCTATAGTTACAGTACTTGTTGGATCTGTGCTGGGCTATTTCTCCCCTGTATTTGGAGGTGGTCTTTCCCCCTTTTTTTCTCTTATGTATAAATATAATATTTTAATTATTTATAAATAAACACATATTTTTAATTGTATCCTTTATCACTTCTCTTCTTTTATAGCACCTACCATATTAGTATATGCTTTTGCTGATATGAACGAGTACCAGACCTGACATGGGCGAGTACCAGACCTGACATGGGCAAGCACCAGACCTGACATGGGCAAGTACCAGACCTGACATGGGCGAGTACCAGACCTGACATGGGCAAGTACCAGACCTGACATGGGCGACTACCAGACCTGACATGGGCGAGCGCCAGACCTGACATGGGCGAGCGTCAGACCTGACATGGGCGAGCGTCAGACCTGACATGGGCGAGCGCCAGACCTGACATGGGCGAGCGCCAGACCTGACATGGGCGAGCGCCAGACCTGACATGGGCGAGCGCCAGACCTGACATGGGCGAGCACCAGACCTGACATGGGCGAGTACCAGACCTGACATGGGCGAGTACCAGACCTGACATGGGCGAGTGGAGTGGCCCCCAGACGCAGGACAGCGGGGTACTCAGTACCGGGTCTATCGGTTCTGACGGTGTCACGGTGGCTCTACCCGGTCCGTGGTCCTGCTAACGGGCGCCCAATTAAAGATGCAGGTGCAGGTGTAGGTCGCAGTAAATAACGAGGACACAGGGTTGCAGTCTCTTTACCTCTTTACTGAAGGCTTCAGCATCCACAATCCAGAGCACTGCTAACAGGGCTGGCTGAGACCGGCCGGTCCGAAGGCACATCCAGAGTTCCCTTTACAGGTGGAAATCAGTGCCTACCTTCTAGCGCCTGTGTGTTGTAGTACTTCCCTGCTGAGCACCACGGGATAGTCCTCACAACTGTTGTGTATGTTTCTGTTCTTTCTCTCCGTCCCCCAGATGATATGGATAGGACGCACCCGTATGACGGGCTAGGCCTGGAGTTATTTTATAAGGACCCTAGAGACGCCCCTCTCCCACAATTGCCTCCGTTGTCTTCGTTAGGTGTAAAGGTGAGACAGCCAACCTAAAGTTAACTGTCCTGCCGTTGGTTTAAAGTAATGCGTAGAGTCTCTTACTTCCTCGGCGTTCCGGCTGCCGGCTACGCGCCCCAGAAGGATGTTGCTGATCTTGGAGCACGACTCCTTCTGGTTCTATCTCCTTTGTGCTGTGATCCCATTTCTCACTTCTCCACAATATGTTTCGCTTCGTGTCCTTTCTTAGGAGTGTGCCGCTATAAGACTCAAGCACGGCTCCGTAACGTTCTGTCTGTCCTAGGCCGCTGTCAGGATCCCACCCCAGACAGGTCCTCTCTCAAGCTCTCCCCAGCTACTTTCTCCCTAACTTCCTATCCAATCCCCAGTTTTACCTAAGTGTGAGGAGTGGCCTAGTAGATAGGACCTCTTTCTCCCCCTGGCAGCCGGAGTGTGAAGTGTACTGTGTGTCTGTGATACCTGCAAGGTGAACCCTTTTAGTGCAATCAGACGTACCATCACTCCCCCTGGTGGGAGAGCGACGTTACTGCAATGACCAGACTCTGGGGCACTGCACTCCCCCCCCCCCCCCCCGTTAAATCCAGTACTCCCGGACTGGGAAAAGAAGAACAAAAATACATGTTAACAAAAGACATACAAACTTTTGAAACGCTATGAACAAGTAAATGCTATGAACAAGTAAATATAACAGTGCTTCCCTTTATGGGAGGTGAGGACACTTGAACGTTGCGAAAGTTTGGTCATGAACAGTTCATGACTCTCATTTCAGTGGGAGCAACCTGGAAGCAGCAGGGACCCCGGGTAAACAAAGGGGTCCCTGTGAAAGTTGTGGAGCAATTCACTGTCCGTTACTCCATTGTCCATTTTTAAACCTGTAACAAAGATATTTACACAAACATTTTCAACCAAATAGCAACTATCATTAATACCTCCAAGTTTTGTAGCGAAGTGGAGTTTGATTCTTGGTGCTACGTGTAGACCTCCGCAGTGCAGGGGTTGCTATTGGCCTACCAGGGCCCGCTACGCTTGCTACCGCTGGTGTAGTGCACTGTCTTCTAGCTACACTTCTACTGAGTCTGGGTAGCACTGGCATGCTGGAGCCCTCAGGGCCGCTGCTACTAATGGTGGGTATGGCAGATTCACCGATGGCAGAGGGAGGACTTGCCGGTTCAACGGTTGGCATAGCATCCTCTGGTGGGGTCTGTGTTGTGATTCGGTTCGTGGGCTCCCCCGGTGGTCTCTTGTGGTACTGGTGTCCTGCAAGCTTTGCCTTCTCAGTTCACCTGTTCCTATCAGGATGTGGGAGTATCCTATTTAACCTTGCTCCTCAGTCATTCTAATGCTGGCCATCAATGTATCCAGAGTGATTCTGTTGCATGTTCCTGCTCCCAGTTTTCTGCTCAGCTAAGTTGGACACTTTAGTCCTTAAGTCTATTTTTGTATGTTTTGTCCAGTTTGCACTTATGTGAATCTCTGCAGCTGGAAGCTCTTGTTGGGCTGAAATTACCACTCCAGTGGTATGAGTTGTCACATGAGTTAAGGTAATTTCAGGATGGTGTTTTGAAGGGTTTTGCAGCTGACCGCGAAGTCCTCTGTTGTATCTTTCTGCTATTTAGTTAGCGGGCCTCTCTGTGCTAAATCTGCTTTCATACTACGTGTGTCTTTTCATCTGCTCTCACCGTTATTATATGTGGGGGGCTGCTATCTCCTGTGGGGACATTCTCTGGAGGCAAGCCAGGACTGTGTTTTCTTCTACCAGGGGTAGTTAGTTCTCCGGCTGGCGCGCGGCATCTAGAGACAACGCAGGAATGCCCCCTGGCTACTTCTAGTGTGGTGTGTAGGTTTAGCATCGCGGTCAGCTCTAGTTTCCATCACCCGAGAGCTTGTCCGTTTGTTCTATGCTTCTGATGTTTCCTTGCCATTGGAGACCATAACAGTACCATCGAAACCTTCAAAAAGAATCTGAAGACCCACCTCTTCCGACAAGCCTACAACCTGCAGTAACCACCGATCGACCAAACCGCTGCATGACCAGCTCTACCCTCACCTACTGTATTCTCACCCATCCCTTGTAGATTGTGAGCCTTCGCGGGCAGGGTCCTCTCTCCTACTGTACCAGTTATGATTTGTATTGTTCAAGATTATTGTACTTGTTTTTATTATGTATACCCCTCCTCACTTGTAAAGCGCCATGGAATAAATGGCGCTATAACAATAAATAATAATAATAACACATTATGGATGGTAAACGATGCCGGGAGGTCCAAGCGAAATGACACAGGGTTGAGGATTTCCAAAATTTTATAAGGACCGATAAAACGAGGTTTAAACTTAGGAGAAGAAACCTTCATAGGAACATAACGAGAAGACAACCACACCAAATCCCCCACACGAAGTCAGGGACCCACACAGCGACGACGGTTAGCAAAGCGCTGAGCCTTCTCTTGTGACAACATCAAATTGTCCACCACATGGTTCCAAATCTACTGCAACCTATCCACCACAGAATCCACCCCAGGACAGTCAGAAGACTCAACCTGACCCGAGGAAAAACGAGGATGAAAACCAGAATTACAAAAAAAAGGCGAAACCAAAGTAGCCGAACTAGCCCGATTATTAAGGGCAAACTCGGCCAATGGCAAAAAAGCCACCCAATCATCCTGGTCAGCAGAAACAAAACATCTCAAATAAGTTTCCAAGGTCTGGTTAGTTTGCTCGGTTTGGCCATTCGTCTGAGGATGGAAGGCCGACGAAAAAGACAAATCAATGCCCATCTTAGCACAAAAGGACCGCCAAAATCTGGACACAAACTGGGATCCTCTGTCAGACACAATGTTTTCAGGGATGCCGTGCATACGAACCACATTCTGAAAAAATAACGGAACCAAATCGGAGGAAGAAGGCAACTTAGGCAAGGGCACCAAATGGACCATTTTAGAAAAACGATCACAAACCACCCAGATGACAGACATTCTCTGAGAGACCGGAAGATCCGAAATAAAATCCATGGAAATATGCGTCCAAGGCCTCTTAGGAACCGGCAAAGGCAAAAGCAAACCACTGGCACGAGAACAGCAAGGCTTAGCCTGAGCACAAATCCCACAGGACTGCACAAAGGAACGCACATCCCGCGACAAGGAAGGCCACCAGAAGGATCTAGCCACCAAATCTCTGGTACCAAAAATCCCAGGATGACCCGCCAACACTGAAGAATGGACCTCGGAAATAACTCTGCTGGTCCATCTATCTGGGACAAACAGTCTCTCTGATGGACAACGGTCAGGTCTATCCGCCTGAAATTCCTGTAACACCCGTCGCAAATCTGGGGAAATGGCAGACAAAATTGCCCCCTCTTTGAGGATACCAACCGGCTCAGAAACTCCAGGGGAGTCAGGCACAAAACTCCTAGAAAGAGCATCAGCCTTCACGTTCTTCGATCCAGGAAGGTACGAGACCACGAAATCGAAACGTGAGAAAAACAACGACCAACGAGCCTGTCTAGGATTCAACCGCTTGGCCGACTCAAGATAAATCAAATTTTTATGATCAGTCAAGACCACCACACGATGCTTAGCTCCCTCTAGCCAGTTTCGCCACTCCTCAAATGCCCACTTCATTGCCAACAACTCCCGATTACCAACATCATAATTTCGTTCAGCCGGCGAAAATTTTCTTGAAAAGAAGGCACATGGCTTCATCACAGAGCAATCAGAGCTTCTCTGTGACAAAACAGCCCCTGCTCCAATTTCAGAAGCATCAACCTCGACCTGGAAGGGAAGAGAGACATCTGGCTGACATAAAACTGGAGCCGAAGAAAACCGGCGCTTCAGCTCCTGAAAGGCCTCAACGGCCGCAGGAGACCAGTTAGTCACATCAGAACCCTTCTTGGTCAAATCCGTCAAAGGTTTAACCACACCAGAAAAATTAGCAATGAAGCGACGGTAAAAATTAGCAAAACCCAAGAACTTCTGAAGACTCTTAACCGATGTAGGTTGAGTCCAATCATGAATAGCCTGGACCTTGACTGGGTCCATCTCAATAGAAGAAGGAGAAAAAATAAAGCCCAAAAAGGAAACTTTCTGGACTCCGAAGAGACATTTGGAACCCTTCACAAACAAGGCATTGGCACGCAGGACCTGAAATACCATCCTGACCTGCTTCACATGGGATTCCCAATCATCTGAAAAGACCAAAATATCATCCAGATACACAATCATAAATTTATCCAGATATTCTCGGAAGATATCGTGCATGAAGGACTGAAACACAGAAGGGCCATTAGAAAGTCCAAAAGGCATCACCAAGTACTCAAAATGGCCCTCGGGCGTATTAAACGCGGTCTTCCATTCATCACCCTGTTTTATACGCACAAGATTATACGCACCGTGAAGATCTATCTTGGTGAACCAACTAGACCCCCTAATCCGAGCAAACAGATCAGACAACAATGGCAAGGGATACTGGAATTTGACCGTGATTTTATTTAGAAGGCGATAATCTATACAGGGTCTCAACGAACCATCCTTCTTGGCCACAAAAAAGAATCCCGCACCAAGAGGGGAAGAGGAGGGGCGAATATGTCCCTTCTCCAAAGACTCCTTTACATAGCTCCGCATAGCGGCATGCTCTGGTACTGACAAATTAAACAGTCGTCCCTTAGGGAACTTACTACCAGGAATCAAATTTATAGCACAGTCACAATCCCTATGAGGAGGTAGGGCACTGGATTTGGGCTCATCAAATACATCCTGGTAGTCCTACAAAAACTCAGGGACTTCAGAAGGAGTAGAGGAAGCAATTGATACCAAGGGAGCATCGCCATGAATTCCCTGGCAACCCCAACTCAACACAGACATAGCTTTCCAATCCAGGACTGGATTATGAGCCTGCAACCATGGCAGACCCAACACGACAACGTCATGCAAATTATATAACACAAGAAAGCGAATCACCTCCTGATGTGCAGGAGTCATACACATGGTCACTTGAGTCCAGTATTGAGGTTTATTCTTGGCCAATGGTGTAGCATCAATTCCCTTCAATGGAATAGGGAACTGTAATGGCTCAAGGATAAAACCACAGCGCTTGGCAAATGACAAATCCATCAGATTCAGGGCGGCACCTGAATCTACAAAAGCCATAACTGATTATTACACAACCAGACAACATATTACCGGAAAAAAGGCCGGCACCGAAGGGGCTAATTAACACATAATAATGCAAAAGTAGCCCCAGGCCTCACACGAGGCCACCCACTCCGTAATACCACTAAGGATAAGGAGAATAAAGGAGTATATTTGGGTATCAAAATTTATTAAATATACAATGTATAAATACAAACGTTAATAACATGTATTCACAACCAAAAATAAAGACAACATGTAAGGTGCACATAGGATGAGGACAGGATATCCCACTGGTGAACGGGGCCCTAGAGATGAATCAGTCTGTGCTAGAGCACAGCTGAATGGTAACGTAGCCATAAGGTGCCATGTGGCTAAACAGGTACAATATAGTGACACCGGTAATCAATAATAAATGCCACAGGGTACGCTTACCGCAAAGTAGGAAGGGCTAAACCAGGACACCAGGCTGGGACCACGAGGAAGACGCCCGACGCGCGTTTCGCTGACGCGATGTGCTGCTTACTCCTTGAGATGGTGCGCAGGTTTGCGCTCCCGCAAACGCCGATCAATCTGAATGGCCAAAGCCATTGACTCATTCAGACTCGCAGGCATGGGGAACCCCACCATAACATTCTTAATGGCTTCAGAAAGACCTTCTCTGAAATTTGCAGCCAGGGCACACTCATTCCATTGAGTAAGCACCGACCATTTCCGAAATTTTTGACAATACACCTCAGCTTCATCCTGACCCTGAGAGAGAGCCAGCAAGGCCTTTTCTGCCTGGTTCTCCAGATTAGGTTCCTCATAAAGCAATCCAAGCTCCAGAAAAAACGCATCCACATTCAGCAATGCAGGATCTCCTGGCGCCAGGGAGAAGGCCCAATCTTGAGGGTCGCCGCGTAACAGAGAGATAACAATTCTAACTTGCTGAGCGGAATCACCAGAGGAACGAGGTCTCAAAGAAAGAAATAATTTACAATTATTCTTAAAATTCAGAAACCTAGATCTGTCTCCAGAAAAAAACTCAGGAATAGGTACTTTTGGCTCAGACATAGGACTGTGAACAACAAAATCCTGAATGCTTTGCACCCTTGCAGCAAGATGATCCACACTAGAAGTCAGACTCTGAATATCCATGTCTGCAGCAGAACTCAAAGCCACCCAGAAATTAAGGGGAGGAGAGAAGCAGGACAGACTGCAGAGCAGAGAAAAAAAAAATTGAACTCAGGATTTCTCTTATCCCACTTTTGCGATGCATTTAACACTTTTGGCCTGTTGCACTGTTATGATCCTAGTGGCTTAGGATCACAAATCTAACCAGCTAAGTAGAAAATAATAGGACGAGCTCTGGGGATGTGGTAACTGGACTAACCGCAAACCTGATCCTAACCGCACACACTATAGGCAGCCGTGGAACGTTTCCTGAAATCCTAGACGTCTCTTCACGGCCTGAGAAACTGACTACCCCTAAAGAGAAAGTAAAGACCTCACTTGCCTCAGAGAAATCCCCCAGAGATATAGAAGCCCCCCACAAATAATAACGGTGAGTTAAGAGGAAAAGACAAACGCAGAGATGAAACAGGTTAAGCAAATGAGGCCCGCTAACGCTAGATAGCAGAAAATAGCAAGGGATCTGTGCGGTCAGTAAAAAACCCTATGCAAAAATATCCACGCAGAGAATGCGAGAACCCCCACACTAACTAACGATGTGGGGGGAGCAACTCAGCACCCCAGAGCACCAGCAAGCAGGGAAATCACATATTAGCAAGCTGGACAAAAACTCATCATATACTAGGAAACATCTTGAACACAGATGAGCAAAAATAAGCAAACAGAACTTAGCTTCTCTTGGAGAGACTGATAACGGATGTAGACAGGAGCAATCAGAATAGCACTGAATACAACGGCAACAGGCAAGGAATGAAGGACCAGGTGGATTAAATAGGAAACCTAACTAGCAGATGACGAGACAGCTGATCCTGCCAGAAACCTGCAAAATAACAACAAGAGCCACCAGGAGGAGCCCAAAGAGAGAACTCACACAGTACCACTCATGACCACAGGAGGGAGCCCGGAAACAGAGTTCACAACACACTGGGTGGCCTTGGGGCGATGGAAAGCAGGCAGCTCTACCTCTTCAAGTGCCTCAGGGTCTTCTCCCGTTTCTGGCAAGTTGGGCATCCGGGACAATGCATCGGCATTCGCGTTCTTGTGCCCTGCCCGGTACTTGATGGTGAAGTCGTAATTGGACAACCGGACCATCCACCGCTGCACCAAGGCACCGAGCTTTGCTGTGTCCAGATGCGTTAGTGGATTGTTATCCGTGAAGACGGTGAATTTTGCTGAGGCCAGGTAGTGTTTGAACCTCTCCTTCACTGCCCAAACGATGGCGAGGAATTCCAGCTTAAAGGAACTGTAGTTGTCCAGATTCCTTTCAGTGGGATGAAGTTTTCTGCTGGCGTAAGCGATTACCCTCTCCTTGCCTTTCTGGACGTGGGACAACACGGCTCCCAGTCCCACGTTGCTGGCATCCGTATGCAGCACAAACGGTTGATCATATTCAGGGTAGGCCAGTACCTCTTCTCCCATCAGCGCCAACTTTAAGCAAGTGAACGATTCTTCCAGTCCCTCGTTCCAATCAAATGGGGTATTCTTACCCTTGGTCTTCCTGGATTGGCCCACCAACAGGTCTTGCAATGGCACGGCCTTCTTGGTGAAGTCCTTGATGAACCTCCTGTAATAGCCTACCAACCCGAGGAACTGCCAGACCTCATGGAGGTTGCCGGGCTTTGGCCAGTCCTTGATCACCATGACTTTGTCGGGGTCTGGGGCCACCCCGTCAGCACTCACCACATGGCGCAGGTACTGCACCTTGGGTTTTAGCAGATGGCATTTGGACGGTTTTACCTTTAGACCAAAGTTGGACAGGGCTTCAAACACCTCGGCCAGGTGCTTCAGATGGTCCTCATAAGTCTTGGAGAAGACAATGACGTCGTCCAGGTATAGCAACACGGTTCCGAAGTTTTTGTGCCCTAGACAGCACTCCATCATCCTCTGGAATGTTCCCGGGGCATTGCACAATCCGAAGGGCATGTAGTTGAATTCGCAGAGACCCATCGGCGTCGTGAAGGCCGTCTTCTCCTTGTCCGCCTCTGCCACGGGAACCTGCCAGTACCCACTGGTGAGATCCAAGGTAGAGAAGTAGTTAGCAGATTTTAAAGCAGCCAGAGACTCTTCTATCCTGGGCAGTGGGTATGCTGTTATGACCCCAATGGCAGAGGGTCTCAGGAATAATTGCTAAGTCTGCAAACACAGAAAACCAGCTCATAGGGCAGTGGTAACTGGGCTGACCATATATCTAATCCTAGCACCACAAATACCAGCAGCCGGGGAACGTGCCTACGTTGATTCTAGACGTCTCGCGCCAGCCGGAGAACTAACTAACCCTAGAAGGGAAAAGAAAGACCTTTCTTGCCTCCAGAGAATAGACCCCAAAAGTTGGATACAAGCCCCCAACAAATAATAACGGTGAGGTAAGAGGAAAAGACAAACATAAGAATGAGCTAGGTATTTAGCAAAGAGAGGCCCACTAGCTAATAGCAGAATATAGAAAGATAACTTATATGGTCAGCAAAAACCCTATCAAAAATATCCACACTGGAAATTCAAGAACCCCCGAACCGTCTAACGGCCCGGGGGGAGAACACCAGCCCCCTAGAGCTTCCAGCAAGGTCAGGAATCACATTTAGTCCAAGCTGGACAAAAATGAGAGCAAGCAAATAACCCAAAAAACAAAGAAGCAGGACTTAGCTTAATTTTGCACGAACCAGGACCAGCAGATAGGAGCAAACAGAATGTGTCTGATTACAACGATGCCAGGCACTGGACTAAGGATCCAGGAGGTTTATATAGCAACACCCCTGAACTAACGACCCAGCTGGGTGCAAACTGAGGGAAGAAAATCCCAGAGTCATATCACTAGTAACCACAAGAGGGAGCCAAAAAGTCTAATTCACAACAGTACCCCCCCCTTAAGGAGGGGTCACCGAACCCTCACCAAGACCACCAGGGCGATCAGGATGAGCAGCGTGAAAGGCATGAACTAAATCGGCCGCATGCACATCAGAGGCAACCACCCAGGAATTATCCTCCTGACCATAGCCCTTCCACTTGACCAAATACTGAAGCCTCCGTCTGGAGAGACGAGAATCCAAGATCTTCTCAACCACGTACTCCAACTCGCCCTCAACCAACACCGGAGCAGGAGGCTCAGCAGAAGGAACCACAGGCACAACGTAGCGTCGCAATAAAGACCTATGGAACACGTTGTGAATGGCAAACGAAACCGGAAGATCCAAGCGAAAAGACACTGGATTAAGGATTTCCAATATCTTGTAAGGACCGATGAAACGAGGCTTAAATTTAGGAGAGGAGACCTTCATAGGAACAAATCGAGAAGACAGCCACACCAAATCCCCAACACGAAGTCGGGGACCCACACCGCGGCGGCGGTTGGCAAAAGACAGATCCATAAGACTCAGGGCAGCACCTGAATCCACAAACGCCATAACAGGGTAAGAAGACAAAGAGCAAATCAAAGTCACAGACAAAATAAATTTAGGTTGCAAATTACCAATGGCGACAGGACTAACAACCCTTGTTAGACGTCTAGAGCATGCTGATATAACATGTGTAGAATCACCACAGTAAAAACACAACCCATTCTGACGTCTATGATTTTTCCGCTCATTTCTAGTCTGAATTCTATCACATTGCATTAAATCAGGTGTTTGTTCAGACAACACCTCCAGAGGATTAGCGGTTTTGCGCTCCCGCAAACGCCGGTCAATTTGAATAGCCAGCGCCATAGAATCATTCAGATTTGTAGGAATGGGGAAACCCACCATCACATTCTTAATGGCCTCAGAAAGGCCATTTCTGAAATTTGCGGCCAGAGCACACTCATTCCACTGAGTAAGCACGGACCATTTCCAAAATTTTTGGCAATACACTTCAGCTTCATCCTGGCCCTGAGAAATAGCCAGCAAGGCTTTTTCTGCCTGAATTTCAAGATTGGGTTCCTCGTAAAGCAATCCGAGCGCCAGAAAAAAACGCATCAATATTTGCCAATGCCGGATCTCCTGGCGCTAGGGAGAAAGCCCAATCCTGAGGGTCGCCCCGTAAAAAAGAAATAACAATTTTAACTTGCTGAGCTGAATCTCCAGATGAACGGGGTCTCAGAGAAAGAAACAATTTACAATTATTCATGAAATTCCTAAACCTAAATCGGTCTCCAGAAAATAATTCCGGAATAGGTATTTTAGGTTCAGACATAGGACTACTGGTAACAAAATCTTGTATGCCCTGCACACGAGCTGCCAGCTGGTTTACACTTGTAATCAAGGTCTGGACATTCATGTCTGCAGCAAGCACAAGCCACTCAAAGGTAAAGGGGAGGAAGAGAGGAAAGAAAAAAAAAAAAACTCAGAATTTCCTTTCTTATTATCCCACTTCTGCAATGCATTAAACATTCAATGTTGGCCTGGCATACTGTTATGACCCCAATGGCAGAGGGTCTCAGGAATAATTGCTAAGTCTGCAAACACAGAAAACCAGCTCATAGGGCAGTGGTAACTGGGCTGACCATATATCTAATCCTAGCACCACAAATACCAGCAGCCGGGGAACGTGCCTACGTTGATTCTAGACGTCTCGCGCCAGCCGGAGAACTAACTAACCCTAGAAGGGAAAAGAAAGACCTTTCTTGCCTCCAGAGAATAGACCCCAAAAGTTGGATACAAGCCCCCAACAAATAATAACGGTGAGGTAAGAGGAAAAGACAAACATAAGAATGAGCTAGGTATTTAGCAAAGAGAGGCCCACTAGCTAATAGCAGAATATAGAAAGATAACTTATATGGTCAGCAAAAACCCTATCAAAAATATCCACACTGGAAATTCAAGAACCCCCGAACCGTCTAACGGCCCGGGGGGAGAACACCAGCCCCCTAGAGCTTCCAGCAAGGTCAGGAATCACATTTAGTACAAGCTGGACAAAAATGAGAGCAAGCAAATAACCCAAAAAACAAAGAAGCAGGACTTAGCTTAATTTTGCACGAACCAGGACCAGCAGATAGGAGCAAACAGAATGTGTCTGATTACAATGATGCCAGGCACTGGACTAAGGATCCAGAAGGTTTATATAGCAACACCCCTGAACTAACGACCCAGCTGGGTGCAAACTGAGGGAAGAAAATCCCAGAGTCATATCACTAGTAACCACAAGAGGGAGCCAAAAAGTCTAATTCACAACAGTACCCCCCCCTTAAGGAGGGGTCACCGAACCCTCACCAAGACCACCAGGGCGATCAGGATGAGCAGCGTGAAAGGCACGAACTAAATCGGCCGCATGCACATCAGAGGCAACCACCCAGGAATTATCCTCCTGACCATAGCCCTTCCACTTGACCAAATACTGAAGCCTCCGTCTGGAGAGACGAGAATCCAAGATCTTCTCAACCACGTACTCCAACTCGCCCTCAACCAACACCGGAGCAGGAGGCTCAGCAGAAGGAACCACAGGCACAACGTAGCGTCGCAATAAAGACCTATGGAACACGTTGTGAATGGCAAACGAAACCGGAAGATCCAAGCGAAAGGACACTGGATTAAGGATTTCCAATATCTTGTAAGGACCGATGAAACGAGGCTTAAATTTAGGAGAGGAGACCTTCATAGGAACAAATCGAGAAGACAGCCACACCAAATCCCCAACACGAAGTCGGGGACCCACACCACGGCGGCGGTTGGCAAAAGACAGATCCATAAGACTCAGGGCAGCACCTGAATCCACAAACGCCATAACAGGGTAAGAAGACAAAGAGCAAATCAAAGTCACAGACAAAATAAATTTAGGTTGCAAATTACCAATGGCGACAGGACTAACAACCCTTGTTAGACGTCTAGAGCATGCTGATATAACATGTGTAGAATCACCACAGTAAAAACACAACCCATTCTGACGTCTATGATTTTTCCGCTCATTTCTAGTCTGAATTCTATCACATTGCATTAAATCAGGTGTTTGTTCAGACAACACCTCCAGAGGATTAGCGGTTTTGCGCTCCCGCAAACGCCGGTCAATTTGAATAGCCAGCGCCATAGAATCATTCAGATTTGTAGGAATGGGGAAACCCACCATCACATTCTTAATGGCCTCAGAAAGGCCATTTCTGAAATTTGCGGCCAGAGCACACTCATTCCACTGAGTAAGCACGGACCATTTCCAAAATTTTTGGCAATACACTTCAGCTTCATCCTGGCCCTGAGAAATAGCCAGCAAGGCTTTTTCTGCCTGAATTTCAAGATTGGGTTCCTCGTAAAGCAATCCGAGCGCCAGAAAAAACGCATCAATATTTGCCAATGCCGGATCTCCTGGCGCTAGGGAGAAAGCCCAATCCTGAGGGTCGCCCCGTAAAAAAGAAATAACAATTTTAACTTGCTGAGCTGAATCTCCAGATGAACGGGGTCTCAGAGAAAGAAACAATTTACAATTATTCATGAAATTCCTAAACCTAAATCGGTCTCCAGAAAATAATTCCGGAATAGGTATTTTAGGTTCAGACATAGGACTACTGGTAACAAAATCTTGTATGCCCTGCACACGAGCTGCCAGCTGGTTTACACTTGTAATCAAGGTCTGGACATTCATGTCTGCAGCAAGCACAAGCCACTCAAAGGTAAAGGGGAGGAAGAGAGGAAAGAAAAAAAAAAAAACTCAGAATTTCCTTTCTTATTATCCCACTTCTGCAATGCATTAAACATTCAATGTTGGCCTGGCATACTGTTATGACCCCAATGGCAGAGGGTCTCAGGAATAATTGCTAAGTCTGCAAACACAGAAAACCAGCTCATAGGGCAGTGGTAACTGGGCTGACCATATATCTAATCCTAGCACCACAAATACCAGCAGCCGGGGAACGTGCCTACGTTGATTCTAGACGTCTCGCGCCAGCCGGAGAACTAACTAACCCTAGAAGGGAAAAGAAAGACCTTTCTTGCCTCCAGAGAATAGACCCCAAAAGTTGGATACAAGCCCCCAACAAATAATAACGGTGAGGTAAGAGGAAAAGACAAACATAAGAATGAGCTAGGTATTTAGCAAAGAGAGGCCCACTAGCTAATAGCAGAATATAGAAAGATAACTTATATGGTTAGCAAAAACCCTATCAAAAATATCCACACTGGAAATTCAAGAACCCCCGAACCGTCTAACGGCCCGGGGGGAGAACACCAGCCCCCTAGAGCTTCCAGCAAGGTCAGGAATCACATTTAGTACAAGCTGGACAAAAATGAGAGCAAGCAAATAACCCAAAAAACAAAGAAGCAGGACTTAGCTTAATTTTGCACGAACCAGGACCAGCAGATAGGAGCAAACAGAATGTGTCTGATTACAACGATGCCAGGCACTGGACTAAGGATCCAGGAGGTTTATATAGCAACACCCCTGAACTAACGACCCAGCTGGGTGCAAACTGAGGGAAGAAAATCCCAGAGTCATATCACTAGTAACCACAAGAGGGAGCCAAAAAGTCTAATTCACAACAGTATGCATCCTTAAGTGTAATGCGATTTAACTGCCTATAATCAACACACATCCTCATTGTGCCATCTTTCTTCTTAACGAGGACTAATGGAGCGGCCCAGGGGCTACAACTGTCTCTCACTACCCCAGCCTCCTTCATCTCTCTCAACATGTCTTTGGCACACTGATAATGAGCTGGGGGCACAGGACGGTATCTCTCTTTTATGGGTCGATGGTCTCCTGTGGGGATATGATGTTGAATCCTTTTTACCTGCCCAAAATCTAGGGGGAGTTTGCTAAATACCCGCTCGTACTCATGAACCACCCTGTAGGCCCCCTGTTTCTGGTGAGATGGGGTAGAATCAGTGCCCACGTGCAATTCCCGACACCAATCTTTCAGTTGCCCTGCAGAACCGTTGTTCTCTGCCGGATTGGACGAGACCAAGGATCCGGGTGCCTGTATCACACTATTATTAACAGTAAACAGTTTGGCAAGTGTGGCATATTTGGTTAGATGGACTTCCTCCTCCCCACAGTTAAGAACACGTACTGGCACCCTCCCCTTGCGGACGTCAACCACCCCTCTGGCTGTCAGGAGGGTAGGCCTATTATCTGAATATACAGGTTCTACCAGGGCCTGATAGTCTTTACCCCTGAGGCCTATGGCTGCCCGACACCATATTAGCATTTCACTCCTGGGGGGTATCGCTATAGGGTTGAATCACTCACTGTGACACGACCAATTTCACCACCAGTCAGCTCCACCTGCTGTCTCTCCATCAGAGCCCTGATTTCTTTTTGCAGGGCACGTTGTTCACTGTAGCCAGCTGTTTCTGCTACCAGCTGCAACAAGACAATAACTTCTGCAAGACAATTTTCTATGACATTAGTACCAATGGTCATCATGGGATTACATTCGCGGCTGTCAATATCAACAATTACAATCCCCTGGGCCTCCAATTCTACCCGCCCCACTTTAATGGTGACCTCTTTATACCCCACTTGTGGCAATGGCTGACCATTACTGGCTATTATGGTGAAATCATCATCGGGGCCACGGGTAATGTCGGTGTCCTCCCATTAACGTTTATAAAGGATGTAGGGCATAGTCGTCACCTGGGAACCGGTGTCCAGCAAAGCGTTCATGGGGAGACCGTCAATCACGATGGGGAGAACTAGTCGCCCCCGATGTATTTGGCTCTCCAGTTTTGCAGGCCTGATCGTCCTACTCCTGGGGGTTGGCCCTCTGCCCCAGGGGTTGCTTGTTTAAATGACAGTACCTTGCAAGATGGCCCACCTGGTGGCAGCGGCGGCAGATAGGTCGTCCATCCCGATGAAAGTGATCGTCGTCCCTGCCTCTGGTCGGTGGAGTCCTCCTCTGTCGCTGCCCAGGGACATCTTCCGATCTGGAAGCCAGCTGGATCTTCTCCTTGGGGGCCTCTTGTAGAGACTGTACGGTCTGGGCTAGGGCGCTCTTGGTCAGCTCCTGCATCTGGAGGCGTAGTCCTGCAGGGGAGTCGTCTTCCAGGATCTGGGCATCGGCCTCGGCGGAAACTGGCGTATCCTGTTCGTGACGCCAAGTTGGAGCGGCCCCCAGACGCAGGACGGCGGGGTACTCGGTACCGGGTCTATCGGTTCTGAGGGTGTCACGGTGGCCCGACCCGGTCTGTGGTCCTGCTAAGGGGCGCCCAATAAAAGGTGTAGCTGGTGGTGTAAGTCGCAGTAAATAACAAGGACACAGGGTTGCAGTCTCTTTACCTCTTTACTGAAGGCTTCGGCGTCCGCAATCCAGAGCACTGCTAACAGGGCTGGCTGAGACCGGCCGGTCCGAAGGCACATCCAGAGTTCCCTTTGCAGGTGGAAATCAGTGCCTACCTACTAGCGCCTGGGTGTTGTAGTACTTCCCTGCTGAGCACCACGGGATAGTCATCGCAACTGTCGTGTATGTTTCTGTTCTTTCTCTCCGTCCCCCAGATGATATGGATAGGACGCACCCGTATGACGGGGTAGGCCTGGAGCTATTTTATAGGGACCCTAGAGACGCCCCTCTCCCACAATTGCCTCCGTTGTCTTCGTTAGGTGTAAAGGTGAGACAGCCAACCTAAAGTTAACTGCCCTGCCATTGGTTTAAAGTAATGCGTAGAGTCTCTTACTTCCTCGGTGTTCCGGCCGCCGGCTACGCGCCCCAGAAGGATGTTGCTGATCTTGGAGCACAACTCCTTCTGGTTCTATCTCCTTTGTGCTGTGATCCCATTTCTCACTTCTCCACAATATGCTTCGCTTCGTGTCCTTTCTTAGGAGTGTGCCGCTACAAGACTCAAGCACGGCTCCGTAACGTTCTGTCTGTCCTAGGCCGCTGTCAGGATCCCACCCCTAACAGGTCCTCTCTCAAGCTCTCCCTAGCTACTTTCTCCCTAACTTCCTATCCAACCCCCAGTTTTACCCAAGTGTGAGGAGTGGCCTAATAGATAGGACCTTTTTCTCCCCCTGGCAGCCGGAGTGTGAAGTGTACTGTGTGTCTGTGATACCTGCAAGGTGAACTCTTTTAGTGCAATCAGACGTACCATCACTCCCCCTGGTGGGAGAGCGACGTTACTGCAACGACCAGACTCTGGGGCGCTGCACGAGTACCAGACCTGACATGGGTGAGTAGCAGACCTGACATAGGCGAGTACCAGACCTGACATGGGTGAGTAGCAGACCTGACATGGGCGAGTAGCAGACCTGAAATGGGCGAGTAGCAGACCTGACATGGGCGAGTAGCAGACCTGACATGGGCGAGTAGCAGACCTGACATGGGCGAGTAGCAGACCTGACATGGGCGAGTACCAGACCTGACATGGGCGAGTACCAGACCTGACATGGGCGAGTACCAGACCTGACATGGGTACTGTCACATCTCATTTTGTGGAAGTCGTGACAGCTCTTGTTCTGCTTTAATTTAAACGTGTTTTTTTACTTTTGGGCCAGCAAGGGTTAATATCTGTTTCTTTGCTGACAGCTGCTGTGTTGCTGGTCAGCTGATGTGGGTGATGACCACTCCCACCATCTTTTAAATAGTCACCTGACGCATCAGCTGACTATTGGTAACAGTTTTCTTTGTAGGCCTTAGAGTTGCAGCTCTAATAATAATAAAAATAATAGTAATAATCTTTATTTTTATATAGCGCTAAAATATTCCGCAGCGCTTTACAGCGCACATTATCATCGCTGTCCCAGATGGGGCTCACAATCTAAATTCCCTATCAGTATGTCTTCGGAATGTGGAAGGAAACCAGAGAACCCGGAGGAAACCCACGCAAGTTCTCTGGTGTCAGCGCTGAATCTGCTACTTCGGTTTAGTTCGGGGTCCTGTTTCCGTGTCCTCTGCGGTGTGGAGCTAGGTAGCGGAGCCTGGAGCTTATTTATTTACCTTGTCTGTCTTGTGCTTGTCACTACCCCCTGTGTATGTACCATCTTCAGTGGTGAGGCTAGCGTCCTTGCCGGCCAGTGCACTAGCCAGGGTATAATGAGGTGACAGCCACATATGGGGTTAGGGCAGCTTAGGGATAGGCACAGGCTGTGTTAGGAGGTGCCCTATCCCTCGTTCCCTATTTTTAGGGCCATCCTCTCGCTTTTCCCATCCCGTTGTTGTTTGTGTTGTCGTTTGCTGGACCAACCCTTGTAGGTCATGACTTTATCACAAACCATACCATTCTGGTGAACCTATGGCACAAGCGGAGGCATTTGCTCGCCTGATCCAGCCCCTCACGGATGAGGCAACGGAGCTACGATCTCAGGTGGCACAGCATTTTCAGCAGGTGTCTGGGTTCTTGGTCTCGGCACATGTCCAGGCTCTACCGGAACCCAAAATATCTCTCCCTGACAGGTTCTCTGGAGGGAGAGATAAATCTATTTTATTTAAAGAAACTTGTAAATTGTATTTCAGACTTCGCCCTCGTTCTTCAGGGAGAGAGGAACAGTGTGTGGTGATCATTGTCTCCCTTCTCAAGGGTGATCCCCAATCCTGGGCCTTCTCCCTGCCGATCGATTCCCCATCTTTGCAGTCGGTGGACGAGTTTTTTGCGGCATTGGTGCTGGTGTATGGGGATCCGGATGGCGTCTCCCTGGCTGAGTCTCGGCTCTGTACAATCAAGCAGGGGGGCCGGCCAGCTGAGGAGTACTGCTCAGAGTTTCGGAAGTGGGCCACTGACACTCAGTGGAATGACCCTGCCCTTAGGGCCCATTTTTGTCAGGGTCTGTAAGCTAGACTTCAGGATACTCTGGAGCAGTATGCTACTCCTGGGTCGTTAGCCAAGTAACTGTAGGAGAAAATCATCGCAAATAGGGTCTTATCTGAGAAATGCAGTTAGTTTAGCACTCAGATGAAACTCACCTGTTCAATTTGTTAAAGATGCATATAATATAGAAATCAGCTGCAGTGGATCCACGGGTCAGCAGGCGATCATCAGACTGTAAAGGAAGTTAGTGGACAGTATTCAGCGCTGCCGACAGAATCGAGACGTATATCCCAGTATGCTAAGTAAGATGGTGGTTTATTTCAACGCTTTTCAAAGCATATAACTTCTTCAGGAAAAACCATGAGTCCTGGGTCGTTGGAAGCCGCCATGGCCCTTGCAATCTGGGTGGATAGATGCCTCAGGGAGACACATACACCAAATCTACCCCCTGTTGTTCTTTTTAGGGAAGAGGGCACACTGGTGCAGGCGGACAAACCCATGCAGGTGGGAGGAGTCTCTTCTCAAACTGGGTTGCCTGAGGTTCACCGTAGGTTGGAGGCATGTTTTTTCTGTAGTCTTACGGATCAATGTCTGCCCAGCTCGCTCCAAAGTTGGCATTTTATCACCTAAGCCATGTTCCCCTGGTCGTATGGAGGGAGGCAACAAGGGTGTGTACATTTCCTCCACCTTTTCATCTCAGTTTTCCATTTCTGCTGAAGTGGTGGTTGGTGGAAAGACTGAGACTGTACCAGTTCCTGTGGATAGTGGAGCTCTACCCTCACCACAAGTAAACCAGGAGTCCTCTCAGGAGCAGGGATCAGGGGAGGGTGGTGGTTACCCCTAAATATAGTGAAGGTGTGAGCTTGGTGACATAGGGGGAGCACCGCTGTGGTCTGTCCCTCAGGGAAATTACCGTCTGATGGCAAACGCACACATGGAAATAAATGTTCATGTCCGTCCTGTGTGTGAATGAGTACGCGTGAGTGTCCACTAACAACATCAAGTGGACCTGGAGTTCTAGGGTGATCGGGCCGTATCGTTTGTCGGCCGTTTCTCAGCACTAGGAGATTCCAGTTAGTTACCCTCAGTAATGCAGGTACAGAAGGTATTCCACATGTCGTCGCTCTGAAGATTTGTTGCACCTCCAGAGCCTACCTTATTTCCATCACCATCAGGTGACTGCGGGGTGAATCCAAGTGCATTGTGGCGTTCTCAATGTATTTTAGGTTTGGTGTAGTCTGTGGTTAAGGGCCTAGAGGACCCTCATTGAAAGGGGGCACTGTCACGACTCATTTCTTGACAGCTCTGGTTCTACTTTAATTTAAATGTGGTTTTTACTTTTGGACCAGCAAAGGTTAATGTCAGTTTCATTGCTGGCAGCTGCTGTGTTGCTGGTCATCTGATGTGGGTTGTGACCACTCCCACCACCCTTTGAATAGTCACCTGATGCATCAGCTGACTGTTGGTGATAGAGTTAATCTATGCAGACCAGCTGTGGAGTTTGCAGCTCTCTGGTGTCAGCGCTGTATATGCTACTTCGGTAGATTTCAGGGTCCTGTGTCCATGTCCTCTGCGGTGTGGAGCTTGGCAGCGGAGCCTGGAGCTAAGTTACTTGTTTATTTACCTTGTCTGTCACTTCCCGCTGTGTTTGTACCATCTGCAGTGGTGAGGCTAGCATCCTTGCCGGCCAGTGCACTAGCCAGGGTTTAGTGAGGTGACAGCTAGGGACTAGGCACGTGACGGCGGCGGGGGGAAGGATCCGCATAGGGTTTTATTGGAGCTTAGGGATAGGCACTGTTAGGAGGTGCTCCATCCCTTGTTCCCATTTTTAGAGTCTCCCTTTTCCCATCCCATTGTTGGTATTTGTGGTGCCGTCCGCTGGACTGACCCTTGTGGACCATGACAGGCAAGTACCAGACCTGACATGGGCGAGTGCCAGACCTGACATGGGCGAGTACCCGACCTGACGTGGGCGAGTACCAGACCTGACATGGGCGAGTGCCAGACCTGACATGGGCGAGTGCCAGACCTGACATGGGCGAGTGCCAGACCTGACATGGGCGAGTGCCAGACCTGACATGGGCGAGTGCCAGACCTGACATGGGCGAGTGCCAGACCAGACATGGGCGAGTGCCAGACCAGACATGGGCGAGTACCAAGAGTGTAGATGAGGCCTGAGTGACGGTGAGCGGTGCTGATGGAGCGCCCCCATGCGTAAGGGCAATGGGGTACTCGGTACCGGGTCCTTCTCTGCTTCTGGGGATGTCACGGTGGCCCAACCCGGTCTGTGGCCCTTCTGAGGGGTGTCCAATTAAAGGCCTAGTTTGTACGGTGTTCGTGATGCCACCTGTGGTATTCGGTCAGGATGACCGACGCTGCTGAGGGGTCCGCTGGGGTGATGTTATAGCAGCTAGATGGAGCTAGAGCAGCTTCCCACAGGTGAAGTATGTCCCCAGGGCTTCCCAGTAGAGTAGGTGGTGATGGTAGGTCGCAGTAAATAGCAAGGACACAAGGTTGCAGTCTCTTTACCTTTTACTGAAGACTTGAGTGTCCACAGTCCAGAGCACTGTTCACAGGGCTGGCTGAGTCCGGCCGGTCCGAAGGCACATCCAGAGTTCCCTTTGCAGGTGGAAATCAGTAGCCTTCCTACTTGCACCTGTGTGTTGTAGTACCTCCCTGCTGAGCACCACGGGATAGTCCTCACAACTTTCGTGGATGTTTCTGATGTTCTCTCTCCGTCTCCCAGATGGTATGGCTAGGATGACCCGTATGAAGGGGTAGGCCTGGAGCTATTTTATAGGGACCCTAGTAACGCCTGTTATGGACTGGTGATTTAGGAGCGACATGCGACTAGCTCTGAGCAGGTGGTTACTATACTGACCGCAGTTCCTGATCTTAACACAACACTAGCAGTAGCCGTGGGATGTTCCTGTCACTCCCTGGACACCTCGTCACAGCCAGAGAACTAGCTACCCCTAAAGGTAGAAACAGGAAAGCTATCTTGCCTCAGAGAAAATCCCCAAAGGATAGGACAGCCCCCCACAAATAATGACTGTGAGTGGAGAAGGAAATGACATACGTAGAATGAAACAAGATTTAGCAAAGGAGGCCACTACTAGCTAGATAGATAGTGCAGGACAGAACACTGTGCGGTCAGTAATAAAAACTAGAAAAAGTCCACCGCAGAGAAATGCAAAAAAATCTCCACACCTGACTAAAGGTGTGGAGGGCAAAATCTGCAGCCCAGAGCTTCCAGCTTAGCTGAATAGATCCATACTGATAAGCTGGACAAATGAGCAAAACATAGAATGTTCTAAACAAATAAGTCCACAACAAGAGGACTGCAAAAGGACAAGCAAGGACTTATCTTTGCTGAACAGGTCAGAGTGTCAGGGAAATCCAAAAGAGCCGTGACTCCAAGCAGGAACAATTGACAACTGGCATTGATTGAGGGATAAGGCCAGACTAAAATAGCCGAGCCAGAAAGACGATCAGTGGAAGCAGCTGCTGATGCTAAATTCAAGAAGCAGCCATACCACTCAAAACCACCGGAGGGAGCCCAAGAGCAGAACTCACAAAAGTGCTACTTACAACCACCGGAGGGAGCCCAAGAGCGGAATTCACAACAGTACCCCCCCCTTGAGGAGGGGTCACCGAACCCTCACCAGAGCCCCCAGGCCGATCAGGACGAGCCAAGTGAAAAGCACGAACCAAATCGGCGGCATGAACATCGGAGGCAACCACCCAAGAATTATCCTCCTGGCCATAACCCTTCCACTTGACAAAGATACTGAAGCCTCCACCTCGAAAAACGAGAATCCAATATTTTCTCAACCACATATTCCAACTCCCCCTCAACCAACACCGGGGCAGGAGGATCAACAGAGGGAACAACGGGTACCACATATCTCCGCAACAAAGATCTATGGAAAACATTGTGGATGGAAAAAGAGGCTGGAAGGGCCAAACGAAAAGACACTGGATTGATAATCTCAGAAATCTTATAAGGACCAATAAACCGAGGCTTGAACTTAGGGGAAGAAACCTTCATAGGAACATGACGAGAAGATAACCAGACTAAATCCCCCACCCGAAGCCGAGGACCAACACACCGACGGCGGTTAGCAAAACGCTGAGCCTTTTCCTGAGACAACATCAAATTGTCTACCACATGAGTCCAAATCTGCTGTAACCTGTCCATCACAGAATCTACACCAGGACAATCAGAAGGCTCAACCTGCCCTGAAGAAAAACGAGGATGGAAACCAAAATTACAAAAAAAAGGCGAAACCAAAGTAGCCGAACTGGCCCGATTATTAAGGGCAAACTCGGCCAACGGCAAGAAAGCCACCCAATCATCCTGATCAGCAGACACAAAACATCTCAAATAGGTTTCCAAGGTTTGATTAGTTCGCTCAGTTTGGCCTTTTGTCTGAGGATGGAACGCCGAAGAAAAAGACAAATTAATGCCCATCCTAGCACAAAAGGCCCGCCTAAACCTGGAAACAAACTGGGAACCTCTGTCAGACACAATATTTTCCGGAATGCCATGCAAACGAACCACATGCTGAAAAAACAATGGAACCAAATCAGAGGAGGAAGGCAATTTAGGCAAAGGTACCAAATGGACCATTTTAGAGAATCGGTCACAAACCACCCAGATAACAGACATCCTCTGGGACACAGGAAGATCCGAAATAAAATCCATGGAAATATGCATCCAGGGCCTCTCAGGGACAGGCAAAGGCAAAAGCAACCCACTAGCGCGGGAACAGCAAGGCTTAGCCCGGGCACAAGTCCCACAGGACTGCACAAAAGAATGCACATCCCGCGACAAGGAAGGCCACCAAAAGGACCTAGCCACCAAATCTCTGGTACCAAAAATCCCAGGATGACCGGCCAACACCGAACAATGGACCTCAGAAATTACCTTACTTGTCCATCTATCAGGAACAAACAGCTTCTCCATAGGACAGCGGTCAGGTTTATCAGCCTGAAATTCCTGAAGCACCCGCCGTAAATCAGGAGAGATGGCAGAAAGAACCACCCCTTCCCTAAGAATGCCAACCGGCTCAAGAACTCCAGGAGAATAAGGCAAAAAACTCCTAGAGAGGGCATCCGCTTTAACATTCTTAGATCCCAGAAGATATGAGACCACAAAATCGAAACGGGAGAAAAACAGGGACCATCGAGCCTGTCTAGGATTCAGCCGCTTGGCCGACTCGAGGTTAATCAGATTCTTATGATCGGTCAAGACCACAACGCGGTGCCTGGCTCCCTCAAGCCAATGTCGCCACTCCTCAAATGCCCACTTCATAGCCAACAATTCCCGATTGCCGACATCATAATTGCGTTCCGCAGGCGAAAACTTTCGGGAAAAGAAGGCACATGGTTTCATCAAGGAACCATCAGAATTCCTCTGTGACAAAACGGCCCCTGCCCCAATCTCAGAAGCGTCAACCTCAACCTGAAAAGGAAGAGAAACATCCGGCTGACGCAACACAGGGGCATAAGTAAATCGGCGTTTAAGCTCCTGAAAGGCCTCAACAGCCGCAGAGGACCAATTCGTAATATCAGCGCCTTTCTTCGACAAATCGGTCAGGGGTTTAACCACACTGGAGAAGTTGGCAATGAAACGGCGATAAAAATTAGCAAAGCCCAAAAATTTCTGAAGGCTCTTCACAGATGTGGGCTGAATCCAGTCATGAATGGCTTGGACCTTAACAGGATCCATTTCTATAGACGAAGGAGAAAAAATAAACCCCAAAAAAGAGACCTTCTGAACTCCAAATAGGCACTTAGACCCCTTCACAAATAGGGCATTATCACGAAGGATCTGGAATACCATCCTGACCTGCTTCACATGAGACTCCCAATCATCGGAAAAAATCAAAATATCATCCAAATACACAATCAAGAATTTATCAAGATAATTGCGGAAAATATTATGCATGAAGGACTGAAATACAGAGGGAGCATTAGAAAGCCCGAAAGGCATCACAAGGTATTCAAAATGGCCTTCGGGTGTATTAAATGCAGTTTTCCATTCGTCACCCTGTCTAATACGAACAAGATTATATGCCCCTCGAAGGTCAATCTTGGTAAACCAACTAGCCCCCTTAATCCGAGCAAACAAATCTGAAAGCAAAGGTAAAGGGTATTGGAATTTGACCGTGATCTTATTAAGAAGGCGATAAGCAATACAGGGTCTCAAGGAGCCATCCTTCTTGGCAACAAAAAAGAATCCCGCTCCCAATGGTGACGAAGATGGCCGAATATGCCCCTTCTCCAAAGACTCCTTAACATAGCTCCGCATGGCGGCATGCTCTGGCACAGATAGATTGAAAAGTCGGCCCTTAGGGAACTTACAGCCAGGAATCAAGTCAATAGCACAATCAGTCCCTATGTGGAGGAAGGGAACTGGACTTGGGCTCATCGAATACATCCTGGAAATCTGACAAAAATTCAGGAACATCAGAAGAGGGGGAAGAGGAAATTGACATCAAAGGAACGTCACTATGTACCCCTTGACAACCCCAACTAGTCACAGACATAGATTTCCAATCCAGCACTGGATTGTGTACTTGTAACCATGGAAAACCCAGTACAACAACATAATGTAAATTATGCAACACCAGAAAACGGCAATCTTCCTGATGTGCTGGAGCCATGCACATAGTCAGCTGAGTCCAATACTGAGGTTTATTCTTGGCTAACGGTGTAGCATCAATTCCCCTCAAAGGAATAGGGCTCTGCAAAGGCTGCAAAGAAAAACCACAGCGCCTGGCGAATTCTAAGTCCATTAAGTTCAGGGCACCACAGTAAAAACACAGCCCATTCTGACGTCTGTATCCCCTCTGTTCCGCTCTAGTCAGAATCCTATCACATTGCATAGGCTCAGGACTCTGTTCAGAGGACGCTGCCATATGGTGCACCAATTTGCGCTCGCACAGGCGCCGATCAATCTGAATGGCTAGAGACATAGATTCGCTCAAACCAACAGGCGTGGGGAACCCCACCATAACATCTTTAAGGGCTTCAGAAAGACCCTTTCTGAAAATTGCTGCCAGAGCGTCCTCATTCCATTTAGTGAGCACAGACCATTTTCTAAATTTCTGGCAGTATAATTCTGCCGCTTCCTGACCCTGACACAGGGCCAACAATGTTCTTTCCGCATGATCCACAGAGTTAGGTTCATCATACAATAATCCGAGCGATTGAAAAAATGCATCAACATTAAGCAATGCCGGATCCCCTGACTCAAGGGCGAATGCCCAGTCCTGAGGGTCACCACGCAGCAAAGAAATAACTATTTTAACTTGCTGAATGGGATCACCAGAGGAACGGGGTTTCAAAGCAAAAAACAATTTGCAGTTATTTTTAAAGTTCAAAAACTTGGATCTATCCCCATAAAACAAATCTGGAGTAGGAATTCTAGGCTCTAAAGCCGGAGTCTGAACAACATAATCTTGGATACTCTGTACTCTTGCAGCAAGCTGATCCACACGAGAAAACAAACCCTGAACATCCATGCCCGCGCCCAAATCCTGAATCACCCAGAGATTAAGAGGAAGGAAAAAGACAAAACAGACTAAAGAAAAAAAAATGGCTCAGAACTCTTTTTCTTTTCCTTCTTTTGAGATGCATTCAACTCATTTTTGGCCAGTTGTACTGTTATGGACTGGTGATTTAGGAGCGACATGCGACTAGCTCTGAGCAGGTGGTAACTATACTGACCGCAGTTCCTGATCTTAACACAACACTAGCAGTAGCCGTGGGATGTTCCTGTCACTCCCTGGACACCTCGTCACAGCCGGAAAACTAGCTACCCCTAAAGGTAGAAACAGGAAAGCTATCTTGCCTCAGAGAAAATCCCCAAAGGATAGGACAGCCCCCCACAAATAATGACTGTGAGTGAAGAAGGAAATGACATACGTAGAATGAAACAAGATTTAGCAAAGGAGGCCACTACTAGCTAGATAGATAGTACAGGAAAGAACACTGTGCGGTCAGTAATAAAAACTAGAAAAAGTCCACCGCAGAGAAATGCAAAAAAATCTCCACACCTGACTAAAGGTGTGGAGGGCAAAATCTGCAGCCCAGAGCTTCCAGCTTGGCTGAATAGATCCATACTGATAAGCTGGACAAATGAGCAAAACATAGAATGTGCTAAACAAATAAGTCCACAATAAGAGGACTGCAAAAGGACAAGCAAGGACTTATCTTTGCTGAACAGGTCAGAGTGTCAGGGAAATCCAAAAGAGCCGTGACTCCAAGCAGGAACAATTGACAACTGGCATTGATTGAGGGATAAGGCCAGACTAACCACCGGAGGGAGCGCAAGAGCGGAATTCACAACAGACGCCCCTCTCCCACAATTTGCCTCCGTTGTCTTCATTAGGTGTAAAGATTGGGCAGCCAACTTGGAATTAACTGTCCTGTCGTGTTTCAAAGTAATGCGTAGAGCTTATTACTGCCTCGGTGTTCCGGCCACCGGCTACGCGCCTCAGAAGGATGTTGCCGATCTTAAGGCTGAACTCCTCCCGGTGTTATCTCCTTGTGCTGTGATCTCGTTTCTCACTCTCCACAATATACTTCGCTTCGTGCGCTTTATTAGGATGCTCTCACAATGAGGTGCAGGCACAGCTCCGTAACATTCTAACTCGTGCTCTGTCTCTGTCAGGATCCCACCCCTGACAGGGACCTCTGTCTGCAGCTCAGATGTTCCTCCTTCTCCCCCTGTCTGCCTGACAGGTCTTCTCTGGGTTGAACCCAGGTAGCTTTCTGACTGACTTCCTATCCAACCCACCAGTTTTACCCGTGTGTGAGGAGTGGCCTAGTACATAGAACCTTTGCTCCCCCTGGTGGACTGGAGTGTGAAGTGTAGTGTGTGACTGTGATACCTGGTCAGGTGAACTCCTTTAGTGCCATCAGACGTAACATCACTCCCCCTGGTGGGAGAATGACATTGCTGCAATGACCAGGACTCTGGGGTGCTGCACTCCTTCCCCCCCCACCCGTTAAATCCAGTACTCCCGGACTGGGAAAAGAAGAACAACCAACAATACATGTTAGCAAAAGACATACAAAGTTTTTGAAATGCTGTAGACAAGTAAATATAACAATGCTTCCCTTTATGGGAGGTGAGAACACTTGAACGTTGCAAACAAGAACATATTTACATTAGGCTTATAATTTTAAATAACACTTATTAATTAACTAGCTATAAATAACCGTTATTACCCATACGGGTATGCTATCTACTAGGTACGAGTACCAAACAGTATTTTTCCTTTAACCCCTTCATGACCCAGCCTATTTTGACCTTAATGACCTGGCCATTTTTTGCAATTCTGACCAGTGTCCCTTTATGAGGTAATAACTCAGGAACGCTTCAACGGATCCTAGCGATTCTGAGATTTTTTTTTCGTAACATATTGGGCTTCATGGTAGTGGTAAATTTAGGTCGATAATTTCTAAGTTTATTTGTGAAAAAAACGGAAATTTGGCGACAATTTTGAAAATTTTGCAATTTTCACATTTTGAATTTTTATTCTGTTAAACCAGAGAGTTATGTGACACAAAATAGTTAATAAATAACATTTCCCACATGTCTACTTTACATCAGCACAATTTTGGAAACAAATTTTTTTTTTGCTAGGAAGTTATAAGGGTTAAAATGTGACCAGTGATTTTTCATTTTTACAACAAAATTTACAAAACCATTTTTTTAGGGACCACCTCACATTTGAAGTCAGTTTGAGGGTTCTATATGGCTGAAAATACCCAAAAGTGACACCATTCTAAAAACTGCACCCCTCAAGGTGCTCAAAACCACATTCAAGAAGTTTATTAACCCTTCAGGTGTTTCACAGCAGCAGAAGCAACATGGAAGGAAAAAATTAACATTTAACTTTTTAGTCACAAAAATGATCTTTTCGCAAGAATCTTTTTATTTTCCCAAGGGTAAATATTGTTGTCCAATTTGTCCTGAGTACGCTGATGCCTCACATGTGGGGGTAAACCACTGTTTGGGCGCACGGCAGGGCTCGGAAGGGAAGGAGCGCCATTTGACTTTTTCAATGAAAAATTGGCTCCAATCTTTAGCGGACACCAGGTCGCGTTTGGAGAGCCCCCGTGTGCCTAAACATTGGAGCTCCCCCACAAGTGACCCCATTTTGGAAACTAGACCCCCCAAGGAACTTATCTAGAAGCATAGTGAGCACTTTAAACCCCCAGGTGCTTCACAAATTAATCCGTAAAAATGAAAAAGTACTTTTTTTTTCGCCAAAAAATTTATTTTAGCCTCAATTTTTTCATTTTCACATGGGCAACAGGATAAAATGGATCCTAAAATTTGTTGGGCAATTTCTCCTGAGTACGCTGATACCTCACATGTGGGGGTAAACCACTGTTTGGGTGCACGGCAAGGCTCGGAGGGGAAGGCGCGCCATTTGACTTTTTGAATGGAAAATTAGCTCCAATCGTTAGCGGACACCATGTCGCGTTTGGAGAGCCCCTGTGTGCCTAAACATTGGAGCTCCCCTACAAGTGACCCCATTTTGGAAACTAGACCCCCCAAGGAACTTATCTAGATGCATAGTGAGCACTTAAAACCCCCAGGTGCTTCACAGAAGTTTATAACGCAGAGCCATGAAAATAAAAAATTATTTTTCTTTCCTCAAAAATGATTTTTAGCCCGGAATTTTTTATTTTCCCAAGGAGAAATTGGACCCCAAATGTTGTTGTCCAGTTTGTCCTGAGTACGATGATACCCCATATGTGGGGGTAAACCACTGTTTGGGCGCACGGCAGGGCTCGGAAGGGAAGGCACGCCATTTGGCTTTTTGAATGGAGAATTGGCTTCAATCATTAGCGGACATCATGTCGCATTTGGAGAGCCCCTGTGTGCCTAAACATTGGAGCTCCCACACAAGTGACCCCATTTTGGAAACTAGACCTCCCAAGGAACTAATCTAGATGTGTGGTGAGCCATTTGAACCCCCAAGTGCTTCACAGAAGTTTATAACGCAGAGCCATGAAAATAAAAAATAATTTTTCTTTTCTCAAAAATGATTTTTTTAGCCCACAATTTTTTATTTTCCCAAGGGTAACAGGAGAAATTGGACCCCAAAAGTTGTTGTGCAGTTTCTCCTGAGTACGCTGATACCCCATATGTGGGGGTAAACCACTGTTTGGGCACATGCCGGGGCTCGGAAGGGAAGTAGTGACGATTTGGAATGCAGACTTTGATGGAATGGTCTGCGGGCATCATGTTACGTTTGCAGAGCCCCTGATGTGCCTAAACAGTAGAAACCCCCACAAGTGACCCCATTTTGGAAACTAGACCCCCCAAGGAACTTATCTAGATGTGTGGTGAGCATGTTCAACCCCCAAGTGCTTCACAGAAGTTTACAACGCAGAGCCGTGAAAATAAAAAATCATTTTTCTTTCCTCAAAAAAGATGTTTTAGCAAGCAATTTTTTATTTTCACAAGGGTAACAGGAGAAATTGGACCCCAATATTTGTTGCCCAGTTTGTTGTGAGTACGCTGATACCTCATATGTGGGGGTAAACCACTGTTTGGGCGCACGTCAGTGTTATGACCCCAGTGGACAGGGTCTCAGAGGAACGTGTAAGTCTGCAAGATACAAAAATCCAGCTCATAGGGCTGTGGTAACTGGGTTGACCAAATAGCTACTCCTAACGCCAACACTAGAAGTAGCCGGGGATCATGCCTACGGTGATCGCTAGATGACTCGCGCCAGCCGGAGAATCTAACTACCCCTAGGAGAAGAAAACAAAGACCTCTCTTGCCTCCAGAGAAAGGGACCCCAAAGCAAGATACAAGCCCCCCACAAATAATAACGGTGAGGTAAGAGGAAATGACAAACACAGAAATGAACCAGGTTCAGCAAAGAGAGGCCAGCTGACTAATAGCAGAATAAAGCAAGATAACTTATCTGGTCAACAAAAACCCTATAAAAATCCACGCTGGAGATTCAAGAACCCCCGAACCGTCTAACGGTCCGGGGGGAGAACACCAGCCCCCTAGAGCTTCCAGCAAAGGTCAGGATACAGATAGGAACAAGCTGGACAAAAATACCAAACAAAACAAAAGCAAAAAGCAAAGAAGCAGACTTAGCTTGAAAAACAGGAACCAGGATCAGAGGACAAGAGCACAACAGATTAGCTCTGATTTCAACGATGCCAGGCATTGAACTGAAGGTCCAGGGAGCTTATATAGCAAAGCCCCTGAACTAACGGCCCAGGTGAGGATATAGGAAAAGACAGACGCTCCAGAGTCAAATCACTAATGACCACTAGAGGGAGCAAAAAGCAAAATCACAACAGTACCCCCCCCTTAGTAAGGGGTCACCGAACCCTCACCACGACCACCAGGGCGATCAGGATGAGCGGCGTGAAAGGCACGAACTAAATCGGCCGCATG
This sequence comes from Ranitomeya variabilis, assembly GCF_051348905.1. Taxonomy (NCBI): domain Eukaryota; kingdom Metazoa; phylum Chordata; class Amphibia; order Anura; family Dendrobatidae; genus Ranitomeya; species Ranitomeya variabilis. The sequence goes on along the minus strand of NC_135237.1, from coordinate 6,254,458 downwards.
AACATCAGAGGCGACCACCCAGGAATTATCTTCCTGACCATAGCCCTTCCACTTGACCAGGTACTGAAGCCTCCGCCTGGAGAGACGAGAATCCAAGATCTTCTCCACCACGTACTCCAACTCGCCCTCAACCAACACCGGAGCAGGAGGCTCAGCAGAAGGAACCACAGGCACAACGTACCGCCGCAACAAGGACCTATGAAACACGTTGTGGATAGCAAACGACACAGGAAGATCCAGGCGAAAGGACACAGGATTAAGAATTTCCAATATCTTGTAAGGACCAATAAAACGAGGTTTAAATTTGGGAGAGGAAACCTTCATAGGAACAAAGCGGGAAGAAAGCCACACCAAATCCCCAACACGTAGTCGGGGACCCACACCGCGGCGGCGGTTGGCAAAGCGCTGAGCCCTCTCCTGTGACAACTTCAAGTTGTCCACCACAAGATTCCAGATCCGCTGCAACCTATCCACCACAGAATCCACCCCAGGGCAGTCAGAAGGTTCCACATGACCCGAAGAAAAACGAGGGTGGAAACCAGAGTTGCAGAAAAACGGCGAAACCAAGGTGGCGGAACTAGCCCGATTATTAAGGGCAAACTCAGCTAACGGCAAGAAGGTCACCCAATCGTCCTGATCAGCAGAGACAAAACACCTCAAATAAGCCTCCAAAGTCTGATTAGTTCGCTCCGTCTGTCCATTAGTCTGAGGATGGAAAGCAGACGAAAACGACAAGTCAATGCCCATCCTACTACAAAAGGATCGCCAGAATCTGGAAACGAACTGGGATCCTCTGTCTGACACAATATTCTCAGGGATGCCGTGCAAACGAACCACGTTCTGGAAAAACACAGGAACCAGATCGGAAGAGGAAGGCAGTTTAGGCAAAGGAACCAAATGGACCATCTTGGAGAAGCGATCACATATCACCCAGATAACAGACATGCCCTGAGACACCGGAAGATCAGAAATGAAATCCATGGAGATATGTGTCCAAGGTCTCTTAGGGACAGGCAAGGGCAAGAGCAACCCGCTGGCACGAGAACAGCAAGGCTTAGCTCGAGCACAAGTCCCACAGGACTGTACAAATGACCGCACATCCCTAGACAAGGAAGGCCACCAAAAGGATCTGGCCACCAGATCTCTGGTGCCAAAAATTCCTGGGTGACCTGCCAACACCGAGGAATGAACCTCGGAAATGACTCTGCTGGTCCACTTATCAGGCACAAACAGTCTGTCAGGTGGACAAGAATCAGGCCTATCAGCCTGAAATCTCTGCAACACACGTCGCAGATCTGGAGAAATAGCTGACAAGATAATACCATCCTTAAGAATACCAACAGGTTCAGCGACTCCAGGAGCATCAGGCACAAAGCTCCTGGAAAGAGCATCGGCCTTTACATTCTTTGAACCTGGTAAATACGAGACAACAAAGTCAAAACGGGAGAAAAACAATGACCAGCGGGCCTGTCTAGGATTCAGGCGTTTAGCAGACTCGAGATACATCAGATTTTTGTGATCAGTCAAGACCACCACACGATGCTTAGCACCCTCGAGCCAATGACGCCACTCCTCAAATGCCCATTTCATGGCCAACAACTCCCGATTGCCCACATCATAATTTCGCTCCGCAGGCGAAAACTTCCTAGAGAAAAAGGCGCAAGGTTTCATAACAGAGCAACCAGGGCCTCTCTGCGACAAAACGGCCCCTGCTCCAATCTCTGAAGCATCCACCTCAACCTGAAAGGGAAGCGAGACATCAGGCTGGCACAAAACAGGCGCCGAAGTAAACCGACGTTTCAACTCCTGGAAAGCCTCCACGGCAGCAGGAGCCCAATTAACCACATCGGAGCCCTTCTTGGTCATATCCGTCAAAGGTTTCACAATGCTAGAAAAGTTAGCGATAAAACGACGGTAGAAGTTAGCGAAACCCAAGAACTTCTGAAGACTCTTAACTGACGAGGGCTGAGTCCAATCAAGAATAGCTCGGACCTTGACTGGGTCCATCTCCACAGCAGAAGGGGAAAAAATGAACCCCAAAAAGGGAACCTTCTGTACACCAAAAAGACACTTTGAGCCCTTGACAAACAAAGAATTTTCACGCAAAATTTTAAAGACCATCCTGACCTGCTCCACATGCGAGTCCCAATTATCAGAAAAAACCAGAATATCATCCAGATAAACGATCAGAAATTTATCCAGATAGTTCCGGAAAATGTCATGCATAAAGGACTGAAAAACTGAAGGGGCATTAGAGAGCCCAAAAGGCATCACCAAGTACTCAAAATGACCTTCGGGCGTATTGAATGCGGTTTTCCATTCATCCCCTTGCTTAATGCGCACAAGGTTGTACGCACCACGAAGGTCTATCTTGGTAAACCACTTGGCACCCTTAATCCGGGCAAACAAGTCTGACAACAGCGGCAAAGGATACTGAAATTTGACAGTGATCTTATTTAAAAGCCGATAGTCAATACAAGGCCTCAAAGATCCGTCCTTTTTAGCCACAAAAAAGAATCCCGCACCAAGAGGGGAAGAAGACGGACGGATGTGTCCTTTCTCCAGAGACTCCTTGATATATGAACGCATAGCGGTATGTTCAGGTATCGACAGATTAAACAGTCTTCCCTTAGGAAACTTACTGCCTGGAATCAAATCTATTGCACAGTCACATTCCCTATGAGGAGGCAATGCACTGGACCTGGACTCGCTAAAGACATCCTGATAATCAGACAAGTACTCCGGAACTTCCGAAGGCGTAGAAGAAGCAATAGACACAGGCAGGGAATCCTCATGAATACCACGACAGCCCCAACTAGACACTGACATAGCCTTCCAGTCAAGGACTGGATTATGGGTCTGTAACCATGGCAGCCCCAAAACAACCAAATCATGCATTTTATGTAGAACGAGAAAACGTATCACCTCGCGGTGTTCAGGAGTCATGCACATGGTAACCTGTGTCCAATACTGCGGCTTATTTTCTGCCAATGGCGTAGCATCAATACCCCTAAGAGGGATAGGATTTTCTAATGGTTCAAGAATAAAACCACAGCGCTTAGCAAATGAGAGATCCATAAGACTCAGGGCAGCACCTGAATCTACAAACGCCATGACAGGATAAGATGACAGAGAGCAAATCAAAGTTACAGACAGAATAAACTTAGGATGCAAATTACCAACGGTGACAGGACTAACAACCTTAGATATACGTTTAGAGCATGCTGAGATAACATGTGTAGAATCACCACAGTAGTAGCACAAGCCATTCCGGCGTCTATGAATTTTCCTCTCATTTCTAGTCAGGATTCTATCACATTGCATCAAATCAGGTGTCCGTTCAGACAACAACATGAGGGAATTTGCGGTTTTGCGCTCCCGCAACCGCCGGTCAATTTGAATAGCCAGGGACATGGTATCATTCAGACCTGTGGGAATGGGAAAACCCACCATAACATTCTTAATGGCCTCAGAAAGGCCATTTCTAAAATTAGCGGCCAGTGCACACTCGTTCCAATGTGTCAGCACGGACCATTTCCGAAATTTTTGGCAATACACCTCTGCCTCGTCCTGGCCCTGAGACATAGCCAGCAAGGCTTTCTCTGCCTGAATCTCAAGATTGGGTTCCTCATAAAGTAAACCGAGCGCCAGAAAAAACGCATCAATATCAGCCAATGCCGGATCTCCTGGCGCCAACGAAAAAGCCCAATCCTGAGGGTCACCCCGTAAGAATGAAATAACAATTTTTACTTGTTGAGCAGAGTCTGCAGACGAACAAGGTTTCAGGGACAAAAATAATTTACAATTATTCCTGAAATTCCTAAACTTAAATCGGTCTCCTGAAAACAGTTCAGGAATCGGAATCTTGGGTTCAGACCTAGGATTTCTGGTAACATAATCTTGTATACCCTGCACACGAGCGGCAAGCTGGTCCACACTTGTAATCAAGGTCTGGACATTCATGTCTGCAGCAAGCTTAAGCCACTCTGAGGTAAAGGGGAAAAGAAAAAGAAAAAATGAGAGAGGGAAAAAAAAAAACTCAAAATTTTCTTTCTTATAATCCCACTTCTGCAATGCATTAAACATTTAATACTGGCCTGGCATACTGTTATGACCCCAGTGGACAGGGTCTCAGAGGAACGTGTAAGTCTGCAAGATACAAAAATCCAGCTCATAGGGCTGTGGTAACTGGGTTGACCAAATAGCTACTCCTAACGCCAACACTAGAAGTAGCCGGGGATCATGCCTACGGTGATCGCTAGATGACTCGCGCCAGCCGGAGAATCTAACTACCCCTAGGAGAAGAAAACAAAGACCTCTCTTGCCTCCAGAGAAAGGGACCCCAAAGCAAGATACAAGCCCCCCACAAATAATAACGGTGAGGTAAGAGGAAATGACAAACACAGAAATGAACCAGGTTCAGCAAAGAGAGGCCAGCTGACTAATAGCAGAATAAAGCAAGATAACTTATCTGGTCAACAAAAACCCTATAAAAATCCACGCTGGAGATTCAAGAACCCCCGAACCGTCTAACGGTCCGGGGGGAGAACACCAGCCCCCTAGAGCTTCCAGCAAAGGTCAGGATACAGATAGGAACAAGCTGGACAAAAATACCAAACAAAACAAAAGCAAAAAGCAAAGAAGCAACTTAGCTTGAAAAACAGGAACCAGGATCAGAGGACAAGAGCACAACAGATTAGCTCTGATTTCAACGATGCCAGGCATTGAACTGAAGGTCCAGGGAGCTTATATAGCAAAGCCCCTGAACTAACGGCCCAGGTGAGGATATAGGAAAAGACAGACGCTCCAGAGTCAAATCACTAATGACCACTAGAGGGAGCAAAAAGCAAAATCACAACACGTCAGGGCTCGGAAGGGAAGTAGTGACATTTGAAATGCAGACTTTGATAGAATGGTCTGCGGGCATCACGTTGCATTTGCAGAGCCCCTGATGTGCCTAAACAGTAGAAACACCCCATAAGTGACCCCATTTTGGAAACTAGACCCCAAAAGGATCTTATCTAGATGTGTGGTGAGCACTTTCAACCCCCAAGTGCTTCATATAAGTTTATAACGCAGAGCCGTGAAAATAAAAAATAATTGTTCTTTCCTCAAAAATTATGTTTTAGCAAGTAATTTTTTATTTTTGCAAGGGTAACAGGAGAAATTGGACCCCAATAGTTGTTGCCCAGATTGTCCTGAGTACGCTGGTATCCCATATGTGGGGGTAAACCACTGTTTGGGCGCACGTCGGGGCTTGGAAGGGAGGGAGCACCATTTGACTTTTTGAACGCAAGATTGGCTGGAATCAATGGTGGCGCCATGTTGCGTTTGGAGACCCCTGATGTGCCTAAACAGTGGAAACCCCTCAATTCTAACTTCAACACTAACCCCAACACACCCCTAACCCTAATCCCAACTGTAGCCATAACCCTAATCACAACCCTAATCCCAACACACCCCTAACCACAACCCTAACCCCAACACACCCGTAACCCTAATCCCAACCCTAATCCTAACCCTAATCCCAACCCTAACCCTAATCCCAACCCTAACCACAACTGTAACCCCAACACAACCCTAACCCTATCCTTAACCCTAACCACAAGCCTAATCTTAACCCTATTTCCAACCCTAGCCCTAATTCCAACCCTAACTCTAATTCCAACCCTAACCCTAAGGCTATGTGCCCACTTTGCGGATTCGTGTGAGATTTTTCCGCACCATTTTTGAAAATCCGCAGGTAAAAGGCACTGCGTTTTACCTGCGGATTTACAGCGGATTTCCAGTGTTTTTTTGTGCGGATTTCACCTGCAGATTCCTATTGAGGAACAGGTGTAAAACGCTGCGGAATCCGCACAAAATTGACATGCTGCGGAAAATACAACACAGCGTTTCCGTTCGGTATTTTCCGCACCATGGGCACAGCGGATCTGGTTTTCCATAGGTGTACATGGTACTGCAAACCTGATGGAAAACTGCTACGAATTCGCAGCGGCCAATCCGCTGCGGATCCGCGGCCAATCCGCTGCGGATTCGCAGCCAAATCCGCACTGTGTGCACATGCCCTAACCCTAACCCTACCCCTAACCCTAACCCTAGTTCTAACCCTAGTTCTAACCCTAGTTCTAACCCTAGTTCTAACCCTAACCCTAGTAGAAAAAGAAAGAAAATATATTTTATTTATTTTTATTATTGTCCCTACCTATGGGGGTGATAAAGGGGGGGGTCATTTACTATTTTTTTTATTTTGATCACTGTGATAGGCTATATCGCAGTGATCAAAATACATCTGAAATGAATCTGCCGCCCGACAGATTCGGCGGGCGCACTGCGCATGCGCCTGCCATTTTGGAAGATGGCGGCGCCCATGGAGAAGACGGATGGACACCGGGAGGCCTGGTAAGTATGAAGGGGGGTGATCGGATCACGGGGGGGGGTCCGGAGCACAGGGGGGGGGACAGGAGGACGGAGGAGCGGACAGGACGACTTAGGGGGGCGGACCACATAACGGAGGACTGGGGAGGAGATCGGTGGGTGTGGGGGGGGGGTACAGATTAGGTCTTCCAGCCATGGCCGATGATATTGCAGAATCGGCCATGGCTGGATTGTAATATTTCACCGTTTTTTGGGGTGAAATATTACAAATCGCTCTGATTGGCAGTTTCACTTTCAACAGCTAATCAGAGCGATCGTAGCCACGAGGGGGTGAAGCCACCCCCCCTGGGCTGAAGCACCACTCCCCCTGGCCCTGCAGATCGGGTGAAATTGGAGTTAACCCTTTCACCCGATCTGCAGGGACGCGATCCCTCCATGACGCATACGCTGCGTCACAGGTCGGATTGGCACCGACTTTCATGACGCAGCGTATGCGTCAAAGGTCGGGAAGGGGTTAAGGTCGTGTACCCACTAAAGGTATGCTAGAAAACTCAAAAGTGCAAATCAACATTCTCGTCATTTCTCTTCTACTTTCATGTATGCAGGACTATCTGTCTACCCCTACGGGCCTACTGCATCTTTCCTTCTTTAGCTTTCTCTCATCAAACCTAATAATTACTTTAACTTCAATTTTATTCTAAGGACATCATAAAACATTTCTCCTTATCACTATTTTTCTAACTACATACTATCACTATGTATAAACATTATTACTATCTATCTATTTAAGGCAACATTATAAGTGCAACAACTAACATTCCCTTTAAGAGGGAACCAAGTCTTCTCTGAGGTAGTGCAAACAATCAACAAGTCAGTTATCAACTTTAAAGCAAGAACTTTCACGCTGTAATCAGGAACAGTCTCTTCAAAAAGCTCTTCTTTGTAAAACCAGTAGAGAGCACCTTTAAGAAGGTGCAAACTATGTACAAGTAGTTCTTGATCATGCGCAGTTCATGACTCTGGAGTTCTTTGGGGTAAAACAATAAACAATAGGGATCCCGGGTAAACTAAGGGATCCCTTTAAGAATAATAACCCTGGTCGGGTTTTAGCAGCAAAGAAAGAAAGGAACAGTTAACTATGTACAGCTTTCGGTTCTCCGAGGCTTATTCTGGCTCTGGCGGTCTCCACCAGGGCTTTACCTGACAGGTAGCCCTCTGCGGCTTAGGAAGACTTGATTCCAAGTCCACTCCCTGCGCCAGGTACACCTCATGAGTCTGTTTTTCCTGCACAGTCAGGTCGTGTGCGGCAATGAGCGTCTGAGTGCTCCGGTGGATGATGCCAGCGGTGGCAGAGGCTGCTGCAGCTGCGTCAGCGGCAAGTTCTTCCCCCAGGGTCCTGGATACTGCCAGGAGGGTTGTGCACCTCTGTAAGTCCCGGGCCCACCAGCCGTTCCCTCTCTGATACCGGCGGTAGGTTACAGCATCCCCAGGTTTCAGGACGGGGTCTGCACCATCTCCGCACAGGCAGGACTCCACCTCCCCCCGGGTGATGTGGACTCTCTCCGACGACCCGATCTCCTGTACAAAGCCTTTTCCTCTCTGGGGTTGGTACACGATCACGACACCCCAGTTCGGCAAAGAGCCATCCAGCAACTCGCCTCGAGCCTCCCGCTCCACTTCTCTCGCGTACTCAGCAATTAGGTGCCTCCGGTACTCTCCCCAGGGAAAGGGTCCAAGGTCGTGCCCTCGCGGCGGTCCAGGGTCTGGTGACATAGACGCTGGGGCTTCAGCAGTCGCGGTGGGGAACGGAGCAAGTGCGAGGGGATTGCCACGGCACCGAGTACCTGCGGATGGGACGACTCGCTCAGTGCCACTCCACTCCTCCGGGGAAGGCGCCAAGGTGGGTAACAGCGCAGGCAGCGAAGTCTCCGCAGACAGCTCCCCGGAGTCCAGGCTCTCCAGCGGTGGCATGTTGGAGTAGTTCTCCGGTGACCGGGGTCTGTATGGGGCCATTCTTTTGCGTAGGTCCCCTCTGGTCACCAGCTCCATCCCTTCTGAGTCATAGTTTTGTTTCTTCGGTCTCCGCCCACCATAGAGAATTAGGAGGTGGACCTCGGCTGCTGACGGACACGACCTCAGGATACAGAAATGTTTAGACTGGGCGGCCATTATTTTTCGCGCTGCTCAGTTTGTTCACGCCCCCACAACTCCACGCCCTTCTTCTTCTCCTGCGCTCCTCGTGGTGCTGTAATAGCGGCAGTTTTGGCAGGAATTTTTGGCGGCAAATTGCAATACACAGTCTTTAAGCAAATCACAGTTCCAATACAGTTCTGACACAGTTCTTAGGCACACATGACCTGATTTTCAGGCTTAAATAGATCCTGTTCGTGATGCCAAGATTTGGAGCGCCCCCACGCGTAAGGGCAATGGGGTATTCGGTACCGGGTCCTTCTCTGCTTTTGGGGATGTCACGGTGGCCCGACCCGGTCCGTGGCCCTTCTGAGGGGCGTCCAATTAAAGGCCTAGTTTGTACGGTGTTTGTGACGCCACCTGTGGTATTCAGTCAGGATGACCGACGCTGCTGAGGGGTCCGCTGGGGTGATGTTATAGCAGCTAGATGGTATACCTTCCCACAGGTGAAGTATGTCCCCAGGGCTTCCCAGTAGAGTAGGTGGTGATGGTAGGTCGCAGTAAATAACGAGGACACAAGGTTGCAGTCTCTTTACCTTTTACTGAAGACTTCAGCGTCCACAGTCCAGAGCACTGTTCACAGGGCAAGCTGAGACCGGCCAGTCCGAAGGCACATCCAGAGTTCCCTCTGCAGGTGGAAATCAGTAGCCTTCCTACTAGCGCCTGTGTGTTGTAGTACCTCCCTGCTGAGCACCACGGGATAGTCATCACAACTTTCGTGGATGTTTCTGATGTTCTCTCTCTGTCCCCCAGATGGTATGGCTAGGATGACCCATATGACGGGGTAGGCCTGGAGCTATCTTATAGGGACCCTAGTGACGCCCCTCTCCCACAATTTGCCTCCGTTGTCTTCATTAGGTGTAAAGATTGGGCAGCCAACTTGGAATTAACTGTCCTGCCGTGTTTCAAAGTAATGCGTATAGCTTATTACTCCCTCGGTGTTCCGGCCACCGGCTACCCGCCTCAGAAGGATGTTGCCGATCTTAAGGCAGAACTCCTCCCGGTATTATCTCCTTGTGCTGTGATCTCGTTTCTCACTCTCCACAATATACTTCGCTTCGTGTCCTTTCTTAGGAAGCTGCCGCAATGAGGTGCAGGCGCAGCTCCGTAACGTTCTAACTCGTGCTCTGTCTCTGTCAGGATCCCACCCCTGACAGGGACCTCTGTCTGCAGCTCAGATGTTCCTCCTTCTCCCCCTGTCTGCCTGACAGGTCTTCTCTGGTTCGAACCCAGGTAGCTTTCTGACTGACTTCCTATCCAACCCACCAGTTTTACCCGTGTGTGAGGAGTGGTCTAGTACATAAAACCTTTGCTCCCCCTGGTGGACTGGAGTGTGAAGTGTAGTGTGTGACTGTGATACCTGGTCAGGTGAACTCCTTTAGTGCCATCAGACGTAACATCACTCCCCCTGGTGGGAGAATGACATTACTGCAATGACCAGGACTCTGGGGCACTGCACTGACAATGGTCATCTGAACTGCCTTGGGTGCAGCCAGGGCTGTAGATTTGTGGAGTCAGTATAAAATGGAGCAACTCCTATCATATATAACACGTTGGGTGCAGTAGTACAGTGCAGGATCTGCTGTAAATGTTTCCATAGAATTTGGGAAAGTTGTGAAATGTCCTATAAATGTCTGTTCTGTTCCTCATCTCAGAATCTCAGATGTTAGTGGAGATGAATCTGTGCTGCACTTTATGCACATGCTCAGTAGTAACCGATGCTATGCAGTATTATACCCCAGCGCTGCACTTTATGCTTATGCTCAGTAGTGACCAATGCTGTGGAGTCGGAGGTTTGGCCCTGGGTGCAGCAGGTAATTGCCAGCACATAAGGACTGTGGACGACACCGCCCTGAGTTCGTTTATACCCGCTGTGCCTCCTCTGTGGATGGAGCTTGTGCCTGTGACGCGTGCATCAAAGTGTTAACCCTGCTATGCCCATGAGGCCTGTTAATGGCGTACCAGCGTGCCATCTTAATGAGAGACTGACACCGTAAAGTCTTGTGGGATGTGGCCATGTAACTGCCATACTGCGCTGTGTCTCCCGCTCTTAGACGCTGTGCCCTCGCCATCCTAATGAGAGTCTTGTGGGATGTGGCCATGCAACTGCCGCAGTGCGCTGTGTCTCCCGCTCTTAGACGCTGTGCCCTCGCCATCCTAATGAGAGTCTTGTGGGATGTGGCCATGCAACTGCCGCAGTGCGCTGTGTCTCCCGCTCTTAGACGCTGTGCCCTTGCCATCCTAATGAGAGTCTTATGGGATGTGGCCATGTAACTGCCGTACTGTGCTGTCTCCCACTCTTAGACGCTGTGCCCTCGCCATCCTAATGAGAGTCTTGTGGGATGTGGACATGTAGCTGCCGTACTGTGCTGTGTCTCCCGCTCTTAGACGCTGTGCCCTCGCCATCCTAATGAGTCTTGTGGGATGTGGACATGTAACTGCCGTACTGTGCTGTGTCTCCCACTCTGACGCTGTGCCCTCGCCATCCTAATGATGGTCTTGTTGGATGTGGCCATGTAACTGCCGTACTGTGCTGTCTCCCGCTCTTAGACTCTGTGCCCTCGCCATCCTAATGAGAGTTGTGGGATGTGGCCATGTAGCTGCCGTACTGTGCTGTGTCTCCCGCTCTTAGACGCTGTGCCCTCGCCAACCTAATGAGGGTCTTGTGGGATGTGGACATGTAACTGCCGTACTGTGCTGTCTCCTGTTCTTAGACGCTGTGCCCTCGCCAACCTAATGAGGGTCTTGTGGGATGTGGACATGTAACTGCCGTATTGTGCTGTCTCCTGTTCTTAGACGCTGTGCCCTCACCATCCTAATGAGGGTCTTGTGGGATGTGGCCATGTAACTGCCGTACTGTGCTGTGTCTCCCGCTCTTAGACGCTGTGCCCTCGCCATCCTAATGAGGATCTTGTGGGATGTGGACATGTAGCTGCCTGTTGTGAATTCCACTCTTGGGCTCCCTCCGGTGATTGTAAGTAGCACTTTTGTGAGTTCTGCTCTTGGGCTCCCTCCTGTGGTTTTGAGTGGTATAGCTGCTTCTTGGATTTAGCATCAGCAGCTGCTTCCACTGATCGTCTTTCTGGCTCGGCTATTTTAGTCTGGCCTTATCCCTCAATCAATGCCAGTTGTCAATTGTTCCTGCTTGGAGTCACTGCTCTTTTGGATTTCCCTGACACTCTGTCCAGTTCAGCAAAGATAAGTCCTTGCTTGTCCTTTTGCAGTCCACTTGTTGTGGACTTTATTGTTCAGCACATTCTATGTTTTGCTCATTTGTCCAGCTCATCAGTATGGATCTATTTAGCTAAGCTGGAAGCTCTGGGCTGCAGATTTTGCCCTCCACACCTTTAGTCAGGTGTGGAGATTTTTGCATATCTCTGAGGTGGACTTTTTCTAGTTTTTATTACTGACCGCACAGTGTTCTTTCCTGTACTATCTATCTAGCTAGAAGTGGCCTCCTGTGCTAAATCTTGTTTCATACTACGTATGTCATTTCACAGTCAATATTTGTGGGGGGCTGTCCTAACCTTTGGGGATTTTCTCTGAGGCAAGATAGCTTTCCAATTTCTACCTTTAGGGGTAGCTAGTTCTCCGGCTGTGACGAGGTGTCCAGGGAGTGACAGGAACATCCCACGGCTACTGGTAGTGTTGTGTTAAGATCAGGAACTGCGGTCAGTATAGTTACCACCTGCTCAGAGCTAGTCGCATGTCGCTCCTAAATTACCAGTCCATAACAGCTGCCGTACTGTGCTGTGTCTCCCACTCTTAGGCGCTGTGCCCTCGCCATCCTCCGACTGCACTTTTAAGATGGGACTTTGGCTGTTTTATTACCGAATTCATGGACTTATTTGCTTGCTTTCGGCCTTGGATAGATGGATCTTCTCTCCTGTGTCTGCTATCTTATGCCATGATATGAGCAGAGCGCATTGGTGATGTGGCCGAGTCCTCCATCGTCTCCATGTACATGATCCCAGGACTTGGTGCAGACCATGCGCCCTCAGGAGACGTACTAGTGGGTAACTGCGGTCACTTTAGCGGAGACATGATGGGTTCTTCTTATTTTTATGTTCTGGCTATCTGATATTAGAGGCTTCCGTGGGTGGCCATATTGGGGGCACACCCTCCCGTATACACAGTGCAGCGAGGTACGGGGAATCAAATGTGAGTGGAAGACAACAGACGTAGGAGTTATTCCAGTCTTCAGGAAGGGCTGGAGAACAGCCCCTGCCCCAGAGATCACAGAGCGGCCCTAGAGCAGCATACTGAGATTTACACTTACTTAAAAGTCTTTAAACCCCGTGAACTTTTCAACATTTTTCACATTACGCCCACAAGCTTAAATGTATTTTATTGGGATTTTATGTGTTTCCAACACAAAGTAACAATTAACAATTATTTGAGACGTGTAATGGAAATGATAAAAGGTGTACTAAATATTGTAAAAATATAAATCTGAACACTGTGCCATGCATTTGTTTGAGTCAGTACTTTGTAGGACCACCTTTCTCTGCAGTTTTTGGGGGTCTGTGCATCCAGCTTCGCACATCTAGGAGGTGACATTTTGCCCCTTCTTTGCACTCTCGCTCAGTCATATTGGATGAAGACGTCTGTGATCAGATTTTTTCACGTCTTGTCACATGTGTTGGTAGGTTTGCAGTTGTGGCTATACTCCTATTTTTGGATGATGGATTGCACAGTGCTCCATGAGATGTTCAGAGCTTGGGCTTTTTTTATAACCTAACCCTTTACTCTTCTCAACAGCTTTATCCCTGACCTGTCTGGTGGGCTCCGTGGTTTCCTTGATGCTGTTTTATCCCTAATGTTCTCACACAAACCTCAGAGACCTTCTTTGAACAACTGTAGTTATACTGAAAAGGAATCACGCCTATTGGGATACAATGTACTAATTATGTGACTTCTGGGGGTGATTGGTAACTCAGGATTTTATTTAGGGGCATCAGACTAAAAGGAGATTAATACAGATGCACCTTCACAATTTTTAGATTTATAACTTCAAAATAATTAGAAAGCCCCATATAATTTCCTTTAGACTTCAGAAATACTTGTTACTTCGTGTTATATCTCAGAAAATACATTTTACGTTTGTGGATGTAAAATGAAAAAACATGGAATAATTCACAGGGTATGAATACTTTTTCAAGACACTATATCTGCATGTATAGTGCTAGGGGGAACCCATACACATTTAATTGCTGCCCACCAAACATTTCTGACCCTTCTGACTTCTCCCCACTCTTCTATCTCTTCTACATTCATGACCTCCTCCAGATTTCTCTGACCTCCGCCTCCAGACCCATCAGTCCTTGTACAACTCTTTTTTTTCCCGCTAGACCTTCCCTGCCTTCCTCCAGGTCCCCATTCAGACTCTCCTGTCCCCATACTTTCTCCAGACCTTTCTGTTTTCCTACAGCTCTCTCTGCCCCTCTACACACCTCTGTTATCCTTCTCCAGAGTCCTTCAACAGACCACTATATCTTCGTTCTCCTGACCCCTCTGTCCTCTTCCTGGCCCCTCTGTCCTCCTACTCCAAACTCCTCAGTCCTCTCCAGACCCATCTGTCCTCCTCCATTATTCTGTCCTCTCTTCTCCTCTGTCCTCCTCTATTTTCCTCCTTTCTACTTGCCCTTCCTCCACCAGACTCTTCTTTCCTTCTCCAGACTATCCTGTCCCTTCCAGAGTCCTTGGTCCTCCAACAGACCACTCTATCTTCCTTCTCCTGACCCCTCAGTCATCTTCCAGACCCCTCTGTCTCCTTCATATTCCTGTCTTCTTGTTCAGCCACAAAACATAAAGAAAACTGAGAATGTATCCAAATTAGGTTTATTAGACATAACATTATAATCACAGCTCGTGGTTCATGGAGAGATTGAGAGAGTGAGACTATAAAGCTACTATATATAGAGGGGAGCTCCACCACAAATAGACTTCTTATATACCATGGGGTCAGGTGAGAAGATCCCATTAGTGTAGTGTGTGATGTGGAACCCCACCATATCCATCCATGGAGGACCCGTGTTCTAGGGATTAGTGGCTGTATAAGCTCATAGAATTGACTGAAGACATCTACTCAATCCTTCCTTGATGTGGAAGATCTAACTAACTAGGGTTCCTCTTAGGGTACCGTTACACTAAACGATTTACCAACGATCACGACCAGCGATACGACCTGGCCGTGATCGTTGGTAAGTCGTTGTGTGGTCGCTGGAGAGCTGTCACACAGACAGCTCTCCAGCGACCAACAATGCCGAAGTCCCCGGGTAACCAGGGTAAACATCGGGTTGCTAAGCGCAGGGCCGCGCTTAGTAACCCGATGTTTACCCTGGTTACCATTGTAAATGTAAAAAAAGAAAACAGTACATACTCACATTCCGGTGTCTGTCACGTCCCTCACCGTCAGCTTCCCGCACTGACTGTGTCAGTGCCAGCCGTAAAGAAGAGCACAGCGGTGACGTCACTGCTGTGCTCTGCTTTTACTTTACGGCCGGCGCTGATGGCGAGGGACGTGACAGACACCGGAATGTGAGTATGTAGTGTTTTTTTTTTTTACATTTACAATGGTAACCAGGGTATACATCGGGTTACTAAGCGCGGCCCTGCGCTTAGTAACTCTATGTTTTCCCTGGTTACAAGCGAACACATCGCTGGATCACTGTCACACACACCGATCCAGCGATGACAGCGGGTGATCCAGCGACGAAAGAAAGTTTCAAACGATCTGCTACGACGTACGATTCTCAGCGGGGTCCCTGATCGCAGTAGCGTGTCAGACACAGCGAGATCGTAAGTATATCGCTGGAACGTCACGGATCGTGCTGTCGTAGTGACCAAAGTGCCACTGTGTGACAGTACCCTTAGACTCAATATATACAATACAGAAATCTCAGGTGGCTGTAGCCAGTAGTATAGATGAGATGGATAGCGTGAGTCATGATGGAGGTCGTGGAGATTACTTGAGTGTGGAAAGAAAGGAAGCGGGAGAGGGAAGGGTTGGAGCTTGACGCGCCGAGACATGCATCTGTGAGCCCTTGCAATGAAATATAGCTGGTGGGTGCCGGACCTGCTGGTGATTTCAGCTGAAGTGGAAGAGAAGAAAGGGAATTTCCAGCACATCCATCCAGTGTAAGTAAAATATCCAAAATTTATTAGAACATTTTTAAAAAAGGATTAAAAGAAGAGAGAGACTTTTTTCCTGACGCGTTTCTGGCGCACCCCGGCGCCCTTAGTCATAGGAGCTAATACCATATAGATGAACAGGTTTATATATAACAAGGAACCAACCACAAACATGGAAATCAATTACATTGAAGAAAGCTGCAGCTAAACACACATGACAAAGATTTGTTCCCCCTTATCGTAAATACATGGAAATTGCATACATATATACTTTAAATTACCGCAAAATTTATCATTTATCTGTCAGTTCAATATATATAAAAAAGATCATTCCTGTCATTCATACCATGTGGATGTTTAGTGTCTAAAGTCAGAATCCAAAAGGCTTCCCGCAGCGCCAATTGTTTCTTCCAATCTCCACCTCTAGGTGACTGACTGACCCTTTCTATGCCAAAAAATGAGAAGTCTGAGAGATCTCCATTATGTGCAGAAATGAAATGTTTCGTAGCCCCAGAATAACCTGAATTGTTATTAGTTATGTTAGTTATATGTTCTGGAATTCTTTTTTTTATTTTCCTTGTGGTATAGCCTATATAGCATAAATTACAAGCCTTACATTTTATGCAGTATATGACGTGGTCAGAATCACAGATGATAAACGATTTTATATTATAAGTAATGTTGTGATTCGAGGAAAAGTAGTTCTTTTATTGCCTGCAAATTTATATTCCTGCATTCCCCACTCTCTGGCCATGACAGTGATTGAACATCATTTAAACAAGTACAGTAGTTACTCCGATTCATTGAAATGGTTCATTCTTGCGTCACTACATTATTTACTCCAGCATCATTTTTGTATGTTTCAGAATGAGTATTTTATTCAGACCATGGGTGCTCCTATGGGTCTAAGTTCTCTCCATCTTTAGCGGTCTTATTTATGGCGTGGTGGGAAGAAATCTACATATTCACAGATGATAATCCATTCCTCCCATACCTTAATTGGTATGGGAGATTTGTGGATGATATTTTGTTAATTTGGCAGGGGGATGTGACCATTTTTTCTGATTTCATACTTTATCTGAACAACAATAAGTGTAACCTGCATTTCACTGGCGGCATTCCATCAGATGAGGTTTCATTCTTGGACGTGCTCCTCACAGGTAGTAACACAACATATAGGGTTAATACTTCTCTCTACAGAAAAGATAACTGCGGTAATAGGATCCTGATGTCTTCAAGCGCACACCCTCCTCACACCATTCATGCCATTTACACCCTCCTCACACCATTCATGCCATTTCCAGGGGTGAGCTCACAAGAGCGAGAAGAATTTGCTCCAGTGAGGAACATTTCTACAAGGAGAGCGGTGTCATTTCTAACAGATTACGTGATAGGGGATATAAACAATCTAACATAAGACATGCATTCAGACATGTTTCCAAAATTTCACGTGCTGATTTACTATATTCTGAAGATGAAAATGAAAGTGCCGCTCCTGAAACGCAGATTACTTTCTCTACTGCTCACAGCAGTCAGTACAATAAAATCAGACAGATCATCCTCACATATCTCCCTGTAGTCAATCAGGACAAATCCTTGTGTACAATTCTCCAGAATGGATGCAGAGTAGTGGCCAGGAGAGGCTGCACACTGGGAAATATTCTATGTCCCAGTATGGTGCACCCGAAAAAAACTCCCACATCATGGCTATCAATAAAAGGATTTTTAAAATGTTCTGGTAATAGATGTAATGTCTGCCAATTTACAGACAATAAAAGAACTACTTTTTCCTCGAATCACAACATTACTTATAATATAAAATCGTTTATCATCTGTGATTCTGACCACGTCATATACTGCATAAAATGTAAAGCTTGTAATATATGCTATATAGGCTATACCACAAGGAAAATCAAAAAAAGAATTCCAGAACATATAACTAACATAAATAATAACAATTCAGGTTATTCTGGGGCTACGAAACATTTCATTTCTGCACATAATGGAGATCTCTCAGACTTCTCATTTTTTGGCATAGAAAGGGTCAGTCAGTCACCTAGAGGTGGAGATTGGAAGAAACAATTGGCGCTGCGGGAAGCCTTTTGGATTCTGACTTTAGACACTAAACATCCACATGGTATGAATGACAGGAATGATCTTTTTTATATATATTGAACTGACAGATAAATTATAAATTTTGCGGTAATTTAAAGTATATATGTATGCAATTTCCATGTATTTACAATAAGGGGGAACAAATCTTTGTCATGTGTGTTTAGCTGCAGCTTTCTTCAATGTAATTGATTGCCATGTTTGTGGTTGGTTCCTTGTTATATATAAACCTGTTCATCTATATGGTATTCGCTCCTATGACTAAGGGCACCGGGGTGCGCCAGAAACGCGTCAGGCAGAGAGGGCCTCTCTCTCTTTTCTTTTAATCCTTTTTTAAAAATGTTCTAATAAATTTTGGATATTTTACTTACACTGGATGGATGTGCTGGAAATTCCCTTTCTTCTCTTCTACTTGAGTGTGGCTGAAACTAACACCAAATAAATATTATAAAATCCCATTTCTCCCACTAGGCCTTTCTTGGACGGGGCATCCCCTGAAGAGTCCTCTGCTCCTGGGTGTCAGATATTCTGGAATCCTCAGTAGGTGGTTTCTTTTTGCACTTGGACCTACTCTTGTGGAGCTAGTAACGTAACCGGTATTTGAACTGGATGTCATGGGTGGGCTGCATGGTGCCAATTCCCCATCTGTTCGGATCGATGTCTGGAATCTCTTCTTTTGGATTGACAAGCTCAAATTCGAAGTAACTCAGCATCAGAAAGACAAACTGTTTCAGTTCATTGACAGCAAAAAAGCGACCAGGGCATATGGTGGTGCCGGCTCCCCAAGGCATGGTGAAATACTTCAGCCGCTTCCCATTCTTGAAGAACTCAGACTTTTTGGTGCCGTCTTCATTCAGGAATCTGTTGTATTTGAACTTCTCGGGTTCTGGATGAACTTCTGGATCCATCTGAACGGCGGTGTATGGGAAAATGGCAATGCGGTCTCCTTTACGTATGGCATATTCCTTTCCAGATGACATTTTGAGGTTCATGTTTTCCTTAACGGCCCTGATCAGCAATGGGGCAGCTGTCAGCCTCAAGGTCTCTTCTACGGCACTGTCCAGGACAGGCGTCTTCAGTAGCATATCTCTGGTTAGGTTGATCAGGGCACCTCCAGGTTTTACCTCTTGTCCATTTTCCTTCAGAACTCTGTCGACTTCTTCACTGATGGCCTTCATGGCCTCTGGATGCTTCATTAAGTAGAGCAGGAGCCAGAAGCTGGCAGGTCCAGTGTTACCTTGAGATGCCCACAGAAGCAGGAGCATAAACCTGTCCTGCATGTATTCTGGCATCCCATTCTCTGCTCGGTCCTGGAACTAGTCAGTAATCCAGCCACTGATGTTTTCTTTCTGTAGGGTTTTCTTTATAGACAGCATGTTCCAGAAAAGCCTCTTCAGTCTCTCGGCCTCCATCTTGTCTTTTGGTGGGAGTATGGCATAGGCCAGGCGTGGGAACAGTTTTTCGTACTTTCTAAACTCACCAAACAACTCCGCTGAATGGTCTCTGTCATGTTTCTTGGCTTTCTCTGAGTTTCCGTGACTTTTTGTGGGCTCGTTCCCAAATAAGGCAAGATACCCTGCCCGGAAGACCATGTTGTAGCTGTAGTTGAATAGTCCATCTTGCTGCCACTTTTTCTTGCGGTCCACAGAGCCAACACCATGAAGCATCAAGTTCTGAAGGTTGTCCATCATGGCCTGGGTCATGAGCACTAGACCATCTCCCATAAGGTGCTTCGTACTCGCCTTCTCCAGTAACTTGTGATCATTGGTTCCAGAATGGTAGCCAAAAACTCTGGCCACCAACTCCATAGCAAACTTCTCAAAGTCCAGCCTGGCCCTGGCCTCTCTCACGATGGGACCAAACGATAATGGGTCTGTGACGAAGGTGTAGTAATAGCCTCCGATCTGGATGGTAAAGATGTCTCCATGCTTTTTCTGCATCTTTTTTAAAAACCCTGCAGTGTTTTTTCGGAAGTCGAGAGCGTATCCCAGCCAAGGTATGGTGCCTTTATCTAGAGGGGGCTCATTGGGTCTTCTCTTCTGGAACATCCCCAACATGTAGAGACCTCCAAGAACCGAAGCCAACAAGGCCAGGAGTACTGGGAGCAACAGGGCCATGTCCAATACTGCAACGAGAAAGACATCAATGTAGGGATGAGGCTCAATAAGAAAGATCCAGAATATCCAAGTGGCAAACATAAGAGTCTGGAAGTATGTCATAAAGTAATAACAAACTTAGTATTGGGGTAGTGGTCACACACGCAGGATTGGCTGTTAAACCCAGTCCTGCACTCATTAATCAGTTCATACCTTATCCTCCAGTCACCTCCAGAGCTGCGGTCACTATTCTGCTGTTACATCGTGTCTTATCCTCCAGTCACCTCCAGAGCTGCACTCACTATTCTGCTGTTACATCGTGTCTTATCCTCCAGTCACCTCCAGAGCTGCACTCACTATTCTGCTGTTACATCGTGTCTTATCCTCCAGTCACCTCCAGAGCTGCAGTCATAGTTCTGCAGCATCGCATGGAGACATATCTCCACCACTGACAATGTGTTACACTGAGTTTTTTTCTGGAGATTTTGGAGCAGAAATTTTTCAAAAACGTTGTGAAAACCTGCATCAGCTTAAAAAACTCATGACTTTGTGCGTTTTTTTGGTGCGTTTTACAGGATCCAAATCTTCAGCTTTGCTTCCACCACAGAAGCATGAACACAGGTCACCAATACAAGACATATGTTCATAAAAAAATACACATACAAATGTAACAGTGGGGAGGTGAATTGGTCGGGAATAATTTACCTAAATCAGTGGCAGTGCACTGCGTTTGTAGGACACTGTCACACTTTGGTCTGCCATTGAGTGGCCCAGGCATTGTTCAATCTCACACCTTGGTCAGCTACAGGCATTGCTCAATCTCACACCATGGTCAGCCACAGGCTTTGTTCAATCTCACACCGTGGTCAGCCACAGGCTTTGCTCAATCTCACACCGTGGTCAGCCACATGCTTTGTTCAATCTCACACCGTGGTCAGCTACAGGCATTGCTCAATCTCACACCGTGGTCAGCCACAGGCTTTGTTCAATCTCACACCGTGGTCAGCCACAGGCTTTGTTCAATCTCACACCGTGGTCAGCCACAGGCTTTGTTTAATCTCACACCGTGGTCAGCCACAGGCTTTGTTCAATCTCACACTGTTGTCAGCCACAGGCTTTGTTCAATCTCACACCGTGGTCAGCCACAGACTTTGTTCAATCTCACACCGTGGTCAGCTACAGGCTTTGTTTAATCTCACACCGTGGTCAGCCACATGCTTTGCTCAATCTCACACTGTTGTCAGCCACAGGCTTTGTTCAATCTCACACCGTGGTCAGCCACAGGCTTTGTTCAATCTCACACCGTGGTCAGCCACAGGCTTTGCTCAATCTCACACCGTTGTCAGCCACAGGCTTTGTTCAATCTCACACCGTGGTCAGCCACAGGCTTTGTTCAATCTCACACCGTGGTCAGCCACAGGCTTTGTTCAATCTCACACCGTGGTCAGCCACATGCTTTGCTCAATCTCACACTGTTGTCAGCCACAGGCTTTGTTCAATCTCACACCGTGGTCAGCCACAGGCTTTGTTCAATCTCACACCGTGGTCAGCCACAGGCTTTGTTCAATCTCACACCGTGGTCAGCCACAGGCTTTGTTCAATCTCACACCGTGGTCAGCCACAGGCTTTGTTCAATCTCACACTGTTGTCAGCCACAGGCTTTGTTCAATCTCACACCGTGGTCAGCCACAGGCTTTGTTCAATCTCACACCGTGGTCAGCCACAGGCTTTGTTCAATCTCACACCGTGGTCAGCCACAGGCTTTGTTCAATCTCACACTGTTGTCAGCCACAGGCTTTGTTCAATCTCACACCGTGGTCAGCCACATGCTTTGTTCAATCTCACACTGTTGTCAACCACAGGCTTTGTTCAATCTCACACCGTGGTCAGCCACAGGCATTGTTCAATCTCACACCTTGGTCAGCCACAGGCTTTGTTCAATCTCACACCGTGGTCAGCTACATGCTTTGTTCAATCTCACACTGTTGTCAACCACAGGCTTTGTTCAATCTCACACCGTGGTCAGCCACAGGCTTTGTTCAATCTCACACTGTTGTCAGCCACAGGCTTTGTTCAATCTCACACCGTGGTCAGCCACAGGCTTTGTTCAATCTCACACCGTGGTCAGCCACAGGCTTTGTTCAATCTCACACCGTGGTCAGCCACAGGCTTTGTTCAATCTCACACTGTTGTCAGCCACAGGCTTTGTTCAATCTCACACCGTGGTCAGCCACATGCTTTGTTCAATCTCACACTGTTGTCAACCACAGGCTTTGTTCAATCTCACACCTTGGTCAGCCACAGGCATTGTTCAATCTCACACCTTGGTCAGCCACAGGCTTTGTTCAATCTCACACCTCTGTCGGGCAATGTTTACTTTTACGCATCATTAATTTAATTAAACTGTACTAATCCAAACGGGCATCTCAGGTGACAAAGACAAGATGTCAAACCTGGAAAAAAATCACAAAACTAAGTGGGTTTCATTTTGATATACTGCTGTACTTGCTTTTTTCCATTTTGTCAGCATTTTTTTTCATCACCCATTACTTTCAAGGGTGAAAAATGCTGTAAGAAGTGACATGCTGTATGTCCAAAAAACCATGCAAAGCACAAAATGCTGTGACATAAAACCAATGTGTGTACATGAGATTTCTGAGATCTCACAGGCTTTGCTAATACTGTGAAAAGTAGCTGAAAATTAGCATAAAAAACGCAGCAAAAACGCCAGTGTGAGCTGAGCCTATAACCTCCACAAACACAAGTTACCAGAAGTTTTCACTTGAAACCTTGTGTGACCTCAGTGTGAACAGCGGCTGAACAGTGAGTCCCCACAATGAGTTTTTGGTGAGTTTTTCATGTATTTTCGCTGCAGTTTCCCAACGGGATTTATAGAAATCTCGCACCGACTTCGTTTGTTTTTCTTTTCTCTCAGCATAAACTGAGCTGCAGCGTTATATCCACAACACGCTTTTTTCATGGTATTTTAATCCATCATCCGTTTGTGTGCTGTGTCTGACAAGTGCGAACAGAACCATATCTAGCAAGCTTTTTTCATGGTATTTTAATCCATCACTCCTATGGTTTTCTTTTTTTTTTTCTCTTCTTCTCTTTTTGGTTTCTGCTTTAAAGTGTTCCAAGCTTTTTTTTTCCCCACTGCTTTATGGCCTTGTTCAGCATTGGTTGTTTACCCCGCATGGTAATGCCTGCTCTGGCCTTATGCTAATTGGCTAATTGCTGATTGTGGCCATTTGGTGCCTGATGGTAGCAGTCATTTCATTTCATATATATTTAGCTCTGGCTGGGATAGCACGCGCGCAACAGATATTAAGTGCAAGAGGATCAAGTGCTTGGCAGTTAGGGTACCGTCTCACATTGGCACTTTGATCGCTACGACGGCACGATCCGTGACGTTCCAGCGATATCCATACGATATCGCTGTGTCTGACACGCTACTGCGATCAGGGACCCCGCTGAGAATCGTACGTCGTAGCAGATCGTTTGGAACTTTATTTCGTCGCTGGATTTCGTCGCTGTCAGTGCCGGCCGTAAAGCACAGCACAGCGGTGACGTCACCGCTGTGCTCTGCTTTTACTTTACGGCCGGCACTCAGTCAGTGCGGGAAGCAGACGGCGAGGGACCTGACGGACACCGGAATGTGAGTATGTACTGTTTGGTTTTTTTTACATTTACGATGGTAACCAGGGTAAACATCGGGTTACTAAGCGCGGCCCTGCGCTTAGTAACCCGATGTTTACCCTGGTTACCCGGGGACTTCGGCATCGTAGGTCGCTGGAGAGCTGTCTGTGTGACAGCTCCCCAGCGACCACACAACGACTTACCAACGATCACGGCCAGGTCGTATCTCTGGTCGCGATCGTTGGTAAATCGTTTAGTGTAAGGGTACCCTTAGACAATGGCAGTTGGGCAGGAGACAGATAAGGTGCATAAGTTTTCCAAACTCATGCTTCTTGGTCAGTCATACTACATTATGCATTGATCATATCAATTTGCTGCTTATTTGTTTTTACTTCTGGTTTCTTAGAACTCGCCTGCCCTTTAACACATTCTGGGCACTCTCTATATCCACCCCTCCCTTCTCCCATGTATAACTCTGAGGCTCTACTGACATTTCTTACCCACTCCAAACCACTCCAATACCTCCATGCATCACTCAAAACGTTCATACAAATCATCCCACCACCTGCTCTTTCTGTTTTTCCCCCTTTACTAGTTGCAGGCGATATCTCCCCCAATCCTGTGCCTCCCTCCACCAGCATACGTTACTCTCCTCCAGCTGCATAGAGAAACCCTACTAATCTTATTAACATTCAGTGCAAGCCTTCTCCTATCGCTTTCCACTGTGCTCTCTGGAATGCACGGTCTGTGTGTAACAAACTAACTTACATTCATGATTTCGTCCTCTCTAATTCCCTTAACCTTCTGGCTATTACAGAAACCTGGATCCAGCATTCAGACACCACCACCGCTGCCGCTCTCTCGTTTGGTGGGCTGAAATTTTCACATACCGCCAGACCTGAGAACAGACAGGGTGGAGGGGTTGGTTTGCTCCTTTCATCACAATGTGCTTTCCAGGTCATCCCCCTGATTCCCTCACTTACATTTCCTTCCTTCGAAGTCCACGCCGTCAGACTCTTTAAGCCCTTCTCCTTGCAAGTGGCTGTTGTTTATCGCCCTCCAGGCTCCTCCTGCCAGTTTCTAGACCACTTTGCCACCTGGCTTACTCACTTCCTATCCTGTGACATCCCCGCCCTCATCATGGGAGATTTTAACATCCCCATTAATGATCCCCTCTCCCAATCTGCCTCTCATCTTCTGTCTCTAACTTCTTCGTTCGGCCTCTCACAGTTTACTAATTCTCCTACGCATGAAGATGGGAATACTCTGGACCTGGTGTTCTCCAGTCCCGACTCTCTGCACGACTTTACTAACTCCCCTCTCCCGCTCTCGGACCACAACCTTCTTTCCTTCTTCATCAAGAATTGTCTCCTCACCCAGGACACCCCCACTTACCACACTTATCGGAATACACATACCATTAATACCCAGCAGCTTATGGACAATCTCCACACATCTTTAGCCCCATCTCCTCCCTCTCCTGTCCAGACTTAGCATTGTCACACTTCAATAATACTCTGAAGAATGCCCTAGATGAAGCAGCACCTTATACACGCAGAAAGACCCAACACAGACAACAAATAGATAATGGCTGCACTCAAGTTTATTGTGCTAAAGCAAGGAAATGTGCAATACATGAAATGTGAACAGCATAATGGCTTGTGAAATTTATGAAAAAACCAAACGTCAAGGTAATCTCAGATCGAATGGGTAACTAACCTGTCTGCCTAGTGTGAACACTTACCTATGGCTAATAAAATTCGATCTGAGATTACCTTGACGTTTGGTTTTTTCATAAATTTCACAAGCCATTATGCTGTTCACATTTCATGTATTGCACATTTCCTTGCTTTAGCACAATAAACTTGAGTGCAGCCATTATCTATTTGCTATGTAAGACTTTTTGGTTATGCACCAGTTCAGACTAGATGGCTGTTCAGTCAGTTTTTCTATATTTCCAACACAGACAACGGCAGCCCTGGCACACTATGCAAACACGCTTTCTTCAGCGCTGCTCAAGGTGTGCAGAGCGGCAGTGGAGAAAATCTCTCTTAGCAGAAGACTTCATCCACTATAAGTTCATGCTCAAAACCTATAACTCTGCCCTTCATCTGGCCAAACAATCCTACTTCACAACCCTCATCACCTCACTATCCAACAACCCAAAACGACTTTTCCATTACGTCCCTCAGGACAGCACCATGGAGGACGTCCTTCCTTGACCTATAGCGGAACAGGATCATAGAGTGGTTAAAAGGACCCTCCACCCTCCAGTGTTTTTCCTGTCCCTACAGGGGACGGTTGTATGAGAGGTTGCTCCTAGAGTGAAGATAGACTCCTCTTTGAGAGGTTCCTCAGCCAACAGTCAGCCTGTGCAATGGGTTTAGGGGGATCGTGCGGCAGGTCCAATCCTTCCCCCTGTCAAGTAGCCCAGGGTGGAAAGTCCCCGGTGGGAAGTCCCTCAGCCCCAGAGACCAGTTGAGCGGACGGGCTCCTGGGTAGAGCCGCTTCCTCCCAGAGGGGGGCTCTCGGCTCGGACGCCGACCGGCAAAACACCACTACGTCCGAAAGTCGTGGGGTGGAGAAGGCCGTTGCGCTTCCGGTGACGTCAGAGAGGAGCGCCGGCACATAGGTTTGGCGTGCGTTCCACGATGGAACACAGAAGGGGGCACAGGTGAAGAAATCATTGACAGTAATGCGGCATTCCTGATGGGACGCCGCTTTCTTCCATGGTAGGCTCTCGGCGTTACCAGCTCCCCCTGTCTTCTGGCAGGTATGGAGCCAGCACAGGTGAGTGCATGGTTTAATGTTGCATTGATGGCCTGGGCTGACTCTAGTCTCATGCCTTTGTGCCAAAGCTGTACCTGGAACCCATTTGCAGCTAGGCCTTTGACCTCTAGGCTATGGTAGGGCCATATGTCCAGGCTACATCTCATGACTGGACTTCAGTTAGTTGCAGGTCTTGTCTGCACAGAGCCTTATGATTGGGCTTCAGAGTGATTTTTTTTTTTGGAAGCATGCTTTCCATTTTCTGGTTCAATAAACAAGTGTTTCACTTTTCTTTGCAACTTAACTACTACGTCCATAGGGAGGACACAAGGTGTTAAATCAGCACATTGTCTCCATGAAGACTGCCCTCCAGCTGCAGCTCATTAACCCCTTCATGACCCAGCCTATTTTGACCTTAATGACCTGGCCATTTTTTGCAATTCTGACCAGTGTCCCTTTATCAGGAACGCTTCAACGGATCCTAGCGATTCTGAGATTGTTTTTTCGTGACATATTGGGCTTCATGTTAGTGGTAAATTTAGGTCGATAATTTCTGCGTTTATTTGTGAAAAAAATGGAAATTTGGCGAAAATTTTGAAAATTTCACAATTTTCAAATTTTGAATTTTTATTCTGTTAAATCAGAGAGTTATGTGACACAAAATAGTTAATAAATAACATTTCCCACATGTCTACTTTACATCAGCACAATTTTGGAAACAAAATTTTTTTTTGCTAGGAAGTTATAAGGGTTAAAATTTGACCAGTGATTTCTCATTTTTACAACAAAATTTACAAAATCATTTTTTTTAGGGACCACCTCACATTTGAAGTCAGTTTGAGGGTTCTATATGGCTGAAAATACCCAAAAGTGACACCATTCTAAAAACTACACCCCTCAAGGTGCTCAAAACCACATTCAAGAAGTTTATTAACCCTTCAGGTGTTTCACAGCAGCAGAAGCAACATGGAAGTAAAAAATTAACATTTAACTATTTAGTCACAAAAATGATCTTTTAGCAACAATTTTGTTATTTTCCCAAGGGTAAAAGGAGAAACTGGACCATGAACGTTGTTGTCCAATTTGTCCTGAGTACGCTGATACCTCATATGTGGGGGTAAACCACTGTTTGGGCGCACGGCAGGGCTCGGAAGGGAAGGAGCGCCATTTGACTTTTTCAATGAAAAATTGGCTCCAATCTTCAGCGGATAGCATGTCACGTTTGGAGAGCCCCCGTGTGCCTAAACATTGGAGCTCCCCCACAAGTGACCCCATTTTGGAAACTAGACCCCCCAATGAACTTATCTAGATGCATAGTGAGTACTTTAAACCCCCAGGTGCTTCACAAATTGATCCGTAAAAATGAAAACGTACTTTTTTTTCACAAAAAAATTCTTTTAGCCTCAATTTCTTCATTTTCACATGGGCAACAGGATAAAATGGATCCAAAAATTTGTTGGGAAATTTCTCCTGAGTACAACGATACCTCATATGTGGGGGTAAACCACTGTTTGGGCATATGGTAAGGCTCGGAAGGGAAGGAGCGCCATTTGACTTTTTGAATGGAAAATTAGCTCCAATCATTAGCGGACACCATGTCGCCTTTGGAGAGCCCCTGTGTGCCTAAACACTGGAGCTCCCCCACAAGTGACCCCATTTTGGAAACTAGACCCCCCAAGGAACTTATCTAGATGCATAGTGAGCACTTTAACTCACCAGGTGCTTCACAGAAGTTTATAACGCAGAGCCGTGAAAGTAAAAAATAATTTTTCTTTCCTCAAAAATGATTTTTTAGCCTGGACTTTTTTATTTTTCCAAGGGTAACAGGGGAAATTGGACCCCAATAGTTATTGTCCAGTTTCTCCTGAGTACGCTGATACCCCATATGTGGGGGTAAACCACTGTTTGGGCACACGGCAGGGTTCGGAAGGGAAGGCACGCCATTTGGCTTTTTGAATGGAAAATTAGCTCCAATCATTAGCGGACACCATGTCGCGTTTGGAGAGCCCCTGTGTGCCTAAACATTGGAGCTCCCCCACAAGTGACCCCCTTTTGGAAACTAGACCTCCCAAGGAACTAATCTAGATGTGTGGTGAGCACTTTGAACCCCAAAGTGCTTCACAGAAGTTTATAACGCAGAGCCATGAAAATAAAAAATAATTTTTCTTTTCTCAAAAATGATTTTTAGCCCTGAATTTTTTATTTTCCCAAGGGTAACAGGAGAAATTTGACCCCAAAAGTTATTGTACAGTTTCTCCTGAGTACGCTGATACCCCATATGTGGGGGTAAACCACTGTTTGGGCACACGTCGGGGTTCGGAATAGAAGTAGTGACGTTTTGAAATGCAGACTTTGATGGAATGCTCTGCGGGCGTCACGTTGCGTTTGCAGAGCCCCTGATGTGCCTAAACAGTAGACACTCCCCACAAGTAACCCCATTTTGGAAACTAGACCCCCAAGGGAACTTATCTAGATGTGTGTTGAGCACTTTGAACCCCCAAGTGCTTCACAGAAGTTTACAACGCAGAGCCGTGAAAATAAAAAATCATTTTTGTGTCCTCAAAAATGATGTTTTAGCAAGCAATTTTTTACTTTCACAAGGGTAACAGATGAAATTGGACCCCAATAGTTGTTGCCCAGTTTGTCCCGAGTATGCTGGTACTCCGTACGTGGGGGTAAACCACTGTTTGGTTGCACGTTGGGGCTCGGAAGGGAGGGTGCACCATTTGACTTTTGGAACGCAAGATTGGCTGGAATCAATGGTGGCGCCATGTTGCGTTTGGAGACCCCTGACGTGCCTAAACAGTGGAAACCTCTCAATTCTAACTCCAACACTAACCCCAACACACCCCTAACCCTAATCCCAACTCTAGCCATAACCCTAACCCCAACACACCCCTAACCACAACCCTAACCCAACACACCCCTAACCCTAATCCCAACCCTAATTTCAACCCTAACCACAACCCAAACCCCAACACACCCCTAACCATAACCCTAACCACAAGCCTAATCTTAAACCTATTTCCAACCCTAGACCTAATTCTATCCCTAACCCTAAGGCTATGTGCCCATGTTGTGGATTTGTGTGAGATTTTTCCACACCATTTTTGAAAAATCCGCAGGTAAAAGGCACTCCGTTTTACCTGCGGATTTACCACAGATTTCCAGTGGTTTTTGTGCGGATTTCACCTGCGGATTCCTATTGAGGAACAGGTGTAAAACGCTGCGGAATCCGCACAAAGAATTGATATGCTGCGTAAAATACAACGCAGCATTTCTGCGCGGTATTTTCCACACCATGGGCACAGCGGATTTGGTTTTCCAAAGATTTACATGGAACTGTAAACCTGTTGGAAAACTGCTACGAATCCACAGCAGCCAATCAGCTGCGGATCCGCAGCCAAATCCACACCGTGTGCACATAGCCTAATTCTAAGGCTATGTGCACACGCTGCGGAAAACGCTGCGGATCCGCAGCGTTTCCGCAGCTGCGGGTCCGCAGCAGTTTCCCTTGAGATTATAGTTCAATGTAAACCTATGGGAAACAAAAAACGCTGTGCACATGCTGCGGGAAAAACTGCGTGGATACGCAGCGGTTTACATTCCGCAGCATGTCACATCTTTCTGCGGATTCCGCAGCGGTTTTACAACTGCTCCAATAGAAAACCGCAGTTGTAAAACCGCAGTGAAAGCCGCAGAAAAACCACGTTGAATCCGCGATAAGTCCGCAGCGGTTTTATGCTGCGAATTTATCAAATGCGCTGTGGAAAAATCCACAGAGGACCAGAATACCCATACCCTAACCCTAACCCTAACCCTAACCCTGGTTCTGAACCTAGTGGGGGAAAAAAAAAATAAAAAAAATATTTTCTTTATTTTATTGTTGTCCCTAGCTATAAGGGTGATAAAGGGGGGTGGGTCATTTACATTTTTTTTATTTTGATCACTGTGATAGGTTTTCACAGTGATCAAAATGTACATTGAACGAATCTGCCGGCCGGCAGATTCGGCGGGCGTACTGTGCATGCGCCCGCCATTTTGGAAGATGACGGTGCCCAGGGAGGAGACGGACCGACATCGGGAGGCTCGGTAAGTATGAGGGGGTAAGGGGGGGAGCTCGGGGGGTGGATCGGAGCACGGGGGAGGTGGATCGGAGCAAGGAGGGAGCGGACAGGAGGACGGAGGGGATCGGGCCACATAACGGACGACTGGGGAGGCGATCGGTGGCGGTGGGGGGGGGGGGGGGGGGCAGATCAGGTATTCCAGCCATGGCCGATGATATTGCAGCATCGGCCATGGCTGGATTGCAATATTTCACCATTTTCATAGGTGAAATATTGCAAATTGCTCTGATTGGCTGTTGCACTTTCAACAGCCAATCAGAGCGATCGTAGCCACGTGGGGGCAAAGCCACCCCCCCGGGCTAAAGTACCACTCCCCCTGTCCCTGCAGATCGGGCGAAATAGGAGTTAACCCTTTCACCCAATCTGCAGGGACGCGAACATTCTGTGACACAGCATATGCGTCACAGGTCGGATTGGCACCGACTTTCATGACGCCTACGCTGTGTCACAGGTCGGGAAGGAGTTAATTAGCTCTTTCGGGTGGAGTCAGTCTGACAAATGAGATGTACTGTTCAGAGTGGAGATTTATCTGGAACTCTGATAGATTGCTGTTTTGCTTAAAAGTGTAAGTCTGGTCTCTTGTTGGGCTCCTTCAAGCATGGCCTAGTCCCTCTGTGCATCTCTTTGCATCATACTGCTTCTAGGCATCATATCGAGTGCCTCCGTGCATAATACTGCATCATACTGCTTTTATGCATCATATGCAGTGTCTCTGTACATGATACTGCATCATAGTACATCTATGCAACATATTGAGTGCCTCTGTGGCATCATACAGCATCATACCGTTTCATAGGGACTCTGTGCATCATATTGCTTCATGGTTCCTATACGCATCATAGCGCTTCATATTACCTTTGTGCATTATATTACAGCATATTGCTTCATGGTTCCTATACGCATCATAGCGCTTCATATTGCCTCTGTGCATTATATTACAGCATATTGCTTCATTGTTCCTATATGCACCATAGCGCTTCATAGTTACTTCATGCATCATATTGCATCATGTTGCTTCATAGTTCCTATATGCATCATAGCGCTTCATAGTGACTTCATGCATCATATTGCATCATGTTGCTTCATTGTTCCTGTATGCATCATAGTGCTTCAGATTGCCTTTGTGCATCATATTTCTTCATAGTTGCTATATGCATCATAGCGCTTCATAGTGACTTTGCATCATATTGCATCGTATTGAATCAGATTACTTAATGGTGCCTTTGGACATCATATTGCCTTATATTTCTTCATAGTTCCTCTATGCATCATATTGCATCATAGGGTTTCGGTGCCCTGTGCCTCAGGGGGTATCATTAGTGTGTCGGGCATGGTGCTTTTTTCCGCCTCTGGCTGTGAGCCACTGGGTTAGACCTTCTGTCTGGTGCCTTGTTGTGTGGCCGCACATTGTATCATGGGCCTACCACTTCACATTTTTGTCTTGGGCCTCAACTCTGGATATGGAGTCCTTGTGTTTTGGACCCAGATCCAGCTTCTGTTACTTAATTCTTTACAACAGGGCTTAGTCAAGCAAACAGGCTTGAATTGGCTTAGTAAAATCTGCATTTCTTCTGTTTGGAACAGATATCTCAGGTAGGTTCTACCTTGAGTGCTAAAGGCAAGTCTATTACATAATTAGCTTTAAAAGATGACATACGTCGTTTTGGTACATCCTATAAAAGGACATACTACTGTCCTGGGAGCGGAAAATCCCACGAGTTGAAAGAAAGGATTCCTTCCGCCTCGGAATGCTTTGCCCTAAGATAAACCAAAAAGAAGATGGACTCCAAAAGCTAAAAAATTACAATTTTATTAAGGAACCATAAAAACAATACATACAAATAAGGTATATAAATAAAGACAAGGTTTGTAATAAATAGAGAAGAAGCGACACTAGTGCCGCATACACATGTATCCTGCTAGAGTATATAAGACCCAATTATCATATTTGTGTACAACTATCCTGGCAACAATAGCGTGACAGTTCACATAAAGGGAGCAGGTGCAGGGGGACAATAGGTGTGCACAAAAGTCACACAGGACAATAAAGTGCCTCTTGCATATAATGAAGGTAAATTCTAGTACCAATGTGTGAGTATAATAAGGAAAATTCCAAGCACAATGTACTTACAAATGAAGAGATATGTGCACACGTAGAGTCACCCTGCAGTGGTATACGGAAGAGAGGAGCCCCGACGCGCGTTTCGCATATATTGCTTCCTCGGGGGGCGCCCGAGGCACTTTATTGTCCTGTGTGACTTTTGTAATAGAAAACAGGGTGCACTCAAGCCGTATAGGGCTAATTTTAGGGCGTGCAGAGCCAAGTCCAATATAGTATAACTGGAGAAAAAAAGAAAGAAGAATGGACTACAATACGGCTCGCACAACCATATAAATAGTGAAAATACAAAAAATGTTTATTCAGAACACCAAAACACACAAAATATAAAAACATTTAAAAACACAACAATATTGTGTATATCACCCTCATGTAATAATGTAAATCAAGAGAGGGGAAAATCCCCAAGTATCTGTATCACAAATATCACGTCACGGACACACTCAGAAATCAGGTACCATACCTCAGAATATCATGACAGTTATAGGGCTCCCATACATATAGTCATGCAAAATAACGAGAGCTCTCGTTATTTTGCATGACTATATGTATGGGAGCCCTATAACTGTCATGATATTCTGAGGTATGGTACCTGATTTCTGAGTGTGTCCGTGACGTGATATTTGTGATACAGATACTTGGGGATTTTCCCCTCTCTTGATTTACATTATTACATGAGGGTGATATACACAATATTGTTGTGTTTTTAAATGTTTTTATATTTTGTGTGTTTTGGTGTTCTGAATAAACATTTTTTGTATTTTCACTATTTATATGGTTGTGCGAGCCGTATTGTAGTCCATTCTTCTTTCTTTTTTTCTCCTGTGTGACTTTTGTGCACACCTATTGTCCCCCTGCACCTGCTCCCTTTATGTGAACTGTCACGCTATTGTTGCCAGGATAGTTGTACACAAATGTGATAATTGGGTCTTATATACTCTAGCAGGATACATGTGTATGCGGCACTAGTGTCGCTTCTTCTCTATTTATTACAAACCTTGTCTTTATTTATATACCTTATTTGTATGTATTGTTTTTATGGTTCCTTAATAAAATTGTAATTTTTTAGCTTTTGGAGTCCATCTTCTTTTTGGTTTATTATATATTTTGATGGCTGAGCATTTATTTGTAGTGCCCTCGTTATAGGTTTATTTGCCCTAAGATATTAGGACCATCTACAATTTGCATAGTTTTAGGCGCTCCCTCAAAACACATTTGTTCAGAGCGGCCTACCACGTTCCCTAATAAGTCATTTTATGTTTGTGTGTGTTTGTGTGTGTGTAGCCCATTCATTATCTCCATCTATCCCCACCCCCTGAAGATGGCTGGACCATCACTGTAAATACAACATTGTTGATACACACCTGTACTTTGTATCTTCCCTGCCTCATTGTAGATTGTAAGCTCTCACGAGCAGGGTGGTTTTTATTTTGCTTTAATTATTATATGGTGGTTACTTATGACTGTTGTGTTTGAGACTGTCAAACTGTAAAGCGCTGCGGAATATGTTGACGCTATATAAATAAGTTTATTATTGTTGTTATTATTAATCCTTCCCAAACTCCACATTCGGCAATCAGACAGATTCTTGTCCCATAAGTCTGTTGCGTTATGTTTACCAGGGACATCAGCACTGCCTTCTGTACCTTGTGGTGAAGCAGCAGCACTGTGTCGTGTGGCAGAGGATCCCATACTCGCGGCTCTTACAGCAGTCACGGCTCCTAAGATAAATGAAACTGTATCCAGGGCTCTTACTGTTAAGACCCCATAGTCTCACTGCCTCACAGTAGATAATCTCCCTCCGTAATGGGGAAGAGACCTACCTTTTCTGTAGCCATGGAATATGGTTACTCCCACAATGGCAGTCTGGGTGTATAAAGATCCCTGAGAAGATTGCCTCTTGGGATATGTATGTGCATATATGCATACATGGACAAATAAGTTGACATACTTATAATGTCTGGACTAATGACTTGTATAAATGCAGTTCCGAATAATTTCAAGTGTCGGAAGATTTTTACTAGCACCACCACCTTCATCGATTCCTGACTCCCTGTGTCTAACATCAAGTAAAACAGGAGTGATGACCCACGTTTCTCTTTCAGCGCTTCTAATGAGAAGCCCGACGTTGGTAGTGGCAGGAGATATTACCTGCCGGATGGTGTATCCCTTAGTTTCAATAATATCCAACCCTTACTTGGGGTTAGACATCTAAGGATTTGGAATAGACGTGACCTCCTGGATGAGTAATGTGCGTACATCCCAATGCTCTGCCATTATCCATGTACTAACTGTTATTGGTTGATCTTTCCGCAGTCCAGGGCCTCTGTCCTGCAGGTCTCCTTGTAGTATGGTAAGCTGGTCTGTAACCAAGGCTTAACCTGAGCCCAGAAGGACCGATGAAGGAACAGTCCTGGGCTATAAGCACATGCAGCTTATTACTGGACGGTACAGTCCTCATTGTGTGGTGGCTGTGACTTTCACCATATTTTGCTGGGCAATAAGGTTCTCTAACCCTATTCTGGGGCTGCGATGTCTATAAGTATCTAACACAATAAATAACTTGCTGTGGTTCATTATTGGTATTGGAGCACAATGGGTGAATTTCACTCTCTGCTCCTTATGCTTATTTCATTTACCACATTCATACTGAAATTGGCCATTATAGATGTATATCAGATACTCACTACGGCCATTTTCTTTGCGGATCTCTTTAGATATCTATGGTTTTTCTGATCTTTCAGATCCTTTATATATTTAGTCTGATTTTTGCCTGGGACTTTGATTCCTGGGCTTCTGTACCCACCCTGGGAGAGTTGCTTTGGTATTCTCAATGGTGCTGTCCTGAGGGACGTAATGGAAAAAGGGAATTAGACCTACCGGTAATTCGGTTTCCAGGTAGTCCCTCAGGACAGCACTACTGTTGAGCGATACCTTCCAATATTTGAAAGTATCGGTATCGGATTGGATCAGCCGATATCCAAAAAATATCGGATATCGCCGATACCAATACCCGATACTAGGGTTGAGCGACTTTTATTTTTATAGGATCGGGTCGGGTTTCACGAAACCCGACTTTCTCAAAAGTCGGGTCGAGCGAAATCGGCCGATCCTATAAAAAAGTCGGGGTCGGCCGAAACACGAAACCCAATGCAGTGCAATGGGATACTATGGTTCCCAGGGTCTGAAGGAGAGGAAACTCTCCTTCAGGCCCTGGGATCCATATTAATGTGTAAAATAAAGAATTAAAATAAAAAATATTGATATACTCACCCGTCCGGAGGCCCCTGGACATCACCGCTGGTAACCGGCAGCCTTCTTTGCTTAAAATGAGCGCGTTCAGGGCCTTCCATGACGTCACGGCTTCTGATTGGTCGCGTGCCGCTCATGTGACTGCCACGCAACCAATCACAAGCCGTGACGTAATTCTCAGGTCCTAAATTCCTCATTCTAGGAATTTAGGACCTGAGAATTACATCACGGCTTGTGATTGGTCGCGTGAACGGTC
Source organism: Ranitomeya variabilis (assembly GCF_051348905.1). Taxonomy (NCBI): domain Eukaryota; kingdom Metazoa; phylum Chordata; class Amphibia; order Anura; family Dendrobatidae; genus Ranitomeya; species Ranitomeya variabilis. Next base: position 6,218,386 of record NC_135237.1, on the reverse strand, counting down.
ACATGGGCGGCCGCGACCAATCACAAGCCGTGACGTCATCTAAGGCCCTGAACGCGCTCATTCTTAGGAAGGAAGGCTGCCGGAAAGAAGCCGAGGGTGAGTATATTCCTATTAGGTATATACTCACCCTCGGATGCGCCCTGGTTCTTTCCGGCAGCCTTCCTTCTTAAGAATGAGCGCGTGAAGGGCCTTAGATGACGTCACGGCTTGTGATTGGTCGCGGCCGCCCATGTGACCGTTCACGCGACCAATCACAAGCCGTGATGTAATTCTCAGGTCCTAAATTCCTAGAATGAAGAATTTAGGACCTGAGAATTACGTCACGGCTTGTGATTGATCGCGTGGCGGTCATATGAGCGGCACGCGACCAATCAGAAGCCGTGATGTCATGGAAGGCCGTAAACGCGCTCATTTTAAGCAAAGAAGGCTGCCGGTTACCAGCGGCGATGTCCAGGGGCCTCCGGAGAGGTGAGTATATCAATATTTTTTATTTTAATTCTTTATTTTACACTTAAATGTGGATTCCGATACCGATTTCCGATATCGCAAACATATCGGAACTCGGTATCGGAATTCCGATACCAGATTCAGAAGATCGCCGACCTCATGGCCGACCCCACACAGGGGTCGGGTCGGGTTTCATGAAACCCGATTTTGCCAAAAGTCGGCGACTTCTGAAAATGGCCGACCCGTTTCGCTCAACCCTACCCGATACCAATACAAGTCAATGGGACACAAATATCGGAAGTGACCCTGGATGGTTCCCAGGGTCTGAAGGAGAGGAAACTCTCCTTCAGGCCCTGGGATCCATATTCATGTAAAAAATAAAGAATAAAAATAAAAAATATGGATATACTCACCCTCGGATGAGCCCTGGCTGTCACCACTGCAACCGGCAGCCTCCGTTCCTAAGAATGCAGAGTGAAGGACCTTCGATGACGTCGCGGCTTGTGATTGGTCGTGTGACCGCTCATGTGACCGCTCACGCAACCAATCACAAGCCGCGACGTCATCGCAGGTCCTACACTCACTGCATGCTTAGGAACAGAGGCTGCCGGTTGCACCGCTGAGGTCCAGGGTCTGTCGGAGGGGTGAGTATATCCATATTTTTTATTTGTATTCTTTATTTTTTACATGAATATGAATCCCAGGGCCTGAAGGAGAGTCTCCTCTCCTCCAGACCCTGGGAACCATACGCACCGCACACGCCTGGGAACTTATAGGAACTTCCGATTCCGATTTCCGATATCACAAAAATATCGGAACTCGGTATCGGAATTCCGATACAGCGAATATCGGCCGATACCCGATATTTGCAGTATCGGAATGCTCAACACTAGACAGCACCCATAGTTCCCTCCCTTATGTTTCTCTTTTTAGGCTTGTATGGGATTAATCTACCGGCAGATCGTTCGTCCTTTGAGTCACCATGGCTCGAAATTAAGATGAAGCCGTTAAATGGTTATTACAGACATGTTTGTAAGGCATGTTTAGACCATTTATTTCCATCCTTCTGTGGTACTTTGAAAAAACACTGGAGGGTGGAGGTGGGAGGGTCCTTTTAACCTCTCTATGATCCTGTCCTGCTATAGGTCAAGGAAGGACGTCCTCCATGGTGCTGTCCTGAGGGACTACCTGGAAGCCAAATTACCGGTAGGTCTAATTCCCTTTTTTGAAACCTTAAACTCCCTCCTGAAACCTAAAGTACAGGCCCCCATCACCAATCTCAGAGGTGAGGATCTGGCCACTTATTTTCTAGAAAAAATCAACCACATCCATCAGGATATCTCAGCCCCATCTCCTCAGTGCCTGGATCCCCTTCCCTGGCGCACCTCAAGCTCACTAGACATCTTTAAGCCTGTTTCAGAAGAAGAAGTTTCCAAGCTCCTCGCTTCTGCTCGGCCTACAACCTGCAACAGTGACCCCATTCCTTCACATCTCCTGCAGTCTCTCTCACCAGTGGTCACCACTCACCTGACTAAAATATTTAACCTCTCTCTTTCTTCAGGTATCTTTCCCTCCTCATTTAAACATGCAATCATAACCCCTTTACTTAAAAAGCCATCCATGGACCAGAATTGCACGGCTAACTACAGACCTGTCTCTAACCTTTCCTTCATCTCTAAACTCCTGGAACGCCTGGTCCACTCCCGTCTAATCCGCTATCTCTCAGATAACTCTCTTCTCGACCCTCTGCAATCTGGTTTCCGCTCTTTACACTCCACTGAAACTGCCCTCACTAAAGTCTCTAATGATCTAATAACAGCTAAATCCAAAGGTCATTGCTCCCTGCTGGTTCTCCTGGATCTCTCCGCAGCATTCGACTGTGGATCATCAGCTCCTTCTCACTATACTCCACTCTATAGGCCTCAAGGACACAGCCCTCTCCTGGTTATCCTCCTATCTCTCTGACCGCTCCTTCACTGTATCCTTTGCCGGCTCCTCTTCCTCTCCTCGTCCCCTTACTATCGGGGTTCCGCAGGGCTCAGTCCTAGGCCCCCTCCTCTTCTCTCTATACACGGCCCCTATTGGACAAACAATCAGCAGATTTGGGTTCCAGTATCATCTCTATGCTGATGACACCCAATTATACACTTCTTCCCCTGACATCACCCCCACTCTAATTCAAAATACCAAGGATTGTCTGTCTGCTGTCTCTAACATCATGTCCTCCCTCTACCTGAAACTAAATCTCTCCAAAACGGAACTTCTTGTGTTTCTCCCTTCTACTAACCTCACTCTACCCAACATCGAAATTACCCTGGAGGGTTAAACAATAACTCCCGAGCAGCATGCCCGCTGTCTTGGGGTCATATTCGACTCCGAACTTTCCTTTACTCCCTATATCCGATCACTCACTCGCTCTTGTCACCTGCATCTTAAAAACATCTCCAGAATCCGACCTTTTCTCACCGTTGAAACTTTAAAGACTCTTACTGTCGCTCTTATTCATTCCCGTCTGGACTACTGCAACTCTCTTCTGATCGGTCTCCCTCTTAACAAACTTTCTCCTCTCCAATCCATCTTGAATGTGACTAATGCCTGAATATACCATCCTGTATACTGTCCTATAGTGCCCTAATAATACCGCCATACAGCAGGGCCGCCATAAGGGCATTACAGCCGTTACTACTGTATGGGGCCTGGTGAAGAGGAGCAAAAAGGGGGGCCCGACACGCTGGCAGCTCAGGCCCCCCTCCTATTTGCTTCTCCTCATCGGGCCCCTGGACGTTTTGTTCAAGGCTTCCAACCCCCATGCATAACACAGCACTGTGGTGTTTTAAAGATATGTAATGAGCTGGCCGGCTCTGACTGTTCTGTTATCATTGACATAGAAGAATCTGTGACAGACACTGCCCCCGTGTGGCCAGAAGTTATACCTACGCCGAATGTGATTACAGAGAAACAAACTGTATTGGCTAAGCTCCCCCCTGTTATGTCATGTGACCAGGAAGGAGAGAGAGAGGAAGAAGAGCCCGGGAAATCAGTCTGTGCAGAGAGAAGTCTGTGTATGCTGGTGCCCTCCTGTGAATGCGATATAACAGATTGTCTGGATGATCCCTCTCCCTTGAAAGCTGACTTCCAGATCCTGAACCCACGAACTGTAAGCGGGTCCTCTGTTGAGAGGCCGAATATTCCACCCCTTCCTGCCGTACCCCAAGGACTACAGTCTGGACCTGAGAGACGGAGCTTTGTTTAATCCCTGCAGTGACAGACAGGCCTGCGACGTGGGAAGATAACCTCCTGGAGTAAAGAGACTGGTAACGTGTGGATAGGGACAGTGAGGGATAGTTCGTTATTACACGTTAATTCTGTGAATAGGCATTTTTTGTATTGTCTACAATTGTGTTCCGCTGTGTTAAGAAAATGTTTAACAGTAAAGATATGTTTGATAAAATGGAATCTGGGTGTGGAAGTTTTGCTGAGCCAGATCATGGATATGCATGGGCGGCCTTGCCCTCGCTCACTTCATCTGGCGTAGTCGGCAGGATCTGTGCCCAGCAAGATTCCCACCCAGGCCCAGTATACAGTCAGAAACCGCCGCCGGTGTCCATTGTAAACCAGGTCAGGAAATTTGGCGGGCGAAACTACCCCGTACCAGAGTGGGCGGAACAAGTGCGGATACTGGGAGAAATGTATAATATTGACCCTAAGACCTTGGCAGAAATGGAGGTACTGACGCTAGAGTGGGAGGCATGGACGACAGTCAGACTGGAGACGGTCAGGGGGCAGCGTGTGTTGGAGGATTTGGTGCGGGTGCTGGAAAAGACCTATGGACCTACTACGTACCAGGGAACACTGCGGTACCTGTTCTTCAGACGGACACAGCTTGAATGGGAAGACATTCCCCAGTATGCAAATGCCCTTCAGGTACTCCTTGAACAAGTCTGTGCAAGAGGGGAACAACTGGCTACTATAGCTCCTCGTGACCTGGTACTGAGAGACCAATTCGTTATAGGGCTGAGAGACCAGTATCTTAACCGTACGCTACAGGACTTGATTCGGATGACGCCGACTCTCACCTTCGCTGAAGTCAAGCAGGAAGCCATAGAACGTTCTAGGGGACCCGTCATGGATGTGGGGACTCAAAGCGCTGCGTGCAGATCCATATTAAACAGTAACCAGCCCAACAGTGACACCGAGGAGCTGAAACAGATGGTAGCAGATTTACAGCAACAGGTGTCACAGTTAACACTAGAACGGCAGAGAGACCAGCGGATGCAACCTAGCCGTCCCGTGGGACCGTGTTGGTCATGTGGTGACCCCCGTCATAGGGCGAATCGTTGTCCTCAACGAACAAACCATCAGTTACCACGACGAACAGAATATCAGCTACATCCACGAGCAGAGCCGCCACGCCAGGTCTCACCACAATGGCCGCCGTTAAACTAGACACCCCTGCAGCTGAGGCTCGAGCAGCAGGGGGGGACAGAGAATGGGGTGTAGAAAAACAGAGCCAGCAACGGAGTACTCTTGCCTCGAGTAGTCCTACACTTGAAGTTATTCTGGAGGGAGTTGCAGTACAAGGATTGATGGACACTGGGTCGCAAGTGACCACGATCTCTGAACAGTTTTATGAAAAGTACCTCAAACCAAGAACTGCTTGTGATCCAGATACCACCATTAAGATAATTGCGGCTAATAACCTACCCATTCCAGTAACCGGAGTCGCCTGGATGGATACGAAGGCCTGTGGACAAGACCTAGGGAAACGAGGAATCGTCATTGTCAAGGAAGGCTTCGGCTCCGAGACTCCAGTAATAATCGGAATGAATATCTTGAAAGACCTGGATCTTATGCTGTTGAAAAGAAAAGGGCCCAAGTACTGGCAGAAAGTTACCAAACATAAACCGACTCGTCTGGCGTTCCAGCGCGTAATCCGGACCGTTGGACTTCAACAGATGGCAAAGGAACAACTACCCCTAGCAGCCATTAAAGTGCCCCGCTGTACTCGGATTACTTTGCCCGCTGAAAAAGAGACAGTCATTTCCCTGCCTCTTAACACCAACCGACAACTTGAAGGAGTTGAAGTGTTAATCGAACCGAGAGCTCCAAGTGGGGGTAAGCTAAACCCACTAGTCGCCCGCACCCTAGCCGTCGTGAGGAATGGAAGAGTCCCTGTCAGGCTAAACAACACCGCAGACGTAGGTGTAGCCCTTGAAGCTGGAACGCAACTTGCCAGAGTATATGCTCTACCTACAGAAGTGAACCCCATGGGACCCTTACAATTCACCCCGTCTACAGAAGATGGCCGGACGGTAACTGTCTCAGCCATAAATGCTCAAGCAGATGATGAAGACATTGGGCGAAAACTACTGGAAAAAGTGCAACTGGACCCGTCCCAGTACACCAAACAGGAAGTGTCTCAAATGGAGAAACTACTGCGAGAACACCAAGACTCCTTTGCAAAGCATGACACTGACTTCGGGTACACCACCAGTATTCAACACGAGATTCCCACGGGTGATGCTGCCCCTATTCGCGAGAGGTACCGACAAATACCACCTCAACAATACCAGGAGGTGAAGAGCCTCTTAGAATCTATGCTACACGCCGGAGTGGTGCGGGAAAGCCAGAGCCCATGGGCTGCACCCGTGGTGATAGTCAAAAAGAAAGATGGATCCCTGAGATTTTGCGTAGACTACCGTCGGCTGAACGCTTGCACGATCCGGGACTCCTATCCACTCCCCCGGATCGAAGAGTCACTGACCGCCCTGAAAAAGGCCAAATATTTTTCGTCTCTAGACTTGGCCAGTGGATATTGGCAGGTCCCCATGAGTGAGAAGGACAGAGAAAAGACCGCCTTCATCCTTCCCATGGGCCTGTACGAGTTTGACCGGATGCCATTCGGCTTGAGTAACGCACCAGGGACCTTTCAGAGACTGATGGAACGCTGTCTGGGAGATTTCAACTTCGAATTCACGCTGATATACCTTGATGACATCGTGGTATACTCCGCCACCTTTGAGGATCACCTTCACAAGCTTGGCAAAGTGTTCCAGCGCTTGAAGAAACACGGCTTGAAGTTAAAGCCCAGCAAGTGCCGTCTATTCCAGCAGGAGATCGATTACCTGGGACACCGGATCTCAGCCGAAGGTGTCCAACCCTCTCCAGAGAAGATAGCAGCTGTCCGAGAGTGGCCACAACCAACTACCATCAAAGAAGTCCAGGCTTTCCTGGGGCTAGCGGGCTATTACCGCCGATTTGTCAAGGACTTTGCCCGGCTTGCGGAACCACTGCATGAGACCCTCCGAGGAACCGCGAACAGTCCCAGAGGACGACGCATCAGCTGGGGGCCCGACCAAGAAAAATCCTTCCGGGCGCTTCAAGCTGCTCTGACATCACCCCCTATTCTGGCATTTGCAGACTACACCTTGCCGTTCCAGTTATACACCGACGCCAGACTTCAAGGTCTCGGGGCGGTCCTCTCCCAAGTCCAAGATAACAAGGAACGCGTAATAGCCTATGCCAGTAGATCCCTCCGGGATACCGAAAAGAACCCCGTCAACTACAGCTCTTTCCGCCTGGAACTCCTGGCCCTGACCTGGGCTATGACAGAGAAATTTGCTGGCTACCTGACAGGAGCAGAGGTGCTGGTCGTGACAGACAACAATCCTCTTGCCCACCTAGAAAATGCCAAACTAGGGGCAATGGAACAGCGCTGGATGGCAAGGCTCTCTAGATTCCAATACAAAATTAAATACAGAGCGGGGAAGGAGAATCAGAATGCTGACAGCCTTTCCAGAGTGACATCATCCCCACCAGTGGGGAACCGGGATGAAGAGTTGGAGGAAGATGAACTGCCCGACTTTGCCCGGCTAGCTAAACAAATAGAAGATAGCCGCCAGTATGCTGTAGGCGGGATCGAAGCCGTAGTGGGGTCCCCCCTGTCCCAACAAGAATGGGCCAAGCTTCAAGATCGAGACCCTGAACACGTCTTACTGAAACAGTACGTGAAGACACAAGAGAAACCACCCTCCGAAGTAAGAGCCCGACTATCAACCAGGGCCTCTGCCCTACTTGCCCAATGGGATCGGCTGATCGTGAAGGATGGAGTCTTGTATCGCAGGGCCCTTTTATCCCATATGCTGGAAGAATGTTTGCAGATTGTCGTCCCGGTGCAGCTAGCCCATGAGATGGTGGCTGAAGCCCACAGAAGGAACGGCCACTTCGGCATAGACAAGACCCTCCGGTGGACCCAGCAATTCATTTTTTGCCCAGGACTCCGTAAGCTGGTTGAAAACGTCTGCCTGAGCTGTCGTACATGTGAACTCCACAAGTCTACTGAGCAGCGTGCACCTGTCCAGACCATTAGCACATCCAGGCCCCTCGAGTTGTTGATGGTGGACTATCTGTTGATCGGAACGGCGAATAGTGGCTACCAGTACTGTCTGGTGATGGTGGACCACTTCACGAAATTCGCCGTCGCTGTTGCTACCAAAGATCAGACTGCCGAATCAGCTGCACAGGCCATCTGTCAACACTTCGTTCGGGTCTACGGGTGTCCGGAGCGGCTGCACTCGGATCAGGGGGCGTGTTTCGAAGGGCGAGTCATTGAAGAACTTCAGCAGATGTATGGAATCAAGAAGTCCAGGACCACCCCGTATCATCCACAAGGGAATGGCGCGTGTGAACGTTTCAACCGGACTCTCTTACAACTGATCCGAACCTTAGCAGAAGACAAAAAGCCCGACTGGCCTCGATTCCTCCCAGAACTGCTGTGGGCCTATAACAATCAAGTCCATTCTGTCACCGGATACACGCCTTACACCCTCCTGTTTGGCCGCCCAGGCAAAGGCATCCATGAGCTACACCTGTCTAACTCTGATGAAGACACCTGTGGTACCTATCCTTCCTGGCTACAAGCACACCGTCAAAGGATGGAAACTGTCTACCGGCTGGTGGAACAGCAGATCCAGGACCAGGTCCACACTGATCCACTTCCAGTACAAGAAGACCTACTGAGTGTGGGTCAACTAGTCCTAGTTCGTATAAAGAAACCGCAAGGAAAACTCCGGCCCAAGTGGGAGACCGAAGTCTATCGAATAATTGGACACCCGTACCCTGATGGCCCCGTCTATCAAGTACAAGGCGAAGACAGCGGCAGCCTCCGCACCCTGCACCGTAACATGTTGCGCCCCTGCCGTTCTCAGCCTGACTCCCCTCCTGTGATACCTAGAGAGATGGATATCACTAATACTGTGGGAGACACCGACACCGGGGATGTAGAGGTAGAAGACATACCTACCCCTGCTCGCCTGACTGACACGTCTGATACCCTTACCTCCTCGACTGACTTACCGACTGGGGCGGAGAGTGGAGTGACTGATCGGGGAGAGAGACTAGCACCCGTTAGGCGGACAGCGAGGACCACCGCAGGAGTGCCCCCGGGACAGTCCTACAGAGACCAATATGTGTGGCCCTCTTCACAGCCAGGTCCTACAACCTCCACAGCCATCGCCGCCCTGGAGACAGTCGTTGACAGGGACTGCCAACCTTCAAGTGGGGGGGCGTGTAATGAGCTGGCCGGCTCTGACTGTTCTGTTATCATTGACATAGAAGAATCTGTGACAGACACTGCCCCCGTGTGGCCAGAAGTTATACCTACGCCGAATGTGATTACAGAGAAACAAACTGTATTGGCTAAGCTCCCCCCTGTTATGTCATGTGACCAGGAAGGAGGGAGAGAGGAAGGAGAGCCCGGGAAATCAGTCTGTGCAGAGAGAAGTCTGTGTATGCTGGTGCCCTCCTGTGAATGCGATATAACAGATTGTCTGGATGATCCCTCTCCCTTGAAAGCTGACTTCCAGATCCTGAACCCACGAACTGTAAGCGGGTCCTCTGTTGAGAGGCCGAATATTCCACCCCTTCCTGCCGTACCCCAAGGACTACAGTCTGGACCTGAGAGACGGAGCTTTGTTTAATCCCTGCAGTGACAGACAGGCCTGCGACGTGGGAAGATAACCTCCTGGAGTAAAGAGACTGGTAACGTGTGGATAGGGACAGTGAGGGATAGTTCGTTATTACACGTTAATTCTATGAATAGGCATTTTTTGTATTGTCTACAATTGTGTTCCGCTGTGTTAAGAAAATGTTTAACAGTAAAGATATGTTTGATAAAATGGAATCTGGGTGTGGAAGTTTTGCTGAGCCAGATCATGGATATACATGGGCGAACTTGCCCTCGGTCACTTCAGATACACCTACAGTGCTGTTAATGCATCCGGAGAAAGGAAAATGGCACTGTACCTTTAAAAGCTGCGGCCGGCCCAGGTGCATCATGGTCCTGCCTGACGTCACACGCTGCTCCACTTCCCAGGCTCATCCCGGAACAGAGAGAGCAGCGTGCTGTGTGTCACGCGGGGGCGGACTGCAGATGACGGACGAGCAGGGTGAGTCTCTCCGGTGATCCCACCTGCTGAGCTGCATCTAATCCTCTCCTGAGCCGTGTATCTAATCCTATCCTGTGTGATACTCACTGCTGAGCCGTGTATCTAATCCTCTCCTGTGTGATACTGTCTCCTGAGCCGTGTATCTAATCCTATCCTGTGTGATACTGACTGCTGAGCCGTGTATCTAATCCTATCCTGTGTGATACTGTCTGCTGAGCCGTGTATCTAATCCTCTCCTGTGTGATACTGTCTGCTGAGCCGTGTATCTAATCCTCTCCTGTGTGATACTGACTGCTGAGCCGTGTATCTAATCCTATCCTGTGTGATACTGTCTGCTGAGCCGTGTATCTAATCCTATCCTGTGTGATACTGTCTGCTGAGCCGTGTATCTAATCCTATCCTGTGTGATACTGCCTACTGAGTTGTATCTAATCCTATCCTGTGTGATACTGTCTGCTGAGCCGTGTATCTAATCCTCTCCTGTGTGATACTGACTGCTGAGCCGTGTATCTAATCCTATCCTGTGTGATACTGCCTGCTGCGCAGTGTATCTAATCCTATCCTGTGTGATACTGTCTGCTGAGCTGTATCTAATCCTATCCTGTGTGATACTGTCTGCTGAGCCGTGTATCTAATCCTATCCTGTGCGATACTGTCTGCTGAGCCGTGTATCTAATCCTCTCCTGTGTGATACTGTCTCCTGAGCCGTGTATCTAATCCTCTCCTGTGTGATATTGACTGCTGAGCTGTGTATCTAATCCTATCCTGTGTGATACTGTCTGCTGAGCCGTGTATCTAATCCTATCCTGTGTGATACTGACTGCTGAGCCGTGTATATAATCCTCTCCTGTGTGATACTGTCTGCTGAGCTGTGTATCTAATCCTATCCTGTGTGATACTGACTGCTGAGCCGTGTATCTAATCCTATCCTGTGCGATACTGTCTGCTGAGCCGTGTATCTAATCCTCTCCTGTGTGATACTGTCTGCTGAGCCGTGTATCTAATCCTATCCTGTGTGATACTGACTGCTGAGCCGTGTATATAATCCTCTCCTGTGTGATACTGTCTGCTGAGCTGTGTATCTAATCCTATCCTGTGTGATACTGACTGCTGAGCCGTGTATCTAATCCTATCCTGTGCGATACTGTCTGCTGAGCCGTGTATCTAATCCTCTCCTGTGTGATACTGACTGCTGAGCCGTGTATCTAATCCTCTCCTGTGTGATATTGACTGCTGAGCTGTGTATCTAATCCTATCCTGTGTGATACTGACTGCTGAGCCGTGTATATAATCCTCTCCTGTGTGATACTGTCTGCTGAGCTGTGTATCTAATCCTATCCTGTGTGATACTGACTGCTGAGCCGTGTATATAATCCTCTCCTGTGTGATACTGTCTGCTGAGCTGTGTATCTAATCCTATCCTGTGTGATACTGACTGCTGAGCTGTGTATCTAATCCTATCCTGTGCAATACCATCTGCTGAGCTGTGTATCTAATCCTCTCCTGTGTGATACTGTCTCCTGAGCCGTGTATCTAATCCTATCGTGTGATACTGACTGCTGAGCCATGTATCTAATCCTATCCTGTGCAATACCATCTGCTGAGCCGTGTATCTAATCCTCTCCTGTGTGATACTGACTGCTGAGCCGTGTATCTAATCCTATCCTGTGTGATACTGACTGCTGAGCTGTGTATCTAATCCTATCCTGTGCAATACCATCTGCTGAGCCGTGTATCTAATCCTCTCCTGTGTGATACTGACTGCTGAGCCGTGTATCTAATCCTTTACTGTGTGATACAGTCTGCTGAGCCGTGTATCTAATCCTATCCTGTGCAATACCACCTGCTGAGCCGTGTATCTAATCCTCTCCTGTGTGATACTGACTGCTGAGCCGTGTATCTAATCCTTTACTGTGTGATAGTCTGCTGAGCCGTGTATCTAATCCTATCCTGTGCAATACCACCTGCTGAGCCGTGTATCTAATCCTCTCCTGTGTGATACTGTCTGCTGAGCCGTGTATCTAATCCTCTCGTGTGATACTGTGTGCTGAGCCGTGTATCTAATCCTATCCTGTGTGATACTGACTGCTGAGCCGTGTATCTAATCCTCTCCTGTGTGATACTGTCTGCTGAGCTGTGTATCTAATCCTCTCCTGTGTGGTACTGACTGCTGAGCTGTGCATCTAATCCTCTTCCGTGCAATCCCATGTCTTAGCTGTATCTCATTCTCCCCTGTGTGACCCCATAAGGTGGGCACTGTGGTATAACCCCTTCTCGCTGTTTCAGGTTGGGTGGTCTTGGAGTTCTTCACTTCTGCCGTTCTGTTCTTCTGACTGGGGGCGGATGACGGACGAGCAGGTGGAGGCGGAGGGCAGATCAGGTGGAGGGCGGGCGAGCAGGGTGAGTCTCTCTAGTGAAAAGAGGCTTCAGGTGGCTCACTGTGGCTGTGTCTGTACCGGTATCATGTGGCTGATGAGGGAAGGTGAGTGGTGACTGGGAGCCTGCATCCAACAGGGTCCAGGGGGAGACTAGTGGTGACTGGGGGCCGCATCCAACAGGGTCCAGAGGGAGGCGAGTGGGGACTGGGGGCCGTATCCAACAGGGTCCAGGGGGAGACTAGTGGGGACTGGGAGCCTGCATCCAACAGGGCCCAGGGGGAGGCGAGTGGGGACTGGGGGCCGCATCCAACAGGGTCCAGGGGGAGACTAGTGGGGACTGGGGGCCGCATCCAACAGGGTCCAGGGGGAGGCGAGTGGTGACTGGGGGCCTGCATCCAACAGGGCCCAGGGGGAGGCGAGTGGGGACTGGGGGCCGTATCCAACAGGGTCCAGGGGGAGACTAGTGGTGACTGGGAGCCTGCATCCAACAGGGTCCAGGGGGAGACTAGTGGGGACTGGGAGCCTGCATCCAACAGGGCCCAGGGGGAGGCGAGTGGGGACTGGGGGCCGCATCCAACAGGGTCCAGGGGGAGACTAGTGGGGACTGGGGCCGCATCCAACAGGGTCCAGGGGAGGCTAGTGGGGACTGGGGCCGCATCCAACAGGGTCCAGGGGAGGCTAGTGGGGACTGGGGCCGCATCCAACAGGGTCCAGGGGAGGCTAGTGGGGACTGGGGCCGCATCCAACAGGGTCCAGGGGAGGCTAGTGGGGACTGAGGTCGCATCCAACAGGGTCCAGGGGGAGGCTAGTGGGGACTGGGGCCGCATCCAACAGGGTCCAGGGGGAGGCTAGTGGGGACTGGGGGTCGCATCCAACAGGGTCCAGGGGGAGGCTAGTGGGGACTGGGGCCGCATCCAACAGGGTCCAGGGGAGGCTAGTGGGGACTGAGGTCGCATCCAACAGGGTCCAGGGGGAGGCTAGTGGGGACTGGGGCCGCATCCAACAGGGTCCAGGGGGAGGCTAGTGGGGACTGGGGGTCGCATCCAACAGGGTCCAGGGGGAGGCTAGTGGGGACTGGGGGTCGCATCCAACAGGGTCCAGGGGGAGGCTAGTGGGGACTGGGGGTCGCATCCAACAGGGTCCAGGGGGAGGCTAGTGGGGACTGGGGGTCGCATCCAACAGGGTCCAGGGGGAGGCTAGTGGAATGTATAAGATGCTGGATGATCCTGAGCTGCTACAAAACCAAATGCCCAACTATAACATCAGGCAGCAGCTTGGGATCATCCAGTAACTTATAAGTTTTGGTTGGGGTTTGGAAGGGGGGTGTGGAATTACTGAAGCAAGTTGGTATATATGATCGGAAACTTCTTTATTATTATGACAGTGTAATTTTTGAAAGGGGGCTGTCGGTCTGTTGTCCCACAGCAGTGCACGGACTGGGCGCCGATCTCCTGACCAGCATCCTCATACATGCTGTGAGGCTGCAAATTTCAGATCTGGAGACCCGCGGCCGGTCCATGCACCACGGTCCAAGTGCAGACCGATATTCACCAGAAGTGGAGCTTTTCCAAGAGAGGGCGGAGGAACTGTGGAAGGTTCAAGGGGTGGAGGTGGAACTATGGGTGGAGCCTGGGCGGAGTTTCAAGGGGGCCCCAAAATTTTGACAGTATAAGGCCTTGAAACTTCTAGTGGCAGCCCTGCCATACAGTGTGCTCATAGTGCCACCAGAATGTGGAAATACCAGGGGTGACTAATGCCTGAACATACCGTCCTGTACACTGTCCTATAGTGCCCTAATAATACTGCCATACAGTGCACTCATAGGGTTCTGTCCCCACATGAGGCGAATGGAGGTGTAGTTGACTAATTGGTGTTGTGAGAGTCGTACCTTCAGTTTTCCTCGCTCTAGGGCAGACAGGACCGATGCTGTTCAGCGTCCAGAGAGATGATGCACACCAGGGATTGTGCAATCCAGACTTGTTTATTTGGAAATCTGGACAAACAGCGTAGGATGGTATACAGTAACTTCTCCAGAATTGAGCCAGGTACAGCAAGTGTATTTGTGACAGCGAGTGAGCAGCAAGAGTTCGAAAGACTGATGCCTTCCTAACCCCGGTTCAAGTGTGTCCTCTCACAACAGCGTGTAAACTGAAAATGAAATGGCTGCCAGAGGAAGAGAAGACTTGACCCCTGAACCGGAAGTGGAAGACATGCCCACAAGAATTAATTAATAGCAAGCTGCCATATGGAAAAAGGCCATTGGGTGGCAGCAGAGCAGAAATGTAAGAACATACATAGCATGAAAATACACATAAAACTGAAGAACACAACTTACACAGAACAGCACACTCCCCGTCTAAAATTCCGTAAGGGATTTCACTATATTAATGTCCTTCAAATAAAGTCCAACAACCTAGAAAAAGAAACCAAACATGCATGCAATGCAATAACAACGTCTTCCAACAAGATAAATTAATGTCTTTAAGTCAGTTCCTGAGATAATCCAAAGGAAACCCATCTTCGGATCAGAGAAGCTGCACTAGGCCAAACTATCTCCGACCCAACTGCAATCCAATGGACAAAGTACTATTGCAGTGTTCTGTTCCACGTTTATCCTACCGGAATGTCCTCGATCGGTAGTACAAATACGAGCTCGTGGATTGGTCTCTGAAATATCTTAGGTTTATCTTTCCTAAGGACTTTCAGCTCCAGCTTACGTACCTTACTATCTTCACTAGGGAAAGCCTTTGTAATGATTCCCATAGGCCAGTCGATCCTTTGAGCTTGTTGTTCCTTCATTAACACAATGTCTCCTTCTTTCAAGTTCGGTTTACTCTGTCGCCATTTTCTTCTTCCTTGCAGAACCACAAGATACTCCTTTCTCCACCGGTTCCAGAAGTTATCGGTGAGGTACTATACGCGTTTCCACTGCTTCTGGTAGGAGTTTGCGTGAGTAAACTCTCCACTGACTGTTAGCGGGTTCCCGATCTTTTGGGTAAGAAGAGTACCTGGCTTAAGAATGCTTGGCATTTCAGGATCCATTGACACTGGGACAAGGGGTCTTGAGTTGATTACGGCAGAAACTTCAGCCAGAAGAGTAACCAAGGTCTCATGCGTAAGTCTTGAAGAGTTCATGTCCATAAGCATAGAGTTCAAGATGTTGCGTGAGATCCCGATCTTCCTTTCACAGGAACCTCCCATGTGAGAACTATGCGGAGGATTGAAGATCTAGGTGCAACCTCTTTCTGCCAGTTGATCCCGAATTGGCTTGATGTTGATATTATTATTATTATTTATTGTTATAGCGCCATTTATTCCATGGCGCTTTACATGTGAGGAGGGGTATACATAATAAAAACAAGTACAATAATCTTAAACAATACAAGTCATAACTGGTACAGGAGGAGAGAGGACCCGGCCCGCGAAGGCTCACAATCTACAAGGGATGGGTGAGAATACAGTAGGTGAGGATAGAGCTGGTCATGCAGCGGTTTGGTTGATCGGTGGTTACTGCAGGTTGTAGGCTTTTCGGAAGAGGTGGGTCTTCAGGCTCTTTTTGAAGGTTTCAATGGTAGGCGAGAGTCTGATGTGTTGTGGTAGAGGGTTCCAGAGTAGGGGGGATACGCGAGAGAAATCTTGTATACGATTGTTGTGGGAAGAGGAAATAAGAGGGGAGTAGAGAAGGAGATCTTGTGAGGATCGGAGGTTGCGTGTAGGTAACTACCGGGAGACGAGGTCACGGATGTATGGAGGAGACAGGTTGTGGATGGCTTTGTATGTCATGGTTAGGGTTTTGTAGTGGAGTCTCTGGGTAATGGGGAGCCAGTGAAGGGACTGACAGAGGGGAAAGGCCGGGGAATAGCGGGGGGACAGGTGGATTAGTCGGGCAGCAGAGTTTAGAATAGATTGGAGGGGTGTTAGAGGGGAGGCCACAGAGCAGGAGGTTGCAGTAGTCAAGGCAAGAGATGATGAGGGCATGGACTAGGGTTTTTGCAGATTCTTGGTTGAGGAATGAACGGATTCGTGAAATATTTTTGAGTTGAAGTCGGCAGGAAGTGGAAAGGGCTTGGATATGTGGTTTGAAGGAGAGATCAGCGTCAAGGATTACCCCGAGGCAGCGAGCTTGTGGGACTGGGGAAAGTGGGCAGCCATGTACTGTAATGGATAGGTTCGTTGGGGGGGTCACGTGAGATGGGGGAAAGATGATGAATTCTGTTTTGTCCATGTTAAGTTTTAGAAATCTAGCGGAGAAGAAGGATGAAATAGTGGATAGACATTGAGGGATTCTGGTTAGTAGGGAGGTGATATCTGGTCCAGAGATGTAGATCTGTGTGTCATCAGCATAGAGGTGATACTGGAAGCCATGAGATTCTATGAGCTGTCCCAGGCCAAAGGTGTAAATGGAGAAGAGCAGGGGCCCAAGGACTGAACCTTGTGGGACTCCGGCAGAGGGGGCGAGGTGAGGAGGTGGTGTGTGAGTGGGAGACGCTGAATGTCCGGTCTGTTAGGTATGATGAGATCCAGGATAGGGCCGTCTGTGATGCCAAGGGATGAGAGGGTCTGTAATAATAGGGAATGGTCTACTGTGTCAAAGGCAGCCGACAGGTCGAGGAGGAGGAGGACAGAGTAGTGTCGCTTGCTCTTGGCGGTTAAGAGGTCATTGATATCTAGCTCATGCTGTATAAAGTCTGCGAGTTCTACTGCAAGCACGGTCCCACAGAGTTCAAGCCTGACAATAGTGTGGTCAGGCTTGGGAGCCAACTTAGCCTTGCCGAAAACGAAACCAACATGATCTTGATTTTCGGATCCCGTCACCTTCAGGTATGCAACAGCTGCAATGGTCTCCGTGGATGCATCCGAGAACACATGGAGTTCCGTCCTAGTGCTAGCAGCAAGTGAGATTCCGGCGTAGCATCTCAGTATATAGATTTTATCCAAGGCATACAAAGACTGCTTCCAGGTTTCCCATTTTGGTTCCTTATCAGGCGGTAGTGGGACATCCCAGTCCTTGACGGTTTCAGAAAGCTGTCTCAGAAGGGATTTACCTTGTATGGTAATTGGTGCTACGAATCCCAGTGGGTCATATTAGCTATTTACCACTGACAGGACACCACGTTTAGTGAATGGTTTGTCTGCACAGTTGATTTGGAAACCAAATGTGTCGGCTGACAGGTTCAACATCAGGCCTAAGCTTCTCTGCACAGGCGGACGGTCTGGTCCCAGGTTTATGTCCCTGAATCCAGGTGCGTGGTCACTTGACTCAAAGGCTCTCATGACAGCCAGGCTGTTTGAAGCAATTTTGTGCAGTCT
Organism: Ranitomeya variabilis; assembly: GCF_051348905.1. NCBI lineage: Eukaryota > Metazoa > Chordata > Amphibia > Anura > Dendrobatidae > Ranitomeya > Ranitomeya variabilis. The sequence goes on along the minus strand of NC_135237.1, from coordinate 6,200,805 downwards.
AAGCTTAGCTCGGTACAGCATATGTTGGGTCCTTCTAGGTAGGTCGTTTGCCACTTCTTCTGTGGGTAGAGATTTTAGTCCATCATCTACGTAGAAGTCTTTCTCTACAAAGCTCTGGCATCTGTTCCATGCTCGGACTCTCCTTCTAGTGCGGTTCTCCGCAGGCCATATGTTGCCACTGCGGGTGAAGGACTGTTCCCAAATGTTCAATGTCGGCAGTCATGGCAATGGGCTCTTTCCTGAACCTCATCAACACTCCTACTAGGTTGTTTGTCAGATTAGGACCCGTGAGGAGGACATTGTTGAGAGATACGCCTTGATGTTTGGCGCTTTAATCAAAGACAACTCTAATTTGCTTAGGTTTCCTCGGGTGATATACTCCAAATGAGGGTAGGTACCAGCACTCCTCGTTTTCCTTTAAGGGAGGCGCTGGCTCCGCATGGTTGTTATGGAATATTTTGCCCATAAAGATGTCGATGTGTTCTTTCATCTCTGGTTTATTGCTTAGTGTGTGCTGGAGAGAGTTGAATCTGGACAAGACTTGTTCACGATTGTTTGGGAGCCTTACCCTGGTAGCTCAGAAGGGTAGGGGAAAAACCCAGTGATTAGTCTCGTCCTTAAGGAACTCCTTGTCCATTATCCTGACAAATTCCTTGTCTTCCATAGACGGGGCTACTTTGTTGTCATCCTTAGTGTTACGAAACACCAATCTTCCCAAGTCGTCTGCATAGGGAGAAGGGATAACATCAGGCAGCTGTACGGGATCTGGAGGCTTTTCCTTCACCTCATAGTGATGAGGACATGGTTTGCAGAAAGTAGTACGCCCGTCCCGGCGTACGTAGGTCTTAAAGGAATGGACTCCTGTTCGGTCCAAGCATACATTTCCTATGACTACCCACCCCAAGTCAAGACTCTGGGCGTAGGGGGCGTAGTCAGGACCATTACACTGTTGGCGGACCTTATGTATCCCTAAATTATCTCTGCTGAGCAGAAGTAGGATTTCAGTATCTGTGTCCAAAGGTGGGATAACGCTGGCTAGGTGCCTTAAGTGTGGTTGGTGGAAGGCAGCTTCCGGGGTAGGGATCTCATCCCTTTGGTCTGGTATTTGATCGCATTCGATTAGCGTAGGTAGGGGTATTTCTACATCTCCATTGACAGGAGAAGCAATAAAACCTTGTGCTCTTCTGCCGCTAGTCTCTATGCGCCCCGAGCAAGTATTCAGAGTGTAGGGCATTGCTGGTCCTTTGATTCTAAAGGCTTCAAAGAACTTAGGTCCAGCTAGGGATCGATTGCTCAGATCATCAATGGTGGCATACATTTTTACTGCCTTCTCTGGTTGCCCTTCTTGATAAACTCTGATTAGGCATATCCTGGCACAGCATTTAGCACTTTGATTCTCCCCACATACCTCTGAGCATGAGCAGGAAACAGCTGTGGTGGACTTGGTGTGATTCTGTGGCTCCCCGCCATGGCTTGAAGCGGGACTAGAGGTAACTGCGACTGCTGGTCGCTGGTGGCTGAGGCTGGGTGCAAGGCTGATGTGTGTCTGTCGCTATGACACTCTTCACACTTAATGGCAGATTTACAGTCATTGGCCATGTGTTCTGAAGCACTTGAAACATACCCCAAGTTTGCTGAGTATTTTCTTGCGCTCCTGCATGGTTTTTGACCTGAAGCCTCTACATTTGTTCAGTAAGTGTGGTTTTTTGTGAATGGGACACTCACGATTGAAAGACTTATCGCTCGATGGAATAGTGTATTGTTTATTGGCAGGTACTGCGGGTGATGGCAGGTTAGTCTTTCTGACGCTTACACTGTTCCTCGAGTCCTTGCGTCTATGTGTGATGCTTTCATACCTTGATGAAGGTGTTGCTGGAGCTGCAATGTTAGACTCCAGGAAGTCGAGGTTAGGATCGTTCCTCATTTGGGCTTGTTCGTCAATGAACTTGCAGAACTGAATGAACGGAGGAAAGGTGACATCATGTGACCTTTTATACCTTCTCTTGCAGACTATGTGGCAGCTTTGAGACGATTGGGTTCACCCCATGGGCAGTGTAGAACAGTCCAGACAGACAAGGGTCTCTTTTAGCAAGCTCCAGCTCCATAAGCAGATCACTTAAGTCCTGAAGCTTGTGGGCTTTCTTAAGGTGGATCCATGGAACGTTCTGCAGTCTCTTGAATAGGGACTTTTCTATGGCTTCAGTGCTACCGAAGGTTCTTTCGAGTCTCTGCCAGGCCACAGCGAGACCTTCTTCAGCCTGCCCCACATAGACAGTCCTAAGACTCTTGATACGGTTTGTTGATTCAGGACCCAACCATTTTACCATGAGTTCAAGCTCCTGCTCCGCGGATAGGTTGAGATCAGCAATGGCTTCCTTGAAGGTTGCTTTCCAGGCTCTGTAGTTCTCTGCATGGTCATCGAATTTTGAGAGGCTAGTGTTGATTAGCTCCCTGCTCACCATGAACCTGGCAAACTCGGACATGTCTGATCCTTCACTCCTTGTTACCGTATTAGCTTGTGGTGCCCCTCGGGCGTATAAGCTGTGTGGCGTGGAAGGGTGAATTGTTCCCGGGTAGAATGATGTTGCTGCAGGGTTGAGCTGTGGTTCAACCTCTGGAGATTCTGATGACTGTTGCTTGATCTGTTGAGGCAGGCTGGAGTGTGCCTTGTGGTCATCTTGTGGTGATGACTGCTCCTAAGGGGGTGCATCATGGCGTTGGTCTTGGGTCTCTGTAGGGGCTGTGGGCGATACTGGCACCATAGGTTGGGCTGACTTGGACGTTTCCACATTGTTGGGTTGAACGTCGCTGGAGAAGGTGTGTGCTGCAGGTATCTGTTTCTGCACATAGTTGCTGGTACGAACAGCTGGGTCGTCTTCTTCCTGTGGTGGGAGGCAAATCGGGCCGAGGTTTTGCTTCAATGCTTGCTCGAGTATTTTTACTTCGGCTAATGCAATTTCTTCCTCCATTTCTGTTTGAAGAATCTTTGCTCGAGCCTCTGCTTCTGCTTTCGCCTCTGCTTTTGCTTGAAGAATCTTGAGCCTCTGCTTTCTTGACTTATGCCTCTGTTTCTGCCTCTGCTTTCTTGACTTCTGCTTCTGCTTCAAGAATGTTTGCTCGAGCCTCTGCTTTCTTTTCTGTGTATGAACGTCTTAGTTTGGACCGCTCTGCGTTTAAACGGGCCTCTAGAATTCTGTCGCTGAGGGCTGAAGTTCTTGAGCAGGATGACCAAACAGAGTGTTTAGATGAGGCTGACCAGTGCGATCTAGTTTCTTGCAGATGGGCGATACGAAGCTCCGCTTTATCTTTGGCGTCTTACACGGCGGCAGCCCTTTCTCTGTCTGTGGAATCTGCCTTGCTTAACTCTGATAGGGCTTCGTTGATTTTAGAGTCTTTTAGGAAGGCAGCATACTTTGCGGACAGTATCCTGTATCTGCCAAGGGCCATGTCTAGCTGTCTTATAGTGTCCTGTAAACTCGCTGCATCATCTTTGTGGCATTGGACGCTTGACATGAGGGAGGCAACTCGTTCCCATAGGTCATCCAGGTTGTCATTGAACTCATCCCTTGTGGAACGGTAATTCTCGAGGACCTTTATTGTTGGCTTGAGGGAGCGTACTGGTCGTGCATCTGGGTCTGCTGCAGAAGTGGGCTCTGCTTCCCGGTCTTCATAATGGACCGTATAAGGTTGTATTTGCTCGGTTTCAGCATTGGGGAACTGCGTACGGTCCTTTTCGGCCATTTTGATTTAAGGTGCACTGTCTCTTTAAGAAACTGACCTTTTGAATTGGGGGGCTGGAAATCGCGGTGCAGCATAGGCTACTTTCACACTTCCGTCTTTTTAGATCCGTCACAATGCGTCGTTTTGGGAAAAAAACGCATCCTGCAAATGTGCCCGCAGTATGCGTTTTTTCCCCCATAGTCTTGTACGTATGGCCACACGTCGCGTCCATCATGCACTGGATGCGTTGGTATTTGGCGGACCGTCGTAGCGTAAAAACATTCAAGGGAACGTTTTTTCGTACATCGTGTCCTGCATTTTAAACTGCGCATGCCCGGCCGTAACTCCACCCCCTCCTCCCTGGGACTTCACAATGGGCAGCGGATGTGTTGAAACACTGCGTCCGATGCCCACGTTGTGCTAAAAAACGTCAACGTCCGTCGGTACGTCGCGCCGACGCTTACAGACAACCGCGTACAGACGGAAGTCTGAAAGAAGCCTTAGTTGCGACCTCCTTATAAGATTCCCAAGGTGTTTTTGGAGAATTGTGGGGTTCTGCAGTTCGACAATCTGCAGCGATGTGGTCTGAGGTGATGCTGCAGGAGATTTCTTAGCAGAGCGGGGCTGCAGTATGTGAGCAGGCAGAGCGCGGGCACATGGATAGGGATATAAGGATGATTCTGGCCGGGCTTCAAGGCAGTCTTTCGACTGTTCTGTCCCCACATGAGGCAAATGGAGGTGTAGTTGACTAATTGGTGTTGTGAGAGAGTCGTACCTTCAGTTTTCCTCACTGTAGGGCAGACAGGACCGATGCTGTTCAGCGTGCGGAGAGATGATGCACACTAGGGATTGTGCAATCCAGACTTGTTTATTTGGATATCTGGACATACAGCGTAAGGTGGTATACAGTAACTTCTCCAGAATTGAGCCAGGTACAGCAAGTGTATTGTGACAGAGAGTGAGCAGCAAAAGTGAACAGCAAGTGGTCGAAAGACTGATGCCTTCCTAACCCCGGTTCAAGTGTGTCCTCTCACAACAGCACGTAAACTGAAAATGAAATGGCTGCCAGAGGAAGAGAAGACTTGACCCCTGAACCGGAAGTGGAAGACATGCCCACAAGAATTAATTAATAACAAGCTGCCATATGGAAAAAGGCCATTGGGTGGCAGCAGAGCAGAAATGTAAGAACATACATAGCATGAAAATACACATAAAACTGAAGAACACCACTTACACGGAACAGCACACATAGTGCCCCCAGAATGTACAAATACCATGGGTGACATATACCGTCCTGTAGATGGAGCGCCCTGCCTGGCCCGTGGGGTACTCGGTACCGGGTGCTGCGGTTCACAGGGGGGTGTCACGGTGGCGACCTGGTCCATGGCCCTGGGCACCCATGTAAAAAGGGAAAGTTCTTTAAAGGGAATAAAGTTTATGTTCGTGACGCCACCTGTGGTATTCGGTCAGTGGGGACCGACGCTGCTTTAAGGGGTCCTCTGGGGTGATGTTATGGCAGCTAGATGGTATACCTTCCCACAGGTGATGTGTGTCCCCAGAGCTCTCAGTGTTTAGACGGAAGATGGTGAATGGCGCAGTAAAGAATGAGGACACAGGTTTGCAGTCTCTTTACCTTGGTTTACTGAAGTCTTCAGGCAGCCACAGTCCATGGCACCAGATCACAGGGCAGGCAGGGTCCGGCCGGCTTGGAGGCAAGTTAGGAGTCCCCTTACCCAGGTGGAAATCAAAAGCCTTCCTCTAGCGCCGTTATGTTGTAGTCTCTTACTGCCTATGGCTTCAGATAAGGTCCTCACAGATGTTCTGTCTCTGTCCCCCATATAGGATAGGACACGAGCCATATGAATGGTGACTTGAGCCTGTTTATAGGGACTCTAGCACACCCTGGCCTCTGAGGGTGTCACCGTGCCTCCTGGGTGTTAGGTCGAACAGGTAACGTAGAGTTCAGCTGTCCTGCCGGTCGTGGAGAGCCTTACGATCCTCGGTGTTCAGGCTACAGGTTTCTGCGCCTCAGAAGGAGGCATGTTGTGAATTAGACTTTTTTGGCTCCCTCTAGTGGTTACTAGTGATATGACTCTGGGATTTCCTTCCCTCTGTCTGCACCCAGCTGGGTCGTTACTTCAGGGGTGTTGCTATATAAACCTCCTGGAACCTTAGTTCAGTGCCTGGCATCGGTGTTATCAGACACATTTTGTTTGCTGGTCCTGGTTCGTGCTAAATTAAGCTAAGTCTTGCTTCTTTGTTTTTTGGGTTATTTGTTTGCTATTATTTTTGTCCAGCTTGTACTAAATGTGATTCCTGACCTTGCTGGAAGCTCTAGGGGGCTGGTGTTCTCCCCCCGGGCCGTTAGACGGTTCGGGGGTTCTTGAATTTCCAGTGTGGATATTTTTGATAGGATTTTTTGCTGACCATATAAGTTATCTTTCTATATTCTGCTATTAGCTAGTGGGCCTCTCTTTGCTAAATTCCTAGCTCATTCTTATGTTTGTCTTTTCCTCTTACCTCACCGTTATTATTTGTGGGGGGCTTCTATCCAACTTTTTGGGGTATTTCCTCTGGAGGCAAGAAAGGTCTTTCTTTTCCCTTCTAGGGGTAGTTAGCTCTCCGGCTGGCGCGAGACGTCTAGGATCAACGTAGGAACGTTCCCCGGCTGCTGGTATTTGTGGTGCTAGGATTAGTTATATGGTCAGCCCAGTTACCACTGCCCTATGAGCTGGTTTTCTGTATTTACTGACTTAGCATTATTCCTGAGACCCTCTGCCATTGGGGTCATAACAGAGGCAGCCTGCTCAGGGCTGGTCTCCCCCTGGTATCCTCTCCTGTGCTTTGCTCTCCTGCACGTTCTCTGCAATGTATTCTGCTTTCTCAATGTTTCTTTCCAGGAACTGCTGCACTGCGGCTACACAGCTCCGAAAAACCGTCTTCTCTGCTTCAGACTGATCCAGTCTGTTCCCTGGCAAGAACTCACTCACTGGAGCTCTGTCAGGAACTAACTGAAGCTGAAACTAAACTTTCCCTACAGAATATCAGTTATATATATATGGGGAGTCACCTAGCAAGTGGGATCAAAAGCTGCCCCTGGTGGCCTGGAATGTGAATGTGTTGCATGTTTGTGGTACCTGGTTGCAGTTATCCCTTCTTGCCTTCAAGAGTAACATCACTCTCACTGTGAGGAAAGCAATGCTACTTTGACAACCAGGACCCTGGGGTGCCACATATACTGTCCTATAGTGCCCTAATAATACCGCCATACAGTGCACTCATAGTGCCACCAGAATGTGCAAATACCAAGGGTGACTAATGCCTGAATATACCGTCCTGTATACTGTCCTATAGTGCCCTAATAATACGCCATACAGTGCACTCATAGTGCCACCAGAATGTGCAAATACCAAGGGTGACTAATGCCTGAATATACCGTCCTGTATATGGAGTGCCCCCACGTGTAGGGAAATGGGGTACTCGGTACCGGGTCCTTCTCTGCTCGGGGAGATGTCACGGTGGCCTGACCCGGTCCGTGGCCCTTCTGAGGGGCGTCCAATTAAAGGTGAAGTTTATACGGTGTTCGTGACGCCACCTGTGGTATTCTGTCAGGATGACCAACGCTGCTGAGGGGTCCGCTGGGGTGATGTTATGGCAGGCAGATGTTATACCTTCCAACAGGTGAAGTGTGTCCCCAGGGCTTCCCTTGATGAGTAGATGGTAATGGTGTAGGTCGCAGTAAATAACGAGGACACGGTTGCAGTCTCTTTACCTTTTACTGAAGACTTCAGCGTCCACAGTCCAGAGCACTGTTCACAGGGCTGGCTGAGACCGGCCGGTCCGAAGGCACATCCAGAGTTCCCTTAACAGGTGGAAATCAGTAGCCTTCCTACTAGCACCTGTGTGTTGTAGTACCTCCCTGCTGAGCACCACGGGATAGTCCTCACAACTCTCTTGGATGTTTCTGATGTTTTCTCTCTGTCCCCCAGATGGTATGGATAGGACGACCCATATGACGGGGTAGGTCTGGAGCTATTTTATAGGGACCCTAGTGTCGCCCCTCTCCCACAATTTGCCTCCGTTGTCTTCATTAGGTGTAAAGGTTGGGCAGCCAAGTTGGAATTAACTGTCCTGCCGTGTTTCAAAGTAATGCGTAGAGCCTATTACTCCCTCGGTGTTCCGGCCACCGGCTACGCGCCTCAGAAGGATGTTGCCGATCTTAAGGCAGAACTCCTCCCGGTGTTATCTCCTAGTGCTGTGATCTCGTTTCTCACTCTCCACAATATACTTCGCTTCTTGTCCTTTCTTAGGATGCTGCCGCAATGAGGTGCAGGCGCAGCTCCGTAACGTTCTAACTCGTGCTCTGTCTCTGTCAGGATCCCACCCCTGACAGGGACCTCTGTCTGCAGCTCAGATGTTCCTCCTTCTCCCCCTGTCTGCCTGACAGGTCTTCTCTGGTTCGAACCCAGGTAGCTTCTCCCTGACTTCCTATCCAACCCACCAGTTTTAACCGAGTGTGAGGAGTGGCCTAATAGATAGAACCTTTGCTCCCCCTGGTGGTTGGAGTGTGAAGTGTAGTGTGTGACTGATATACCTGGCAGGGTGAACTCCTTTAGTGCCATCAGACGTACCATCACTCCCCCTGGTGGAAGAGCGACATTACTGCAACGACCAGGACTCTGGGGCGCTGCATATACTGTCCTATAATGCCCTAATAATACTACCATACAGTGCACACATAGTTCCACCAGAATGTACAAATACCAGGGGTGACTAATACCTGAATATACCGTCCTGTACACTGTCCTATAGTGCCCTAATAATACTACCATACAGTGCACTCATAGTGCCACCAGAATGTGCAAATACCAGAGGTGACTAATGCCTGAATATACCGTCCTGTATACTGTCCTATAGTGCCCTAATAATACCGCCATACAGTGCACTCATAGTGCCACCAGAATGTACAAATACCAGGGGTGACTAATGCCTGAATATACCGTCCTGTATACTGTCCTATAGTGCCCTAATAATACTGCCATACAGTGCACTCATAGTGCCACCAGAATGTACAAATACCAGGGGTGACTAATGCCTGAATATACCGTCCTGTACAATGTCCTATAGTGCCCTAATAATACTTCCATACAGTGCACTCATAGTGCCACCAGAATGTGCAAATACCAGAGGTGACTAATGCCTGAATATACCGTCCTGTATACTGTCCTATAGTGCCCTAATAATACTGCCATACAGTGCACTCATAGTGCCACCAGAATGTGCAAATACCAGGGGTGACTAATGCCTGAATATACCGTCCTGTATACTGTCCTATAGTGCCCTAATAATACCGCCATACAGTGCACTCATAGTGCCACCAGAATGTGCAAATACCAGAGGTGACTAATGCCTGAATATACCGTCCTGTATACTGTCCTATAGTGCCCTAATAATACTGCCATACAGTGCACTCATAGTGCCACCAGAATGTACAAATACCAGGGGTGACTGATGCCTGAATATACCGTCCTGTACACTGTCCTATAGTGCCCTAATAATACTGCAATACAGTGCCACCATCATCGAATAACGAAAAGAATGGCTGCATACAGTGTGAGAACCGCATTATACAGAGCAAGAACAGAACAAAGGAAGTGCAGAGCATGTGCAGAGCCGCCACACGTCCATTTAACCCAGAAATAACGGCTGCACATAGTGCTGAAATAATACAGCCAATCCTTCTACCCATGCTGTGCCCCTGCTGTTCTGTGGCAGCAGCTTCTTACCCTTGGTGTGCACTCTCCCCAGCTGCAGTCAGTCTCCGGGGCTCAGCTCCTGTATTTCAGCCGAGCAGTCACAGTGTTTGTTCTGGGAGGTCACATAAGTCACAAGGAGATCAGCACTAGAGGAATAAAAAGATACCGCCGAGTCTGGGACCGATCACCTGATCCGGATTCTCTCGCAAAACCCGGAGATCCCGGGGTGACACAGCACAGGTGAAGATTTGATGCCGCGGGTCTGAGGTCCGATAGAGGTTCTGTGGGATCTGTTGTTATGCCGCCATGTATAGGGGCTGTAACATTGCTGCTCGCTTGGGAGCGGGAGGAGGTATCACAGGAACCGTTTCTATTTAACCCCTTTACCCCCGAGGGTGGTTTGCACGTTAATGACCGGGCCAATTTTTACAATTCTGACCACTGTCCCTTTATGAGGTTATAACTCTGGAACACTTCAACGGATCTTGGCGATTCTGACATTGTTTTCTCGTGACATATTGTACTTCATGATAGTGGTAACATTTCTTTGATATTACCTGCGTTTATTTGTGAAAAAAACTGAAATTTGGCAAAAACTTTGAAAATTTCGCAAATTTTCCAACTTTTAATTTTTATGCCCTTTAATCACAGAGATATGTCACAAAAAACACTTAATAAGTAACATTTCCCACATGTCTACTTTACATCAGCACAATTTTGTAACAAATATTTTTTTTAGTTAGGGAGTTATAAGGGTTTTAAGTTGACCAGCAATTTCTCATTTTTACAACACCATTTTTTTTAGGGACCACCTCACATTTGAAGTCATTTTGAGGGGTCTATATGATAGAAAATACCCAAGTGTGACACCATTCTAAAAACTGCACCCCTCAAGGTGCTCAAAACCACATTCAAGAAGTTTATTAACCCTTCAGGTGTTTCACAGGACTTTTTGGAATGTTTAAAAAAAACGAACATTTAACTTTCTTTCACAAAAAATTTACTTCAGCTCCAATTTGTTTTATTTTACCAAGGGTTACAGGAGAAAATTGACCCCAAAAGTTGTTGTACAATTTGTCCTGAGTATGCCGATACCCCATATGTGGGGGTAAACCACTGTTTGGGCGCATGGCAGAGCTCGGAAGGGAAGGAGCGCCGTTTGACTTTTCAATGCAAAATTGTCTGGAATTCAGATGGGACGCCATGTTGCGTTTGGAGAGCCCCTGATGTGCCTAAACATTGAAACCCCCCACAAGTGACACCATTTTGGAAAGTAGACCCCCTAAGGAACTTATCTAGATGTGTGGTGAGCACTTTGACCCACCAAGTGCTTCACAGAAGTTTATAAAGCAGAGCCGTAAAAATAAAAAATCATATTTTTTCACAAAAATGATCTTTTCACCCCCAATTTTTTATTTTCCCAAGGGTAAGAGAAGAAATTAGACCACAAAATACCAGGCTCGCTGGGCGTTGTTTTTCACGCGATTCAACTTTTTTGTTACTTACCGACCGGGGTCTAAGAACACTAAGGCAGATGCTTTATCCAGGTGTTTTCCGGGGGGAGAACCTCGGGAAGATCCGGTACCCATCCTCCAAAAGGGTGTAGTGGTCTCGGCTCTCACGACAGAGGTGGAGGCTGAGATTGCCAAGGCTCAGGAGGAAGTACCACCAGAGCTTCCCATTAACAAATCGTTTGTACCGCTCCATCTTCGCCTAAAGATGTTGGGTGAGCATCATGATGCTGCTCTGGCTGGCCATCCAGGGGTTAAGGGTACCTTGGAATTGGTGTCGCGTCGGTTTTGGTGGCCCAAAATCCGACAGGACGTGGTCTCGTACGTATCAGCATGTACCACGTGTGCTAGGGCTAAGACGCCTCGCTCCCATCCTGCTGGCTCATTACATCCTCTAGGGTTACCCAGTAGGCCATGGACGGAGATCTCCATGGATTTTAATACAGACCTGCCCTCCTCAGCTGGGAACACGGTCATCTTGGTGGTTGTTGATCGGTTCTCAAAGATGTCGCACTTTGTGTCCTTGCCTTCGTTGCCTAACGCGAAGACTCTGGCTCAGGTATTTGTGCAGGAGGTGGTCAGACTTCACGGGGTTCCGTCTGACATCGTGTCTGATAGAGGTACTCAGTTTGTGGCAAAGTTTTGGAAAGCATTTTGCTCACGGCTGGGGATCAAGTTATCGCATTCTTCGGCGTTTCATCCTCAGTCAAATGGTCAGACCGAGCGTATGAACCAGAATTTGGAGCAGTATTTACGCTGCTTTGTCTCTGACAATCAGGAGGAGTGGTCGACGTTCCTTCCTTTGGCGGAGTTTGCTATAAATAATCACCGCCAGGAATCGTCTGGGGAGTCCCCGTTCTTTTGTGTTTACGGGCTACATCCTCAATTTTGTACTCTGCGTCAGGGGGGCTCTGCTGGCGTCCCGGAGGAGGACCAGCTAGGAGCACAACTGTCATCTGTCTGGAGGAGAGTGAAACAGCGCTTGCTGAGTGTGGGTGCTAGGTATAAACGTGTAGTAGACGGGTGCCAGGTCCGGACCTGAGTGTGGGTGACTGGGTGTGGTTGTCCACAAAAAACATAAAACTCAAAATACCATCCCTGAAATTAGGTCCAAGGTTTATTGGTCCATTTAGGGTCGCCACCATCACTAACCCGGTAGCCTACCGATTGGAGCTTCCTACGGTTTATAAGATACACAACGTGTTCCACAGATCATTATTGAAAAAGGTGGTGGGTTCCGTGGACGCGACGCCGACGCCATCTCCAGTTTTGGTGGATGGCAATTTGGAATTTGAAGTCTCCAAGGTGGTTGACTCTCGTGTAGTGCGTCGCACTTTACAGTACCTGGTACACTGGCGTGGTTATGGGCCGGAGGAGAGGTCTTGGGTACCAGCCTCAGACATTCATGCTGACCGGCAGGTCAGTATGTTTCACCGCCGCCATCTGGACAAGCCGGGTCCTATAAGTCGTGAGGGCCCTGTCGTCCCTCGTAGAAGGCGGGGTACTGTCATGTCGGACGCTATTCACTCTAGGGCGTCCGACAGACAGCAGTAATTCCGCATTCGTCCACTATACGCTCAGTGGCGCCAACTAGATTTTATCTAGGTTGTCCAGGGTTAATCTGGCTGGTACTCGGGTTGGAGGCTGGGTCACGCCCATTGCCTTTAAATAGTTCTGCTGGACTTTGGGCGTCGCCGATTATAGCTTGTGCCTAGTGATTCTGGTCTGGAGTGGTGGTCTTGGAGAAGAAATATCGTATCTGGTGGTGTATTATTCTTTGTCATATTTCTCCTTCCTATATTTGTATTTGTTTTGCCCTGTGCACATTATAGTGTTTTCCAGTGTGTCTGCGGCGCGGTGCGTTTTTAGTTTTCCCTGTCTGTGCTTTCTGTGGAGGTTGGTGTGTGGTCTAATCACTGGGTGGCGGGTGGAGGTTTCAGCATAGGGCTGAAACAGGAGTCAGGGTCAGGCCTGGTGGCCCAGACAAGCACACCATTAGTGTAAATTCTGGGAGAAGGACAGACAGGGTTTTCCCTAGCCTGAGGGATATTGCAGGGGCCCAGGTAACCAGCCTTAGTCTACCCAGTACCCCCGTGACACAGGGACTGGGAGAAATTCTTGCCACGCCACCTTTTTGCCTATCGGGAGGTGCCCCAAGAATCCACGGGGTTCTCCCCGTTCGAACTGGTATACGGGAGGCAGGTAAGGGGACCTCTAGACTTAGTGCTAGAACACTGGGAAGGGGAGGGCATCATAGAAGGGATACCTATTGTATCCTATGTGCTGGAATTCCGGGACCGCCTACAGGAGCTGACCCAGGCTGTACATGGGAACACGCAGGTGGCCCAGTGGCGCCAGCGCGTATGGTACGATCGGAGGGCCAGAGAACGCACCTTGGAAATAGGACAGAAGGTCCTGGTGTTAGAGCCCACTAGGCAGAACAAGTTCCAAGCTGCATGGCAGGGGCCCTACCAGGTAGTGGGGAAAATAGCCGACACCACCTATAATGTCGCCGATTGTGACAACCCCAGGGTTATCCGCATGTTCCACGTGAATATGCTGAAGCCCTACCGGGAGCGCCCTGAAGAGGTAGTGGCCATCTGTGCACCTGAAGCAGAGGATTTAGCCGGACTTCCCTTGCCTGATGTCTTAGGGGAAAGGACTCAGTCCAAAACATGGGACCAGATACACTTTGGTGAAGACCTAGGTCCCCGGGAGAGACAGCAGGCGGAGGCGTTTTTGAGGCAGTGACAGGATGTTTTTGGGGAGACCAGGGTACACTCGCCTGGCACAACACAAGGTTGAGACCCAGGATCAGACCCCCCTGCGACAAACCCCCTTCCGCGTCCCTGAGTCTGTACGAGAAGGGATGCAACAAAAGATACAAGAGATGTTGCGTTTAGGGGTCATTGAAGAGTCAGATAGTCCCTGGGCATCCCCCGTAGTGTTAGTGCCCAAGAAGGATGGGACTACACGGTTTTGTGTAGACTATCGTAAGCTCAATGAGAAAACGGTGACAGATGCGTATCTCATGCCGCGTGTGGATGAGTTGTTAGACCGGCTGGCAGGGGCAAAGTATTTGACCACCAACGATCTATGCAAAGGCTACTGGCAGATTCCCCTTAGTCCTGACCCTATTCCCAAGTCGGCATTTGTCACTCCGTTCGGCTTATTTCAGTTTCAAGTTATGCCATTCGGGATGAAGAATGCCCCGGTGACCTTCCATTGGCTGGCTGACCGGCTTCTATACCTACCTGGATGACATCGCCATCTACAGCGTGACATGGGAAGAGCATCTAAATCACCTACAGACAGTATTGGACAGGATCCACAAGGCCGGAATCACCCTGAACCCAAACAAGTGTCAAGTGGGTAAAGCAGAGGTTAAGTATTTAGGGCATTGGGTGGGAAGTGGGAAACAGCGACCAGAATCAGCCAAGATTGAGGCCATAGCCAAATGGCCCACCCCACGCACTAAAACCCAGGTCATGGCATTTCTAGGGACAGCGGGGTATTACAGGAAATTTGTTCCCAATTACAGCAGCGTAGCCAAGCCACTCACTGATCTGACCCTTAAGAACCAACCCCGCCAGGTTACCTGGACCCCAGAGTGTGAGGAAGCCTTCTGCCAGCTAAAGGACACCTGTTGTAAATTCCGTTCTGGAGCTCCCTCCTGTGGTTGCTAATGGTATTTTTGTGAGTTCTGCCCTTGGGCTCCCTCTGGAGGTTTCGAGTGGAACTGCTGCTCCTTTAGGTATCTGTAGCAGCTGCCTTCACTAATCGCCTTGCCTGGGTTTGTTATTTAAACCTGCTCTGGGCTTTAGTTCATGCCAGCTGTCAATGTTCTTGGTTGGATTAGGTTCTCTCCTTGGATTTCTCATATGGCCTGTCCTTGTCAGCAAAAGATAAGTTTTTGCTAGTTCTTGTTTGTCCATTTGCTTGGACTCTATTGCATTGCAAATATGTCTCTTTTTGTCCAGCTTGTCATTATGTAATATTCAGGCTAGCTGGAAGCTCTGGGAAAGCAGATTTGCCCCTCCACACCGTGAGTCGGTGTGGAGTTCATTTTTGTAAACTCTGCGTGGATTTTGTAGTTTTTAATACTGACCGCACAGTATCCTTTTCTCTCTGTCTATCAAGTTTAGTATTGGCCTCCTTTGCTGAAATCTGATTTCATTTCTGTGTACGTCATTTCCCTCTCCACTCACAGTCAATATTTGTGGGGGGCTGTCTTTCCTTTTGGGGTTTTCTCTGAGGCAAGATAGCTTTCTATTTCCTTCTTTAGGGGTAGTTAGTTCTTAGGCTGTGAAGAGGTGTCTAGGGAGAGTCAGGAACATCCCACGGCTATTACTAGTGTTGTTGTTAGGATTAGGGACTGCGGTCAGTAGAGATACCACCTTCTCAGAGCTCGTTCCATGTTGCGTTTTAGCCACCAGGTCATATCAGTGTGGCCTCTTAACCACCAGGTCATAACAGTACAGCTGGCCCACAATGTGTTAAATGCATCTCAAAAGAGGGAAAAGAAAGTTCTGAGTCATTAATTTTTCCTTTGTAGCTTGTTTTGCCTTTTTTTTCCCCTTAATCTCTGGGTGGTTCAGGATTTTGGTGCTGATACGGAGGTTCAGGGTCTGTCCTTGCGCGTGGATCAACTCGCTGCAAGGCTACAGAGTATCTAAGATTATGTTGTCCAGACTCCGGTATTAGAGCCTAGAATTCCTATTCCTGATTTGTTTTCTGGGAATAGATCTAAATTTTTGAACTTTAAAAATAATTGCAGTGTCAGTATTCCGGGTTTTCCAAGTTACCTTGTGAATGAGTTTGCTGTTTTTGTCTGCCCTACTTCCTGTTCATTTGTTTAAAACCCGGGTCAGGTGTCAGCCTCTCTGCTGGAGTATTCTGCTTGGTTTCTCCATCAGCTCAGCTGCTTGTCTGCTGTGCTTCTACCCATGGCTCTGGACATTCTCTGCCTAAGTAAGTTACGCTCTCAGTCTGTTGGCTTGGGAACTTAACCCTTGGTTCTCTCCTCCGGGTAAGAACTCTGTTTGGGAACTGTGTTTGGAGCTTGCTGCTGGACTTAGACTGTGTTTTGCTACTTAATCCTTATTTACTCCCCCCGGTGGGAGCTACTGGAAATTACACCAGTATAATTCTTTATGTGAACTTGTTTCTGGACTTACCCGTGTTTATGCCACAACTGAGATAAACTTGAGAACTTGTTTCTGGACTTACCCGTGTTTATGCCACAACTGAGATAAACTTGAGAACTTGTTTCAGGACTTACCCGTGTTCATCCCACACCTGGGATTAACCTGAGGACTTGTTTCTGGACTTCCCTGTGTTTACTTCATACCCGGATTTGACTCTTTCTGCACCAGCTGTGTTTGGATCTGCACGTCACCCGTATCACTCACCTTGCCAAGGACTTTGGCCTAAGAACTCTTCTGTTTTGCTGTATATGGTTAAGGGACTTGTTTTATTATCAGTATATTGTTTGTGTATTTTTGCTGTGTTACAAATACACTATTTGCACTAAAGAAACCCGTCTCTGTCTGTTCATTGCCCCATGCTACCAGAATCTTAGAGTTCCTACAATAGTATTACAGGATACTCCAGCCTAAAAAAAAGATTCTGCTGGGGCAATGACAGAGACACGGGTAGACAAGATGTTTGCTATGATTAACTCCTTGCAGCAGGAGGTGGCGGCTGTACAAAGTAAAATTAGAGACATGGACTCCCGGGCTAACCACAATGCGCAGGTGTTTGGTCAGGCTCTCCAAGATTTACGTACCTTGATAGACGCCCAGGTTACACCACCTGCTCAGCATACACCACCTACCAGTATGCCTAAATTGCCTCCTTTCCGGTTTAATGGTGACCGAAGTCAATTCCATGGGTTTATTAATCAATGTATATTTTTTGATGTACATGCTTCTTACTATCAGTCTGATAGATCTAAGGTACTAAGTATTATTATGTTGTTGACATCACGGGCACTGGCTTGGGCAAATCCTATGGTTGAAAGTCGCGATGTCCGTCTAAATAATTTGGATGATTTTCTGGTAGCTATGGCGCAAATGTTTGATGATCCCAATCGCCGTGCCTCCGCTGAAAAATCCTTGCTTTCCTTACGCCAGGGGAAACGTTCAGTCATAGAATATATTACTGAATTTAAGAGGTTAGTAGTGGATACCAACTGGGATGAAAATGCTTTATTACCAATTTTCAGGAAAGGGTTGTCCAGTACAATCAAGGATGAGCTAGCTCGCTCAGAGTCTCCACAGGAGTATGAGTTATTCTTACAACACTGTGTGCGTATTGATATACGCCTAACTGAACGCAGACAGGAGAAATGGGCAGCTGTAAATCGCATCACTAATTTTACTCTTCCGTCTAGGGAACCTAACAGCAAGAACCCGCGGGAGGCTGAGGAGGTGCCTATGCAAGTGGACTCACTACAGAAACGTGAGAGTAACGAACGCCGTGAATATCGCTTTCGTGAACGCTTATGCTTTTACTGTGGTCAATCGGATCATTTCCTTATTAATTGTCCTAAATGTCCCAGGCGACCAAACAAGGTGTTGGCGGCAGTAGGGGATTATGACAATACGGACACTGAGTCAGAAGTCTCAGAGACCAGTTTACATCTAGATGCTGTGGTTCCCCTTACAGTGATGTCGACTTCCCCTAAAGATCAAGGGGAGAAATACTCACATTGTTCTCTTCCTATTCAGATTCTGTGGGAGGGACAGTGGATACCAAGTTCTGCTATGATAGACTCTGGAGCAGGTGGAAATTTCATGGATTCTTCTTTTGCCAGGGAACATGGTATTAAGACACAGCTAAGAGCCTCACCAGTCAACATGGAAACAGTGGATGGTTCTCCATTAATTTCTGGGCCAGTAGACCGGGAGACGGTGCTTCTGAAGTGTAAGATGGAACCAGACCATCTGGAAACCCTATCATTTATGTTAATATCTTCTCCTCATTTTCCTGTAATTTTAGGAATTCCCTGGTTACGGACACAGAATCCAAACATCAATTGGGAAACCAAGGAGGTATCTTTCCTTCCGAAGTGTAGCCCTACCATCAGTCCAACGGTAACGGCTCCAGCTACCCAGAATTTGGAGGAAACGAAACAGGTATCTACTCTCCCTCTGGTTTACCAGGAATTTTCAGACATTTGTGACAAGAGGAAGGCAGACCAACTCCCTCCACACAGACCATATGACTGCCCCATAGAGCTGCTTCCCGGGGCAGCGATTCCTTTTGGCCATGTTTACCCGTTGGCAGCTCCAGAATTAAAGACATTACGGGAGTATATTGATGAGAATTTAGCCAAGGGGTTTATCCGACCATCTTCTTCACCAGCGGGCGCTCCCATATTCTTTGTAAAGAAAAAAGATGGCACTCTAAGACCGTGTATTGACTATCGGGAGCTAAACAAGGTAACCATCCGTAACAGGTACCCATTGCCGTTAATTCCTGAATTGTTGGAGAGAGTTCGCCAAGCTAAAATATTCACCAAATTAGATCTTCGCGGGGCATATAATTTACTCCGTATACGTCCCGGAGATGAATGGAAGACAGCTTTCACATGTCGGTATGGACATTTTGAATATTTCGTGATGCCATTCGGACTCTGTAACGCTCCTGCTGCTTTCCAACACTTGGCCAACGATATTTTCAGGGATTTACTGGATCATTATGTAGTCATTTACCTGGATGACATCTTGATTTTCTCTGATTCCCTACAGGAACACCAGGAACATGTCAAGACCGTGCTCAGACGTTTGAGAGATAACCATTTGTATATCAAACTCGAAAAGTGTGAATTTCATTGCTCCAAAATTCAATTTTTAGGCTATGTTATTTCTCCTCAGGGATTGAATATGGAGTCCAGCAAGATTCAGGCGATCATAGACTGGCCGGTACCAGGAAACGTTAAAGAGGTACAAAGATTCATTGGTTTTGCTAACTTTTATAGACGTTTTATCCGGAATTTTTCGGAAATTGTCCGTCCCATCACTCTCCTCACTAAGAAGGGGAAGAAGTTTGTATGGTCTCTGCAAGCCCAGGAAGCCTTTGATCGCCTAAAGGTTTTTTTTTACCACGGCTCCGATATTGACGCACCCGGATCCTGCACTGCCTTTTGTCGTGGAGGTGGATGCTTCTGACTGTGCACTGGGAGCAATCCTCTCACAACGAACCGGAGATAAAGGTTTGCTGCACCCGTGTGCCTTCTTTTCTCGCAGGTTATCATCTGCTGAACTGAATTATGATATTGCAGATAAGGAACTTTTGGCAATCATTTCCGCTTTTAAGGAATGGAGACACCATTTGCAGGGAGCAACGCAACAGGTAGTAGTGCTCACAGATCACCGTAATTTGGAATTCCTCAAGTCCGCCAGATGTCTCTCTCCTCGACAAGCCAGGTGGAGTTTGTTCCTAAACCAGTTTGATTTTGTCATCTCGTACCGCCCAGGTTCACGTAATGGGAAGGCCGATGCACTATCCCGAATCCACACGATGGACTCCGTGCCTGGGACCCCGTCTAAGACCATCTTGTCGGATGCCAATTTCATAGGACTGCTCCAGGACCGGGACCTGTGGGAGGAGATCAAGCTGGCCTATGATGGTGACGTATTTCTTGCTGCCCCACCTGACAATGTGAATCTTGTCTTTCAGAATGGTGTATGGCTTAGAGAATGCTGTATTTATGTCCCTGAGGCTGTGAGACTTCGAATTCTCAAATTGGTCCATGACTCCGTATTGGCTGGTCATCGGGGGTACAGAAGACGCAGGAATTTTTAAGTCGTTTTTTCTGGTGGCCTACCTGTTTGAAGGATGTAAATGACTATGTCCGCTCTTGTGAGGTTTGTGCCCGGTGCAAAGTTCCTCGTGTTTCACCTACTGGCCTTCTTAAGCCACTACCCGTACCATCTCGCCCTTGGGGGTCTATTTCGATGGACTTTATTGTGGAGTTACCCACCTCTGGCGGTAAGAATACTATTCTGGTGGTAGTGGACCGTCTAACGAAGGCTGCTCATTTCATTCCTTGCAGTAGTCTTCCCTCAGCTACAGAGACAGTGGATCTGGTTATCCAGAACGTTTTCCGGCTGCATGGGGTACCAGATGAGATCATCTCTGACTGGGGAATACAATTTACCTCTAGGTTTTGGAAAGGATTTTGTTCTGCACTCCACATTAATGTTTGCTTGTCTTCTGCATACCATCCTCAGACCAATGGGCAAACCGAACGAACCAATCAAACCTTGGAGCAATATCTACGCTGTTACGTCAGTCATTTGCAGGATGATTGGCTGAAACTTCTTCCGTTAGCAGAATTCTCGTATAACAACTCACAGAGCAGTTCCACGAAGGTAACGCCTTTTTTCGCCAATTTGGGATATCATCCAAATATTTTGCCTAGGTCTCCGGTTGCTACTTCGGTACCAGCAGTTCAAGACAGAGTGGCAGTGTTGCAACGTAATCTTGAAGTTTTGAAAGACTCCCTGACCGCAGCACAGGAGCGTTACAAGAAGTCGGCTGATAGATTCCAGAAACCGGCACCCATGTATAAGGTAGGAGACTCGGTTTGGTTGTCTACCAAGAATCTAAGCTTGGGTGTTCCTTCGCAGAAGCTGGGGCAGAAGTTCATCGGTCCATTCAAGATCACTGGGATTGTGAGCTCTGTTGCTTGTCGGCTGAAGCTGCCACGGACTCTAAAGGTACACCCAGTATTTCATGTTTCTTTATTAAAACCAGTCTCTCTCAACACATTTCAGGGACGTACTGTACCTCCTCCTCCACCAGTGTTGGTTGATGGCGAAGAACAATTTGTTGTACAGGACATTATCGATTCAAGACTTCATAGAAACCGACTTCAGTATCTGGTTAGATGGCAGGGTTACTCTCCTGAAAACGATTCTTGGGAACCAGTAAGTAACATCAATGCTCCCCTGAAGGTTGCTCAATTTCATCGTAGATACCCAGACAAGCCTGGTCCAGGATCGTCCTGAGGCCGTTTCTAGGGGGGGAGTAATGTCAGTATTCCGGGTTTTCCAAGTTACCTTGTGAATGAGTTTGCTGTTTTTGTCTGCCCTACTTCCTGTTCATTTGTTTAAAACCCGGGTCAGGTGTCAGCCTCTCTGCTGGAGTATTCTGCTTGGTTTCTCCATCAGCTCAGCTGCTTGTCTGCTGTGCTTCTACCCATGGCTCTGGACATTCTCTGCCTAAGTAAGTTACGCTCTCAGTCTGTTGGCTTGGGAACTTAACCCTTGGTTCTCTCCTCCGGGTAAGAACTCTGTTTGGGAACTGTGTTTGGAGCTTGCTGCTGGACTTAGACTGTGTTTTGCTACTTAATCCTTATTTACTCCCCCCGGTGGGAGCTACTGGAAATTACACCAGTATAATTCTTTATGTGAACTTGTTTCTGGACTTACCCGTGTTTATGCCACAACTGAGATAAACTTGAGAACTTGTTTCAGGACTTACCCGTGTTTACTTCATACCCGGATTTGACTCTTTCTGCACCAGCTGTGTTTGGATCTGCAGGTCACCAATCACTCACCTTGCCAAGGACTTTGGCCTAAGAACTCTTCTGTTTTGCTGTATATGGTTAAGAAACTTGTTTCATTATCAGTATATTGTTTGTGTGTTTTTGCTGTGTTACAAATACACTATTTGCACTAAAGAAACCCGTCTCTGTCTGTTCATTGCCCCATGCTACCAGAATCTTAGAGTTCCTACAATAGTATTACATGCAGATTGTTTTTTGCTCTGAGACCCCGTTCCTCTGGTGACCCCATTCAGCAGGTGAAGATTGTTATTTCTTTGCTACGTGGCGACCCGCAGGACTGGGCATTCTCCCTTGAACCAGGAAATCCTGCATTGCTCAATATTGACGCATTTTTTCAAGCGCTCGGATTGCTGTATGACGAGCCTAATTCTGTGGATCAGGCAGAAAAAACTTTGCTGGCTCTGTGTCAGGGTCAGGAAGCAGCAGAAGTATACTGCCAGAAATTTAGAAAGTGGTCTGTGCTCACAAAATGGAATGAGTATGCCCTGGCAGCAATTTTCAGAAAGGGTATTTCTGAAGCCCTTAAAGATGTTATGGTGGGGTTTCCTACGCCTGCTGGTCTGAATGAGTCAATGTCTTTGGCCATTCAGATTGATCGGCGCTTGCGCGAGCGCAAGGTGGTGCACCATATGGCAGTGTCCTCTGAGCAGATTCCTGAGCCTATGCAATGTGATAGGATTTTGACTAGAGCAGAAAGGCAGAAATTCAGACGTCAGAATGGCCTGTGTTTTTACTGTGGTGATTCTGCTCATGCTATTTCTGATTGCCCTAAGCGTACTAAGAGGGTCCCTGGGTCTGTTACCATTAGTACTGTACAGCCTAAATTTCTCTTGTCTGTCACCCTGATTTGCTCATTGTCGTCCTTTTCTGTTATGGCATTTGTGGATTCTGGCGCTGCCCTGAACTTAATGGACTTAGAATTTGCCAAGCGCTGTGGTTTTTCCTTGGAGCCTTTGGAGAGCCCTATTCCCTTAAGGGGGATTGTGTTGTGAACTCTGTTTCCGGGCTCCCTCCTGTGGTCATGAGTGGTACTGTGTGAGTTCTCTCTTTGGGCTCCTCCTGGTGGCTCTTTTTGTTATTTTGCAGGTTTCTGGCAGGATCAGCTGTCTCGTCATCTGCTAGTTAGGTTTCCTATTTAATCCACCTGGTCCTTCATTCCTTGCCTGTTGCCGTTGTATTCAGTGATATTCTGATTGCTCCTGTCTACATCCGTTATCAGTCTCTCCAAGAGAAGCTAAGTTCTGTTTGCTTATTTTTGCTCATCTGTGTTCAAGATGTTTCCTAGTATATGATGAGTTTTTGTCCAGCTTGCTAATATGTGATTTCCCTGCTTGCTGGTGCTCTGGGGTGCTGAGTTGCTCCCCCCACATCGTTAGTTGGTGTGGGGGTTCTCGCATTCTCTGCGTGGATATTTTTGCATAGGGTTTTTTACTGACCGCACAGATCCCTTGCTATTTTCTGCTATCTAGCGTTAGCGGGCCTCATTTGCTTAACCTGTTTCATCTCTGCGTTTGTCTTTTCCTCTTAACTCACCGTTATTATTTGTGGGGGGCTTCTATATCTCTGGGGGATTTCTCTGAGGCAAGTGAGGTCTTTACTTTCTCTTTAGGGGTAGTCAGTTTCTCAGGCCGTGAAGAGACGTCTAGGATTTCAGGAAACGTTCCACGGCTGCCTATAGTGTGTGCGGTTAGGATCAGGTTTGCGGTTAGTCCAGTTACCACATCCCCAGAGCTCGTCCTATTATTTTCTACTTAGCTGGTTAGATTTGTGATCCTAAGCCACTAGGATCATAACAGGATTGATGCTACGCCATTGGCCAAGAATAAACCTCAGTACTGGACACAGTTAACCATGTACATGGCTCCAGCACATCAGGAAAATATTCGCTTTTTGGTGTTGCATAATTTGCATGATGTTGTTGTGCTGGGTTTTCCATGGTTACAGGTACATAATCCAGTGCTGGATTGGAGATCTATGTCTGTAACTGGTTGGGGTTGTCAGGGGATACATAGTGATATTCCTTTGATGTCCATTTCCTCGTCCCCTTCTTCTGAAGTTCCTGAGTTTTTGTCGGATTTCCAGGATATATTTGATGAGCCCAAGTCCAGTTCCCTGCCTCCTCATAGGGACTGCGATTGTGCCATTAATTTGATTCCTGGCTCTACGTTCCCTAAGGGCCGACTTTTCAATCTGTCTGTGCCAGAGCATGCCGCTATGCGGAGTTATGTAAAGGAGTCCTTGGAGAAGGGGCATATTCGCCCGTCTTCTTCACCGTTGGGAGCGGGATTTTTTTTTGTTGCCAAGAACGATGGCTCCTTGAGACCCTGTATAGATTATCGCCTTCTCAATAAGATCACTGTCAAATTCCAGTACCCTTTACCTTTACTTTCTGATTTGTTTGCTCGGATTAAGGGTGCCAGTTGGTTTACTAAAATCGACCTTCGAGGGGCGTATAATCTCGTGCGTATTAAACAAGGTGATGAATGGAAAACAGCATTTAATACGCCCGAAGGCCATTTTGAATATCTTGTGATGCCATTCGGGCTCTCTAATGCTTCATCGGTATTTCAGTCCTTTATGCATGATATTTTCCGGAATTATCTGGATAAATTCATGATTGTGTATTTGGATGATATTTTTGTTTTCTCCGATGATTGGGAGTCTCATGTGAAGCAGGTTAGGATGGTATTTCAGGTCCTTCGTGCTAATGCGTTGTTTGTGAAGGGGTCTAAGTGCCTCTTTGGAGTTCAGAAGGTTTCTTTTTTGGGTTTCATTTTTTCTCCCTCGGCTATTGAAATGGACCCTGTTAAAGTCCAGGCCATTCATGATTGGACTCAACCTACATCTGTAAAGAGCCTTCAGAAATTTTTGGGCTTTGCCAATTTTTATCGCCGCTTTATTGCTAATTTTTCTAGTGTGGTGAAGCCTCTGACTGATTTGACAAGGAAGGGCGCTGATGTGATGAATTGGTCCTCTGCGGCTGTTGAGGCCTTTCAGGAGCTTAAACGTTGTTTTACTTCTGCCCCTGTGTTGCGTCAGCCAGATGTTTCTCTCCCTTTTCAGGTTGAGGTTGATGCTTCTGAGATTGGGGCAGGGGCCGTTTTGTCTCAGAGAAATTCTGATGGCTCGTTGATGAAACCATGTGCTTTCTTCTCCAGAAAGTTTTCGCCTGCTGAGCGTAATTATGATGTCGGCAATCGGGAGTTGTTGGCTATGAAGTGGGCATTTGAGTGGCGACATTGGCTTGAGGGAGCCAAGCATCGCGTGGTGGTCTTGACTGATCATAAGAATCTGATTTACCTCGAGTCTGCTAAGCGGTTGAATCCTAGACAAGCTCGGTGGTCTCTGTTTTTCTCACGTTTTGATTTTGTGGTCTCGTATATTCCGGGATCTAAGAATGTGAAGGCTGATGCCCTTTCTAGGAGTTTTTTGCCTGATTCTCCGGGAGTTCTTGAGCCGGCTGGGATCCTTAAGGAGGGGGTGATTCTTTGCCATCTCCCCTGATTTGCGGCGGGTACTTCAGGAGTTTCAGGCTGATAAACCTGACCGCTGTCCAGTGGGGAAACTGTTTGTTCCTGATAGATGGACTAGCAGGGTAATTTCTGAGGTTCATTGTTCGGTGTTGGCTGGTCACCCTGGGATTTTCGGTACCAGAGATTTGGTGGCTAGGTCCTTTTGGTGGCCTTCCTTGTCGCGGGATGTGCGTTCGTTTGTGCAGTCCTGTGGGACCTGTGCTCGGGCTAAGCCTTGCTGTTCCCGTGCCAGTGGGTTGCTTTTGCCTTTGCCTATTCCTGAGAGGCCCTGGACGCATATTTCCATGGATTTTATTTCTGATCTTCCTGTTTCTCAGAAGATGTCTGTCATCTGGGTGGTTTGTGACCGGTTTTCTAAGATGGTCCATTTGGTACCGTTGCCTAAGTTGCCTTCCTCCTCTGATTTGGTTCCATTATTTTTTCAGCATGTGGTTCGTTTGCATGGTATTCCGGAGAATATTGTGTCTGACAGAGGTTCCCAGTTCGTTTCTAGGTTTTGGCGGTCCTTTTGTGCTAGAATGGGCATTGATTTGTCTTTTTCTTCAGCATTCCATCCTCAGACAAATGGCCAAACGGAGCGAACCAATCAGACCTTGGAAACCTATTTGAGATGCTTCGTGTCTGCTGATCAGGATGATTGGGTGACCTTTTTGCCATTGGCCGAGTTTGCCCTTAATAATCGGGCTAGTTCGGCTACCTTGGTTTCGCCTTTCTTTTGTAACTTTGGTTTTCATCCTCGTTTTTCTTCTGGGCAGCTTGAGCCTTCTGACTGTCCTGGTGTGGATTCTGTGGTGGACAGGTTGCAGCAAATTTGGACTCATGTGGTGGACAATTTGACGTTGTCTCAGGAAAAGGCTCAACGTTTTGCTAACCGTCGTCGGTGTGTTGGTCCCCGGCTTCGTGTTGGGGATTTGGTCTGGTTGTCTTCTCGTCATGTTCCTATGAAGGTTTTGTCCCCTAAGTTCAAGCCTCGCTTTATTGGGCCTTATAAGATTTCTGAAATTATCAATCCGGTGTCTTTTCGTTTGGCCCTTCCAGCTTCTTTTTCCATTCATAATGTGTTCTGTTGTGATTTTGCTTTTTGCTCCCTCTAGTGGTCATTAGTGATTTGACTCTGGAGCGTCTGTCTTTTCCTATATCCTCACCTGGGCCGTTAGTTCAGGAGCGTTGCTATATAAGCTCCCTGGACCTTCAGTTCAATGCCTGGCATCGTTGAAATCAGAGCTAATCTGTTGTGCTCTTGTCCTCTGATCCTGGTTCCTGTTTTTCAAGCTAAGTCTGCTTCTTTGCTTTTTGCTTTTGTTTTGTTTGGTATTTTTGTCCAGCTTGTTCCTATCTGTATCCATACCTTTGCTGGAAGCTCTAGGGGGCTGGTGTTCTCCCCCCGGACCGTTAGACGGTTCGGGGGTTCTTGAATCTCCAGCGTGGATTTTTATAGGGTTTTTGTTGACCAGATAAGTTATCTTGCTTTATTCTGCTATTAGTAAGCTGGCCTCTCTTTGCTGAACCTGGTTCATTTCTGTGTTTGTCATTTCCTCTTACCTCACCGTTATTATTTGTGGGGGGCTTGTATCTTGCTTTGGGGTCCCTTTCTCTGGAGGCAAGAGAGGTCTTTGTTTTCTTCTCCTAGGGGTAGTTAGATTCTCCGGCTGGCGCGAGTCATCTAGCGATCACCGTAGGCATGATCCCCGGCTACTTCTAGTGTTGGTGTTAGGAGTAGCTATTTGGTCAACCCAGTTACCACAGCCCTATGAGCTGGATTTTTGTATCTTGCAGACTTACACGTTCCTCTGAGACCCTGTCCACTGGGGTCATAACAGTATGCCAGGCCAGTATTAAATGTTTAATGCATTGCAGAAGTGGGATTATAAGAAAGAAAATGTTGAGTTTTTTTTTCCCTCTCTCATTTTTTTTTTTTCTTTTCCCCTTTACCTCAGAGTGGCTTAAGCTTGCTGCAGACATGAATGTCCAGACCTTGATTACAAGTGTGGACCAGCTTGCCGCTCGTGTGCAGGGTATACAAGATTATGTTACCAGAAATCCTAGGTCTGAACCCAAGATTCCGATTCCTGAACTGTTTTCAGGAGACCGATTTAAGTTTAGGAATTTCAGGAATAATTGTAAATTATTTTTGTCCCTGAAACCTTGTTCGTCTGGAGACTCTGCTCAACAAGTAAAAATTGTTATTTCATTCTTACGGGGTGACCCTCAGGATTGGGCTTTTTCGTTGGCGCCAGGAGATCCGGCATTGGCTGATATTGATGCGTTTTTTCTGGCTCTCGGTTTACTTTATGAGGAACCCAATCTTGAGATTCAGGCAGAGAAAGCCTTGCTGGCTATGTCTCAGGGCCAGGACGAGGCAGAGGTGTATTGCCAAAAATTTCGGAAATGGTCCGTGCTGACACATTGGAACGAGTGTGCACTGGCCGCTAATTTTAGAAATGGCCTTTCTGAGGCCATTAAGAATGTTATGGTGGGTTTTCCCATTCCCACAGGTCTGAATGATACCATGTCCCTGGCTATTCAAATTGACCGGCGGTTGCGGGAGCGCAAAACCGCAAATTCCCTCATGTTGTTGTCTGAACAGACACCTGATGTGATGCAATGTGATAGAAAAACCGCAAATTCCCTCATGGTGTTGTCTGAACGGACACCTGATTTGATGCAATGTGATAGAATCCTGACTAGAAATGAGAGGAAAATTCATAGACGCCGGAATGGCTTGTGCTACTACTGTGGTGATTCTACACATGTTATCTCAGCATGCTCTAAACGTATATCTAAGGTTGTTAGTCCTGTCACCGTTGGTAATTTGCATCCTAAGTTTATTCTGTCTGTAACTTTGATTTGCTCACTGTCATCTTATCCTGTCATGGCGTTTGTAGATTCAGGTGCTGCCCTGAGTCTTATGGATCTCTCATTTGCTAAGCGCTGTGGTTTTATTCTTGAACCATTAGAAAATCCTATCCCTCTTAGGGGTATTGATGCTACGCCATTGGCAGAAAATAAGCCGCAGTATTGGACACAGGTTACCATGTGCATGACTCCTGAACACCGCGAGGTGATACGTTTTCTCGTTCTACATAAAATGCATGATTTGGTTGTTTTGGGGCTGCCATGGTTACAGACCCATAATCCAGTCCTTGACTGGAAGGCTATGTCAGTGTCTAGTTGGGGCTGTCGTGGTATTCATGAGGATTCCCTGCCTGTGTCTATTGCTTCTTCTACGCCTTCGGAAGTTCCGGAGTACTTGTCTGATCAGGATGTCTTTAGCGAGTCCAGGTCCAGTGCATTGCCTCCTCATAGGGAATGTGACTGTGCAATAGATTTGATTCCAGGCAGTAAGTTTCCTAAGGGAAGACTGTTTAATCTGTCGATACCTGAACATACCGCTATGCGTTCATATATCAAGGAGTCTCTGGAGAAAGGACATATTCGTCCGTCTTCTTCCCCTCTTGGTGCGGGATTCTTTTTTGTGGCTAAAAAGGACGGATCTTTGAGGCCTTGTATTGACTATCGGCTTTTAAATAAGATCACTGTCAAATTTCAGTATCCTTTGCCGCTGTTGTCTGACTTGTTTGCCCGGATTAAAGGTGCCAAGTGGCTTCTCCAAGATGGTCCATTTGGTTCCTTTGCCTAAACTGCCTTCCTCTTCCGATCTGGTTCCTGTGTTTTTCCAGAATGTGGTTCGTTTGCACGGCATCCCTGAGAATATTGTGTCAGACAGAGGATCCCAGTTCGTTTCCAGATTCTGGCGATCCTTTTGTAGTAGGATGGGCATTGACTTGTCGTTTTCGTCTGCTTTCCATCCTCAGACTAATGGACAGACGGAGCGAACTAATCAGACTTTGGAGGCTTATTTGAGGTGTTTTGTCTCTGCTGATCAGGACGATTGGGTGACCTTCTTGCCGTTAGCTGAGTTTGCCCTTAATAATCGGGCTAGTTCCGCCACCTTGGTTTCGCCGTTTTTCTGCAACTCTGGTTTCCACCCTCGTTTTTCTTCGGGTCATGTGGAACCTTCTGACTGCCCTGGGGTGGATTCTGTGGTGGATAGGTTGCAGCGGATCTGGAATCTTGTGGTGGACAACTTGAAGTTGTCACAGGAGAGGGCTCAGCGCTTTGCCAACCGCCGCCGCGGTGTGGGTCCCCGACTACGTGTTGGGGATTTGGTGTGGCTTTCTTCCCGCTTTGTTCCTATGAAGGTTTCCTCTCCCAAATTTAAACCTCGTTTTATTGGTCCTTACAAGATATTGGAAATTCTTAATCCTGTGTCCTTTCGCCTGGATCTTCCTGTGTCGTTTGCTATCCACAACGTGTTTCATAGGTCCTTGTTGCGGCGGTACGTTGTGCCTGTGGTTCCTTCTGCTGAGCCTCCTGCTCCGGTGTTGGTTGAGGGCGAGTTGGAGTACGTGGTGGAGAAGATCTTGGATTCTCGTCTCTCCAGGCGGAGGCTTCAGTACCTGGTCAAGTGGAAGGGCTATGGTCAGGAAGATAATTCCTGGGTGGTCGCCTCTGATGTTCATGCGGCCGATTTAGTTCGTGCCTTTCACGCCGCTCATCCTGATCGCCCTGGTGGTCGTGGTGAGGGTTCGGTGACCCCTCACTAAGGGGGGGGTACTGTTGTGATTTTGCTTTTTGCTCCCTCTAGTGGTCATTAGTGATTTGACTCTGGAGCGTCTGTCTTATCCTATATCCTCACCTGGGCCGTTAGTTCAGGGGCGTTGCTATATAAGCTCCCTGGACCTTCAGTTCAATGCCTGGCATCGTTGAAATCAGAGCTAATCTGTTGTGCTCTTGTCCTCTGATCCTGGTTCCTGTTTTTCAAGCTAAGTCTGCTTCTTTGCTTTTTGCTTTTGTTTTGTTTGGTATTTTTGTCCAGCTTGTTCCTATCTGTATCCATACCTTTGCTGGAAGCTCTAGGGGGCTGGTGTTCTCCCCCCGGACCGTTAGACGGTTCGGGGGTTCTTGAATCTCCAGCGTGGATTTTTATAGGGTTTTTGTTGACCAGATAAGTTATCTTGCTTTATTCTGCTATTAGTAAGCTGGCCTCTTTGCTGAACCTGGTTCATTTCTGTGTTTGTCATTTCCTCTTACCTCACCGTTATTATTTGTGGGGGGCTTGTATCTTGCTTTGGGGTCCCTTTCTCTGGAGGCAAGAGAGGTCTTTGTTTTCTTCTCCTAGGGGTAGTTAGATTCTCCGGCTGGCGCGAGTCATCTAGCGATCACCGTAGGCATGATCCCCGGCTACTTCTAGTGTTGGTGTTAGGAGTAGCTATTTGGTCAACCCAGTTACCACAGCCCTATGAGCTGGATTTTTGTATCTTGCAGACTTACACGTTCCTCTGAGACCCTGTCCACTGGGGTCATAACAGTGTTCCATAGATCCTTGTTGCGGAGATATGTGGTACCTACGGTTCCCTCCGTTGATCCTCCTGCTCCGGTGTTGGTTGAGGGGGAATTAGAATATGTGGTGGAGAAGATTTTGGATTCTCGTTTTTCGAGGCGGAAGCTTCAGTATCTGGTCAAGTGGAAGGGTTATGGCCATGAGGATAATTCTTGGGTTGTTGCCTCCGATGTTCATGCTGCTGATTTGGTTCGTGCTTTCCATTTGGCTCGTCCTGTTCGGCCTGGGAGCTCTGGTGAGGGTTCGGTGACCCCTCCTCAAGGGGGGGGTACTGTTGTGAATTCCGTTCTGGAGCTCCCTCCTGTGGTTGCTAATGGTATTTTTGTGAGTTCTGCCCTTGGGCTCCCTCTGGTGGTTTCAAGTGGAACTGCTTCTCCTTTAGGTAGCTGTAGCAGCTGCCTTCACTAATCGCCTTGCCTGGGTTTGTTATTTAAACCTGCTCTGGGCTTTAGTTCATGCCAGCTGTCAATGTTCTTGGTTGGATTAGGTTCTCTCCTTGGATTTCTCATATGGCCTGTCCTTGTCAGCAAAAGATAAGTTTTTGCTAGTTCTTGTTTGTCCATTTGCTTGGACTCTATTGCTTTGCAAATATGTCTCTTTTTGTCCAGCTTGTCATTATGTAATATTCAGGCTAGCTGGAAGCTCTGGGAAAGCAGATTTGCCCCTCCACACCGTGAGTCGGTGTGGAGTTCATTTTTGTAAACTCTGCGTGGATTTTGTAGTTTTTAATACTGACCGCACAGTATCCTTTTCTCTCTGTCTATCAAGTTTAGTATTGGCCTCCTTTGCTGAAATCTGATTTCATTTCTGTGTACGTCATTTCCCTCTCCACTCACAGTCAATATTTGTCGGGGGCTGTCTTTCCTTTTGGGGTTTTCTCTGAGGCAAGATAGCTTTCTATTTCCTTCTTTAGGGGTAGTTAGTTCTTAGGCTGTGAAGAGGTGTCTAGGGAGAGTCAGGAACATCCCACGGCTATTATTAGTGTTGTTGTTAGGATTAGGGACTGCGGTCAGTAGAGATACCACCTTCTCAGAGCTCGTTCCATGTTGCGTTTTAGCCACCAGGTCATATCAGTGTGGCCTCTTAACCACCAGGTCATAACAGACACCCTCACCAATACCCCTGTATTGGCCGCACCCGATCCAACTAAGCGTTTCCTTGTTCACACAGACGCTTCTATGTTTGGATTGGGGGCAGTACTGAGCCAAGTCAGGCCGGACGGCCAAGAACACCAGGTAGCTTACCTGAGTCGGAAACTACTGCCCCGTGAAGTAAGCTATGCGGCCATCGAGAAGGAGTGCCTGGCGGTAGTATGGGCACTCAAAAAGTTGCAACCATATTTGTATGGACGACAGTTTTCCCTCCTAACGGACCATAATCCCCTAGTCTGGCTTAATCGGGTCTCTGGAGACAACGCCAGATTACTGCGGTGGAGTTTAGCCCTACAACCTCTGGACTTCACCATCCACTACTTACCCGGCAAACAAAATGGTAACGCCGATGAACTAAGTCGACAAACAGAACTTGTACCAACCCCATAAACTTCGGTCATCCCCAAACCGATCTGTTAAGGATCAGACTGTGCATGCCAATCCCGTCGCTGAAAAGGGGAGCCGTGTTAGGGAACCCCCCAGCACCCAGAATATGTTGTGCAGTTATATGTATGTATAATAGGTTCCATGTGAGATGCATTTCGCTGATGCATCAGCCCACAGGCTGCGCCCCTGGGCAGAGGGGACAAGATATCCCCCTTCTGACCTCCCTCACCTTTGTAATTCCCACAGTAAATATTGGCAGGCTCTGGCCACCTGCGGCTATTGTAATGTATGTCTGGCCTGCCGCTTTTCAATTGGCCTGCCCTCTGTATCTGTGTGATATATATATATTCTGTGTCCCGTGAGTAAAGTGTTGTCACACTGGAAATACGTGGAGAAGCAGTGATATTTTATATGCGCCCATGTAACCAAGGAATTCCAGCCAGCGTCCTTCATTCAGACTCCAGCCAAAGCAGAGTGGACCTCCTGAAACACGGGGTGGTACTGAAAGAGGTACTTCAGCACGGTAGACCCCGTTACATCTGCTTTACATCAGCACAATTTTGGAAACAACATTTTTTTTTTGTTAGGAAGTTATAAGGGTTAAAAGTTGACCAGCGATTTCTAATTTTTCCAACAAAATGTACAAAACCATTTTTTTTAGGGACCATCTCACATTTAAAGTCACTTTGAGGGGTGTACATGACAGAAAATACCCAAACTTGACACCATTCTAAAAACTACACCCCTCAAGGTGCTCAAAACCACATTCAAGAAGTTTATTAACCCTTGACGTGCTTCACAGCAACTTTAACAATGTGGAAGGAAAAAATGAACATTTAACTTTCTTTTGCAAACATTTTACTTCAGAACCAATTTTTTTTATTTTCACAAGGGTAAAAAGAGAAAATGAACCACAAAATTTGTTGTGCAATTTCTCCTGAGTACGATGATACCCCATATGTGGGGGTAAACCGCTGTTTGGGCGCACGGCAGAGCTTGGAAGAGAAGGAGCACCATTTGACACTTTCAATGCAGAATTGGCTGGAATTGAGATCGGACGCCATGTCGCGTTTGGAGAGCCCCTGATGTGCCTAAACAGTAGAAACCCCCACAAATGACACCATTTTGGAAACTAAACCCTTTAAGGAACTTGTATAGATGTGTGGTGAGCACTTTAAACCCTCAGGTGCTTCACAGACGTTTATAACGTAGAGCCTTGAAAATAAAAAATCATATTTTTTCTACAAAAATTATCTTTTCGCCCCAAAATCTTTATTTTCACAAGGGTAACAGGAGAAATTAGACCCCAAAAGATGTGCAATTTGTCCTGAGTACGCCATACCCCATATGTGGGGGTAAACCACAGTTTGAGCGCATGGCAGAGCTTGGAAGAGAAGGAGTTCCGTTTGACTTTTTCAATGCAGAATTGGCTGGAATTGAGATCGGATGCCATGTCGCGTTTGGAGAGCCCCTGATGTGCCTAAACAGTGGAAACCCCTCACAAGTGACCCCATTTTGGAAACTAGGCCCCCCAAGGAATTTATCTAGATGTGTGGTGAGCACTTTGAATGCCCAAGTGCTTCACAGAACTTTATAATGCAGAGCCATGAAAATAAAAAAATCCTTTTTTTTCCTCAAAAATGATTTTTTAGCTCGCAATTTGTTATTTTCTCAAGGGTAACAGGAGAAATTGGACCCCAAAATTTGTTGTCCAGTTTGTCCTGAGTACGATGATACCACATATGTGGGGGGAGACCACTGTTTGGGCACACATAGGGGCTCGGAAGGGAAGTAGTGATGTTTTAAAATGCAGACTTTGATGGAATGGTCTGCGGGCGTCATGTTGCGTTTGCAGAGCCCCTGATGTACCTAAAAAGTAGAAACCCCCCACAAGTGACCCCATTTTCGAAACTAGACCCCCCCCATGGAACTTATCTAGATGTGTGGTGAGCACTTTGAATGCCCAAGTGCTTTACAGAAGTTTATAATGCAGAGTCGTGAAAATATATATATATTTTTTTCCACAAAAATGATGTTTTTATCCCCCAATTTTTTATTTTCCCAAGGGTAACAGGAGAAATTGGACCCCAAAATTTGTTGTCCAATTTGTTCCGAGTACGCTGATACCCCATATGTGGGGGGACAACTGTTTGGGCACACATCAGGGCTCGGAAGGGAAGTAGTGACGTTTTAAAATGCAGACTTTGATGGAATGGTGTCATGTTGCATTTTCAGAGTCCCTGATGTACCTAAACAAGTGACCCTATTTTGGAAACTAGACCCCCCAAGGAACTTATCTAGATATGTGGTGAGCACTTTGAACTCCCAAGTGCTTCACAGAAGTTTGACGCAGAGCCATGAAAATATAAAATCATTTTTTTCCCCACAAAAATGATTTTTTAGCCCCCAATTTTTTTTATTTTCGCAATGGGTAACAGGAGAAACTGGACCCAAAAGTTGTTGTTCAATCAGTCCTGAGTACACTGATACCCCATATGTGGGGGTAAACCACTGTTTGGGCGCACGGCAGAGCTCAGAATGGAGGGAGCACCAATTGACTTTTTGAACGCAAAATTGGCTGTTGCGTTTGGAGACCCTCTGATGTACCTAAACAGTGGAAACCCCTCAATTCTAACTCCAACCATAACCCCAACACACCCCTAATGCTAATCTCCACCCAATCCATAACCCTAATCAAAACCCTAACCATAACGGTTATGGTTAGGGTTGGGATTAGGGTTAGGGGTGTTTTGGCGTTAGGGTTGGGATTAGGGCTATGGCATAACCCTAATCACAACCCTAACGCCAAAACTCCCCTAACCCTAATCCCAACCCTAACCCTAATCAAATCCCTAAGCCCAACACACAACTAATCATAATCTCAACCCTAACTTTAGCCCCAACCCTTACCCTAACTTTAGCCCCAACCCTAGCCTTAACCCTAGCCCTAACCCTAACTTTAGCACCAACCCTAACTTTAGCCCTAACCCTAACTTTAGCCCCAACCCTAACCCTAACTTTAGCACCAACCCTAGCCCTAACCCTAACTTTAGCCCCAACCCTAACTTTAGCCCCAACCCTAACCCTAAGTTTAACCCCAACCCTAACCCTAACTTTAGCCCCAACCCTAACCCTAAGTTTAACCCCAACCCTAACCCTAACTTTAGCCCCAACCCTAACTTTAGCACCAGCCCTAGCCCTAACCCTTACTTTAGCCCCAACCCTAACCCTAACTTTAGCCCCAACCCTAACCCTTGCCCTAACCCTAGCCCTAACCCTAACCCTAATTGGAAAATAGAAATTCATACTTTTTTTTATTTTATCATTTTTTCCTAACTAAGGGGGTGATAAAGATAGGGGGGTTATTTACTATTTTTTTTTATTATGATGACTGTGATAGGATCTCATAGTGACCAAACTAAAACAAGAGGAAGAATCTTCCTCTGCCGGCCGGCACATCACGGCGGGCTCTCTGCGCATGCGCCTGCCATTTTCTTCCCAGAGGAAGAAGCCGGCGGCCAGGAGGGGACGCAGGAGGACTCAGGGACACCGGTAAGAATGACAGGGTCCCCAAATCCCCCTATTTCTCTGTCCTCTGATGTGCGATCACATCAGAGGACAGAGAATGACACGGCACTTTGTTTTTGCGTTCGCCGGTAAACGGTTAATTACCGGCGATCGCAAAACAGGGGTCGGTAAAAACCGACCCCGATCATGTTCTTTGGGGTCTCGGCTACCCCGGCAGCCGAGACCCCAAAGATCTGCCGAGTGTCGGCCGGCGGGCGCACTGCGCATGTGCCCACCACCTGGAAAAAGATGGCGGCGCCCATCGGGAGCCACGAGGAGCATCGGGGGAGACGGGTGAGTATCGTGGGGGCTTTCAGGGACCCCATTTCTCTGTTCTCTGATGTCGGATCACATCGGAGGACAGAGAAATTAAATGGGAAATCGCGGTTTGTTTGTTTTTTGCGGCCCCCGGTAAACGGTTAATTACCGGCGGTCGCAACCCGGGGGTCAGTAAAAACTCCCCGAATCATGTTCTCTGGGGTCTCGGCTACCCTCGGCAACCGAGACCCCAGAGAAAATCCGACTCTGGGGGGCGCTATTCTCTTTTTTCACAGCGCCGTTAATTAACGGCGCTGTGGTTTAAGTACCCTTAACTGCCGCCGTTAAAAGGCGTATCGGCGGTCGTTAAGGGGTTAAAAAATTTAGCCTGGTCACTTAGATCAAAATTGGCTCAGTCACTAAGGGGTTAAGGTGAAAATTACACTTATATAGCTTCCCAAGGCTGGTTGTCCATTAGTCGGGATCTCGGCCATGCTCGGCCCTTATTCACATTTACGTCATTTGACATATGGTAAGGTTTTCATGCTAGTCATGCTAGAGGTTAGGATTGTCCCCAACATGGTCACCGTGATGTGGTAGGATGGCTTTTACATTTTTTTTTATCAAAATTATGTTAACTAAGCACAGTATATTATTTTCATGCACTATTGCTATCTATTTATTTACTGCAGGGTATTTGCTCACTTTGTTTTTTATCTTTGGCTCCTTCAAATCACACTGTCTTCTCCAGACTCTTCTGCACCCCTCCAGACTACTCTGTTCTTCCCAAGACACCTGTCTTTCACTCGCCTCTTCTGTTGTCCTCATCCAGACGCCTGGCCACCTCTTCCAGGCCCCTCTGTCCTCCTACTCCAAACTCCTCAGTCCTCTCCAGACCCATCTGTTCTGCTCCACACTATTCTGTCCTCCTCCATTTTCCTCCTTTCTCCTTGGTCTTCCTCCACCAGACTCTTTTTTCCTTCTCCAGACTAGTCTGTCCCTTCCAGAGTCCTTGGTCCTCCAACAGACTACTATATTTTCCTTCCCATGATCCCTCTGTCATCTTCCAGACCCCTCTGTCTTTCTCCAGACCCCTCTGTCTCTTCTATATTCCTGTCTTCCTCTTCAGCCACAAAACATAAAGAAAACAAAAATTATATCCAAATTAGGTTTATTAGACATAATATTATAATCACAGCTCGTGGTTCATGGAGAGATGGGAGAAGTGAGAACAAGGAACAACTTTATATAGAGGGGAGCTCCACCACAAATATGCTTCTTATATACCATATGGTCAGGTGAGAAGATCCCATTAGTGTAGTGTGTGATCTGGAACTCCGCACCATATCCATCCATAGAGGACCCGTGTTCTAGGAATAAATGGCAGTCCAAGCTCACAGACTTTACTAAAGATATCTACTCAATCCATCCATGATGTAGCAGAAGATCATCCTAAACAGGGTTCCTTTTAGATTCAATATATACAATACAAGAATCTCAAGTAACCACAGCTAGTAATAGAAATTGAAGGATGGGTCATCATGGAGGAATTGCAGTATACTCAAGTATGGCTGAAACTTAACACTAAATAAATATTATAAAATCCCATTTCTCCCACTAGGCCTTTCTTTGGACGGGGCGTCCCCTGAAGAGTCCTCTGCTCCTGGGTGTCAGGTATTCTGGAATCCTCAGTAGGTGGTTTCTTTTTGCACTTGGACCTTCTCTTGTGGAGCTAGTAGCGTAACCGGTATTTGAACGGGACGTCATGGGTGGGCTGCATGGTGCCAAATCCCCATCGGTTCGGATCGATGTCTGGAATCTCTTCTTTTGGATTGGCAAGTTCAAATTCGAAGTAGCTCAGCATCAGAAAGACAAACTGCTTCAGTTCATTGACAGCAAAAAAGCGACCAGGGCATATGGTAGTGCCGGCCCCCCAAGGCATGGTGAAATACTTCAGCCGCTTCCCATTCTTGAAGAACTCAGACTTTTTGGTGCCGTCTTCATTCAGGAATCTTTTGTATTTGAACTTTTCGGGTTCTGGGTGAACTTCTGGATCCATCTGAACGGCGGTGTATGGGAAAAGGGCAACGCGGTCTCCTTTACGTATGGCATATTCCTTTCCAGATGACATTTTGAGGTTCATGTCCTCCTTAACGGCTCTGATCAGCACTGGGGCAGCAGTCAGCCTCAAGGTCTCTTCTACGACACTATCCAGGACAGGTGTCTTCAGTAGCATATCTCTGGTTAGGTTGATCAGAGCACCTCCTGGTTTTACCTCTTGTCCATTTTCCTTCAGAACTCTATCGACTTCTTCACTGACGGCCTTCATGGCCTCTGGATGCTTCATTAAGTAGAGCAGGAGCCAGAAGCAGGCAGGTCCAGTGTTACCTTGAGATGCCCAAAGAAGCAGGAACATGTACCTGTCCTGCATGTATTCTGGCATCCCATTCTCTGCTCGGTACTGGAATTGGTCAATAATCCAGCCACTAATGTTTTCTTTCTGTAGGGTTTTCTTTATAGACAGCATGTTCCAGAAAAGCCTCTTCAGTCTCTCGGCCTCCAGCTTGTCTTTTGGTGGGAGTACGGCATAGGCCAGGCGTGGGAACAGTTTATCGTACTTTCTAAACTCACCAAACAACTCCTCTGAGTGGTCTCTGTCATGTTTCTTGGCTTTCTCTGAGTTTCCTTGACTTTTCGCAGACTCATTCCCAAATAAGGCAAGATACCCCGCCCGGAAGACTATGTTGTAGCTGTAGTTGAATAGTCCATCTTGCTGCCACTTTTTCTCACCATCCACAGAGTCAACGCTATGAAGCATCAAATTCTGAAGGTTGTCCATCATGGCCTGGGTCATGAGCACTAAACCATCTCCCATAAGGTGCTTCGTACTCGCCTTCTCTAGTAACTTGTGATCATTTGTTCCAGAATGGTAGCCGAACACTCTGGCCACCAACTCCATAGCAAACTTCTCAAAGTCCAGCCTGGCCCTGGCCTCTTTCACAATGGGACCAAACGATAATGGATCCGTGACGAAGGTGAAGTAATAGCCTCCGATCTGAACGGTGAAGATATCTCCATGCTTTTTCTGCATATTTTTTAAAAACCCTGCAGTGTTTTTTCGGAAATCGAGAGCGTATCCCAGCCAAGGTATGGTGCCTTTATCTAGAGGGGGCTCATTGGGTCTTCTCTTCCGGAACA
This sequence comes from Ranitomeya variabilis, assembly GCF_051348905.1. Classification (NCBI taxonomy): domain Eukaryota; kingdom Metazoa; phylum Chordata; class Amphibia; order Anura; family Dendrobatidae; genus Ranitomeya; species Ranitomeya variabilis. Next base: position 6,161,741 of record NC_135237.1, on the reverse strand, counting down.
TCCCCAACATGTAGAGACCTCCAAGAACCGAAGCCAACAAGGCCAGGAGTACTGGGAGCAACAGGGCCATGTCCAATACTGCAACGAGAAAGACATCAATGTAGGGATGAGGCTCAATAAGAAAGATCCAGAATATCCAAGTGGCAAACATAAGAGTCTGGAAGTATCTAAAAATTCTCTGATACATTCAGCATCAAAGATGCTCAGAAGATCAGCGATTGATCAATGCTCAGAAGTTAAACTGCAAATGCACTTCTCTAGTTCATATGTCCTGTCACAGTCGCCTCCAGAGCTGCAGTCACTATTCTGCTGTTTCATCATGTCTTATCCTCCAGTCACCTCCAGAGCTGCAGTCACTCTTTTTCTGTGAAACATGTCTTGCTCTACACACATGTAAAGATTCTCTACAGAGAGGCTTTATCGACACCTATGGGATGTAGTGATCCTACCAGTCAGTAGTACATGCTTTAGGCCGGGGTCACACTTGTGAGTGTAATGCGAGAAACTCGCTCATCAATACTCGGCACTCGGGACCAGAGCGTGCGGCTGCATGTATTTCTGTATTTCTATGTAGCTGAACGCTCCAGTCCCAAGTGTTGGCGGCAGTGCCTGGTATTGGCGCGAGTTTCTCGCATTGCACTCGCAAGTGTGACCCCGGCCTTAGAGAAAGACTTTTTTGACAATAGGACTCAATCTAACACCTGAATTTATTACTTCCTACATGGGCACGTCACACCTCCACCAGACTGAATAAAGATCCCTCAGCCATCACTCCACCATACTGACGCTAGATCACTGAGCCATCGCTCCACCACCTCCACCATACTGACTCCAGATCACTGAGCCATCGCTCCACCACTTCCACCATACTGACTCCAGATCACTGAGCCATCGCTCCACCACCTCCATCATACTGACACTAGATCACTGAGCCATCGCTCCACCACTTCCACCATACTGACTCCAGATCACTGAGCCATCGCTCCACCACCTCCATCATACTGACACTAGATCACTGAGCCATCGCTCCACCACCTCCACCATAATGACTCCAGATCACAGAGCCATCGCTTCACCACCTCCACTATACTGACTCCAGATCACTGAGCCATCGCTCCACCACCTCCACCATACTGACTCCAGATCACTGAGCCATCGCTCCACCATCTTCACCATACTGACTCAAGATCACTGAGCTATCGCTCCACCACCTCCACCATACTGACTCCAGATCACTAAGCCATCGCTCCACCACCTCCACCATACTGAATCCAGATCACTGAGCCATCGCTCCACCACCTTCACCATACTGACTCCAGATCAGTGAGCCATCGCTCCACCACCTTCACCATACTGACTCCAGATCAGTGAGCTATCACTCCACCATGCTTCATCTGCAACATAAACCTTCATTTTATGACCTTGGCCCTACCCCATCCACCCACTGCACACATTCCTATATTATAGATCACTCCCAGAATATAATAAAGAGATCACTCCTAGAATATAATAAAGGGATCACTCTTAAAATATAATAAAGGGATCACTCCTAGCATAAAAGAAAGGGATCGCTTCTAATATGTAATAATAATAATAATAATAATAATTTTATTTATATAGCGCCAACATATTCCGCAGCGCTTTACAACTTATAGAGGGGACTTATACAGACAATAGACATTACAGCATAACAGAAATCACAGTTCAAAACAGATACCAGTAGGAATGAGGGCCCTGCTCGCAAGCTTACAATCTATGAGGAAAAGGGGAGACACGAGAGGTGGATGGTAACAATTGCTTTAGATATTTGGACCAGCCATAGTGTAAGGCTCGGGTGTTCATGTAAAGCTGCATGAACCAGTTAACAGCCTAAGTGTGTAGCAGTACAGACACAGAGGCTATTAACTGCATAAAGTGTATGAGAACATGATGGAGGAACGTGATTATGTTGTTGTTTTTTTATTAATAGGCCACACAGGGATAATTAGGTTAATGCGTTGAGGCGGTAGGCCAATCTGAACAAATGAGTTTTTAGGGCACGCTTAAAACTGTGGGGATTGGGGATTAATTGTATTAACCTAGGTAGTGCATTCCAAAGAATCGGCGCCGCACGTGTAAAGTCTTGGAGACGGGAGTGGGAGGTTCTGATTATTGAGGATGCTAACCTGAGGTCATTAGCAGAGCGGAGGGCACGGGTAGGTTGGTAGACTGAGACCAGAGAGGAGATGTAGGGTGGTGCTGAGCCATGGAGTGCTTTGTGGATGAGGGTAGTAGTTTTGTACTGGATTCTGGAGCGGATGGGTAGCCAGTGTAATGACTGGCACAGGGTAGAGGCATCGGTGTAACGGTTGGTGAGGAATATGATCCTGGCAGCAGCATTCAGGACAGATTGGAGCGGGGAGAGTTTGGTAAGAGGGGGGCTGATTAGTAGAGAGTTACAATAGTCCAGACGAGAATGAATAAGTGAGACAGTAAGAGTTTTTGCAGAGTCGAAAGTAAGAAAAGGGCGAATTCTGGAAATGTTTTTGAGATGCAGATAAGAAGAGCGAGCCAGTGATCGGATGTGGGGGGTGAATGAAAGCTCGGAATCAAGGATGACTCCAAGGCAGCGGGCATGTTGCTTTGGAGTAATGGTGGAACCGCACACAGAGATGGCAATGTCGGGCAAAGGTAGGTTTGTAGAGGGAGAGAACACGAGGAGTTCAGTTTTTGACAGGTTCAGTTTCAGATAGAGGGAGGACATGATGTTAGAGACAGCGGTAAGACAATCACTGGTGTTTTCTAAAAAGGTCGGCGTGATAACAGGAGAAGAGGTATATAATTGGGTGTCGTCAGCATAGAGATGGTACTGGAAACCAAATCTACTGATTGTTTGTCCAATAGGGGCAGTATACAAAGAGAAGAGGAGGGGGCCTAGGACTGATCCTTGAGGAACCCCAACAATAAGGGGAAGGTGAGAGGAGGAGGAACCAGCAAAACAAACAGTGAAGGATCGGCCAGAGAGATAGGAGGAGAACCAAGAGAGAACGGTGTCCTTGAGGCCGATGGAGCGGAGCATAGTGAGGAGGAGCTGATGATCCACAGTGTCGAATGCTGCGGAGAGATCCAAGAGAATTAGCATGGAATAGTGACCATTAGATTTAGCTGTTAGTAGGTCATTAGAGACTTTAGTGAGGGCAGTTTCAGTAGAGTGTAAAGAGCGGAAACCAGATTGAAGAGGGTCGAGAAGAGAATTATCTGAGAGATAGCGGGTAAGACGGGAGTGGACCAGGCGTTCCAGGAGTTTAGAGATGAAGGGAAGATTAGAGACAGGTCTATAATTAGCGGCACAATTTTGATCGAGGGAGGGCTTTTTAAGTAGTGGATGTATGATGGCATGCTTAAATGAGGAGGGAAAAATACCGGAAGTGAGGGAAAGGTTGAATATTTTTGTTAGGTGAGAGGTGACAGCCGGGGAAAGGGACTGGAGGAGATGCGACGGAATGGGGTCGCTGGTGCAAGTGGTCGGGCGAGAAGATGCAAGGAGCCTGCTTACTTCTTCTTCTGTAACTGGTTCGAAGTCAGAGAGTGAACTAGATGCAGTGGGGGAGGGAGGACAGTGCTTGGTATGAAGAGATTGGGAAATGATTTCCTGTCGAATGTGGTCAATTTTTTCTTTGAAGTAATTGGCCAGATCGTCAGCGTGGAGATCTGTGGTTGGGGCCTGCTCTCTTGGGTTGAGTAGGGACCGGAAAGTGTCAAAGAGACGTTTAGGGTTATTGGACAGCGAGGTGATGAGGGTGTTGAAATAGGTTTGTTTGGAGAGGTGAAGGGCAGAGTTGTATGTTTTTAACATGAACTTATAATGGATGAAATCTTCGGGCAGATTAGATTTTCTCCACAGACGTTCGGCGCACCTGGAGCACCGCTGCAGGAAACGTGTTTGCAGCGTGTGCCACGGTTGTCGCCGTCGCCGTAATAAAGAGATCACCCCAAGAATATAATAAAGAGATCACTTCTAGAATATAATAAAGACATCACTCCTAGAATGTAATAAAAGGGTCACTCCTAGAATCTAATAAAGGGATCACTCCTAGAATATAATTGTCATGATAATGTGAATATGCCATGTTTGAGTATCTACCTAACTTTACAAGACACGCTGCGGGCCATTCCGACCCCCCCTCTTCTCTCTCTCTGACTGCTGCTTGTATGTGTGTAATTCAAAACCCTCACTCGAATCACTGGAGTTTTATGGCTTAGCTGCAAACTACTCATTCCCTCCTCCCATCTAATACCAGCCAAAACTGGGGTGGAAACCCTGAGTTCCTTTGTTATATTAAAGTTATATATAGCAGCACCGATTTGGGCTAGAGAGATAAGAGATATATTTTGGATGTCCATCGGTAGATCTATCACCCACTGAAAGCGCTAGCAGCTAAACGCAATGAGTGCAAAGCATGGATTTCTCAGCGGTTCGTGTAATTACTTCGGGTTTACACTTAAAAGAATCCTCATGATGTGGGGCACATTCTGCTCATCGTATATTTCGCATACGAGATTCCTACTGCGAGCTAAGCATAAAAAATAGTTTTCATATTCTAAGTAAAGGGGAGGCGTCAGCCTCTAAGTGATGTCACCACAAGGGGAGTGCCTGGGTTTTGGGCTAGAATAACTTACTGAGATCAGCATTCTGGGAGTGTCTTTTGTCCGGGGTACTGCTAGCTGTAAGCCAGGGGTGATGCATCTGTATATATGCCCACCATCTCCCACAGCACACGGCCGCCATGACGATGCAATGACATAATGACCTGTAAGTGTTCTTTTCAATTTTAATCCTTCTTTTATTTGTAATTGTAATGTACACATGATTTTGTCTTCTTCATAATATCTTTTTATACTTTGTAAACACTGCCTACCTTTTTTGGAGTAAAATATATAATATGCTAGCTTGTCCCTCTCTGCTCTATAAATGAACTGTGCGTCCTCTGAGGTGAATTACGCTACTGATTTGGGTTGGCTCCAGACCCATTAATTGGAGCTGGTGGCAGCATACTTTGTCCTGTGCAATCGGGCATCTTTGCAGCGACCAGTGGCATTGATAATTATTGTTCCCGCCTGTGTGGGGAGTAGTTATATCGCCCTCGCTGTAGAGTGCCCAATAGACAGTACATAACAGGCAGCCTTTCTGGAGACTATTTACCCTAGGTGCAGTACCCCGACTGACCTGAGGGTAGGAGGGCACCAGAGAGCTGCAAGTTCCAAATCTGAACTGGGAAGTGGGATATAGATAAATCCCCTTCAGAAGGAACCAGGGGCAACCAAACCTCCCCGGATCGTTACAAATTGGTGTGAGTGGTGGGGATGGTAAAGGTATCTTCTCCGGGATCCCTGACATATTGCTGGGATCTGTGACATAGTGTTGGCAGCACGGTGTGAACCGTGACGATAATAGAGGGATCACTCCTAGAATATAATAAAGGGATCACTCCTAGAATATAATAAAGGGATCACTCCTAGAATATAATAAAGGGATCACTCCTAGAATATAATAAAGGGATCACTCCGAAAATATAATAAAGGGATCACTCCTAGAACATAATAAAGGGATCACTCCTAAAATACAATAAAGGGATCACTCCTAGAATATAATAAAGGGATCACTCCTAGAATATAATAAAGGGATCACTCCGAAAATATAATAAAGGGATCACTCCTAGAACATAATAAAGGGATCATTCCTAGAATATAATGAAGGGATCACTCCTAGAATATAATAAAGGGATCACTCCTAGAATACAATAAAGGGATCACTCCTAGAATACAATAAAGGGATCACGCCTAGAATATAATAAAGGGATCACTGCTAGAATATAATAAAGGGATCACTCCTAGAATACAATAACGGGATCACTCCTAGAATACAATAAAGGGATCACTCCCAGAATATAATAAAGGGATCACTCCTAGAATACAATAAAGGGATCACTCCGAGAATATAATAAAGGGATCACTCCTAGAATAATACAGAGATCACTCCTAGAATACAATAAAGGGATCACTCCTAGAATAATACAGAGATCACTCCTAGAATACAATAAAGGGATCACTCCTAGAATACAATAAAGGGATCACTCCCAGAATATAATAAAGGAATCACTCCTAGAATATAATAAAGGGATCACTCCGAGAATATAATAAAGGAATCACTCCTAGAATACAATAAAGGGATCACTCCCAGAATATAATAAAGGAATCACTCCTAGAATATAATAAAGGGATCACTCCGAGAATATAATAAAGGGATCACTCCTAGAATACAATAAAGGGATCACTCCCAGAATATAATAAAGGAATCACTCCTAGAATATAATAAAGGGATCACTCCGAGAATATAATAAAGGAATCACTCCTAGAATACAATAAAGGGATCACTCCCAGAATATAATAAAGGAATCACTCCTAGAATATAATAAAGGGATCACTCCGAGAATATAATAAAGGGATCACTCCTAGAATAATATAGAGATCACTCCTAGAATACAATAAAGGGATCACTCCTAGAATACAATAAAGGGATCACTCCTAGAATATAATGAAGGGATCACTCCTAGAATATAATAAAGGGATCACTCCAAGAACATAATAAAGGGATCACTCCTAGAATATAATAAAGAGATCACTCCTAGAATATAATAAAGGGATCACTCCTAGAATATAATAAAGGGATCACTCCTAGAATATAATGAAGGGATCACTCCTAGAATATAATAAAGGGATCACTCCTAGAATATAATGAAGGGATCACTCCTAGAATATAATAAAGGGATCACTCCGAGAATATAATAAAGGGATCACTCCTAGAATATAATAAAGGGATCACTCCTAGAATATAATGAAGGGATCACTCCTAGAATATAATGAAGGGATCACTCCTAGAATATAATAAAGGGATCACTCCTAGAATACAATAAAGGGATCACTCCTAGAATACAATAAAGGGATCACTCCTAGAATACAATAAAGGGATCACTCCTAGAATGTAATGAAGGGATCACTCCTAGAATATAATAAAGGGATCACTCCTAGAATATAATGAAGGGATCACTCCTAGAATATAATAAAGGGATCACTCCTAGAATATAATAAAGGGATCACTCCTAGAATATAATAAAGGGATCACTCCTAGAATACAATAAAGGGATCACTCCTAGAATACAATAAAGGGATCACTCCTAGAATACAATAAAGGGATCACTCCTAGAATGTAATGAAGGGATCACTCCTAGAACATAATAAAGGGATCACTCCTAGAACATAATAAAGGGATCACTCCTAGAATATAATGAAGGGATCACTACTAGAATGTAATGAAGGGATCACTCCTAGAACATAATAAAGGGATCACTCCTAGAACATAATAAAGGGATTCCTTTTGCGTTTTTGGACATAGAAGTCTTTGTATAGGATCACACACCGGACCCTCCATTCGCTGCTCCATAACTCGGGGTCAGTTGTGATCTGGCCGGATGAGGGCCTCTGACAGTGATGTAAGGAGGACAGGTCCTGAGCGCTGTCTCTGCCAGTAAACAGAGCACTTCCCTAACAGCTCAGTCTTAGGAAAGAAGTCGCCTGCTGTACACGGAGCGCAGGATCTGCTCCCCCACAATGGCTCCTGGAATCCAGACTTTCCCATAGAGACCCCAGAATTGTCAGGCTGCCAACAAATAACACCACCAGACCGTGCCACACAGTAAACTACCCAAATACCAGAGAAAACCCCCCCAAGTCAGCAGGTGGCACAGAGCCGTACAATACCATGTCACCAGACAGTGCCCACACAATCCCGCTATAGAGGGTCTGCGTTATACCACCCGGACTTCAGTATGACACCACAATGACGATATGTAACAGAGCCTGAAAAATACCACAACACATAGTGCTGCCATACCATGCACACAACAGACCGACACAATACCGGACTATATGGCCCCTAAGAATAGGGCTGAAAATGTGGTGCCCTAATAATACTGCCATACAGTGCGCTCATAGTGACACCAGAATGTACAAATACCAGGGGTGACTAATGCCTGAATATACCGTCCTGAGTACTGTCCTTTAGTGCCCTAATAATACTGCCATACAGTGCGCTCATAGTGACACCAGAATGTACAAATACCAGGGGTGACTGATGCCTGAATATACCATCCTGAATACTGTCCTATAGTGCCCTAATAATACTGCCATACAGTGCGCTCATAGTGACACCAGAATGTACAAATACCAGGGGTGACTAATGCCTGAATATACCGTCCTGAGTACTGTCCTTTAGTGCCCTAATAATACTGCCATACAGTGCGCTCATAGTGACACCAGAATGTACAAATACCAGGGGTGACTAATGCCTGAATATACCGTCCTGAATACTGTCCTATAGTGCCCTAATAATACTGCCATACAGTGCGCTCATAGTGACACCAGAATGTACAAATACCAGGGGTGACTAATGCCTGAATATACCGTCCTGAATACTGTCCTATAGTGCCCTAATAATACTGCCATACAGTGCGCTCATAGTGACACCAGAATGTACAAATACCAGGGGTGACTAATGCCTGAATATACCGTCCTGAGTACTGTCCTTTAGTGCCCTAATAATACTGCCATACAGTGCGCTCATAGTGACACCAGAATGTACAAATACCAGGGGTGACTAATGCCTGAATATACCGTCCTGAATACTGTCCTATAGTGCCCTAATAATACTGCCATACAGTGCGCTCATAGTGACACCAGAATGTACAAATACCAGGGGTGACTAATGCCTGAATATACCGTCCTGAGTACTGTCCTTTAGTGCCCTAATAATACCGCCATACAGTGCACTCATAGTGCCACCAGAATGTGCAAATACCAGAGGTGACTAATGCCTGAATATACCGTCCTGAATACTGTCCTTTAGTGCCCTAATAATACTATCATACAGTGCGCTCATAGTGACACCAGAATGTACAAATACCAGGGGTGACTAATGCCTGAATATACCGTCCTGTACACTGTCCTATAGTGCCCTAATAATACTGCCATACACTGCACTCATAGTCTCACCAGAATGTGCAAATACCAGAGGTGACTAATGCCTGAATATACCGTCCTGTATACTGTCCTATAGTGCCCTAATAATACCGTCATACAGTGCACTCATAGTGCCACCAGAATGTGCAAATACCAGGGGTGACTAATGCCTGAATATACCGTCCTGTACACTGTCCTATAGTGACCTAATAATACTGCCATACAGTGCACTCATAGTGCCACCAGAATGTGCAAATACCAGGGGTGACTAATGCCTGAATATACCGTCCTGTACACTGTCCTATAGTGCCCTAATAATACCGCCATACAGTGCACTCATAGTGCCACCAGAATGTGCAAATACCAGGGGTGACTAATGCCTGAATATACCGTCCTGTATACTGTCCTATAGTGCCCTAATAATACTGCCATACAGTGCGCTCATAGTGACACCAGAATGTACAAATACCAGGGGTGACTAATGCCTGAATATACCGTCCTGAATACTGTCCTATAGTGCCCTAATAATACTGCCATACAGTGCGCTCATAGTGACACCAGAATGTACAAATACCAGGGGTGACTAATGCCTGAATATACCGTCCTGAGTACTGTCCTTTAGTGCCCTAATAATACCGCCATACAGTGCACTCATAGTGCCACCAGAATGTGCAAATACCAGAGGTGACTAATGCCTGAATATACCGTCCTGAATACTGTCCTTTAGTGCCCTAATAATACTATCATACAGTGCGCTCATAGTGACACCAGAATGTACAAATACCAGGGGTGACTAATGCCTGAATATACCGTCCTGTACACTGTCCTATAGTGCCCTAATAATACTGCCATACACTGCACTCATAGTCTCACCAGAATGTGCAAATACCAGAGGTGACTAATGCCTGAATATACCGTCCTGTATACTGTCCTATAGTGCCCTAATAATACCGTCATACAGTGCACTCATAGTGCCACCAGAATGTGCAAATACCAGGGGTGACTAATGCCTGAATATACCGTCCTGTACACTGTCCTATAGTGACCTAATAATACTGCCATACAGTGCACTCATAGTGCCACCAGAATGTGCAAATACCAGGGGTGACTAATGCCTGAATATACCGTCCTGTACACTGTCCTATAGTGCCCTAATAATACCGCCATACAGTGCACTCATAGTGCCACCAGAATGTGCAAATACCAGGGGTGACTAATGCCTGAATATACCGTCCTGTATACTGTCCTATAGTGCCCTAATAATACTGCAATACAGTGCACTCATAGTCTCACCAGAATGTGCAAATACCAGAGGTGACTAATGCCTGAATATACCGTCCTGTATACTGTCCTATAGTGCCCTAATAATACCGCCATACAGTGCACTCATAGTGCCACCAGAATATACAAATACCAGGGGTGACTAATGCCTGAATATACCGTCCTGTACACTGTCCTATAGTGCCCTAATAATACTGCAATACAGTGCACTCATAGTCTCACCAGAATGTACAAATACCAGGGACGAATAATGCCTGAATATACCGTCCTGTACACTGTCCTATAGTGCCCTAATAATACTGCAATACAGTGCACTCATAGTGCCACCAGAATGTACAAATACCAGGGACGATTAATGCCTGAATATACCGTCCTGTATACTGTCCTATAGTGCCCTAATAATACTGCAATACAGTGCACTCATAGTGCCACCAGAATGTACAAATACCAGGGGTGACTAATGCCTGAATATACCGTCCTGTATACTGTCCTATAGTGCCCTAATAATACCGTCATACAGTGCACTCATAGTGCCACCAGAATATACAAATACCAGGGGTGACTAATGCCTGAATATACCGTCCTGAATACTGTCCTTTAGTGCCCTAATAATACTATCATACAGTGCACTCATAGTGCCACCAGAATGTACAAATACCAGGGACGATTAATGCCTGAATATACCGTCCTGTATACTGTCCTATAGTGCCCTAATAATACTGCAATACAGTGCACTCATAGTGCCACCAGAATGTACAAATACCAGGGGTGACTAATGCCTGAATATACCGTCCTGTACACTGTCCTATAGTGCCCTAATAATACTGCCATCTCGTGCGCTCATAGTGACACCAGAATGTACAAATACCAGGGGTGACTAATGCCTGAATATACCGTCCTGTACACTGTCCTATAGTGCCCTAATAATACTGCCATACACTGCACTCATAGTCTCACCAGAATGTGCAAATACCAGAGGTGACTAATGCCTGAATATACCGTCCTGTATACTGTCCTATAGTGCCCTAATAATACCGTCATACAGTGCACTCATAGTGCCACCAGAATGTGCAAATACCAGGGGTGACTAATGCCTGAATATACCGTCCTGTACACTGTCCTATAGTGACCTAATAATACTGCCATACAGTGCACTCATAGTGCCACCAGAATGTGCAAATACCAGGGGTGACTAATGCCTGAATATACTGTCCTGTACACTGTCCTATAGTGCCCTAATAATACTGCCATACAGTGCACTCATAGTGCCACCAGAATGTACAAATACCAGGGGTGACTAATGCCTGAATATACCGTCCTGTATACTGTCCTACAGTGCCCTAATAATACCGTCATACAGTGCACTCATAGTACCACCAGAATGTACAAATACCAGGGGTGACTAATGCCTGAATATACCGTCCTGTACACTGTCCTATAGTGCCCTAATAATACCGCCATACAGTGCACACATAGTGCCACCAGAATGTGCAAATACCAGGGGTGACTAATGCCTGAATATACCGTCCTGTATACTGTCCTATAGTGCCCTAATAATACTGCAATACAGTGCACTCATAGTCTCACCAGAATGTGCAAATACCAGAGGTGACTAATGCCTGAATATACCGTCCTGTATACTGTCCTATAGTGCCCTAATAATACCGCCATACAGTGCACTCATAGTGCCACCAGAATATACAAATACCAGGGGTGACTGATGCCTGAATATACCGTCCTGTATACTGTCCTATAGTGCCCTAATAATACCGTCATACAGTGCACTCATAGTGCCACCAGAATATACAAATACCAGGGGTGACTAATGCCTGAATATACCGTCCTGTACACTGTCCTATAGTGCCCTAATAATACTGCAATACAGTGCACTCATAGTGCCACCAGAATGTACAAATACCAGAGGTGACTAATGCCTGAATATACCGTCCTGTACACTGTCCTATAGTGCCCTAATAATACTGCAATACAGTGCACTCATAGTCTCACCAGAATGTACAAATACCAGAGGTGACTAATGCCTGAATATACCGTCCTGTACACTGTCCTATAGTGCCCTAATAATACTGCAATACAGTGCACTCATAGTGCCACCAGAATGTACAAATACCAGGGACGATTAATGCCTGAATATACCGTCCTGTATACTGTCCTATAGTGCCCTAATAATACTGCAATACAGTGCACTCATAGTGCCACCAGAATGTACAAATACCAGGGGTGACTAATGCCTGAATATACCGTCCTGTATACTGTCCTATAGTGCCCTAATAATACCATCATACAGTGCACTCATAGTGCCACCAGAATATACAAATACCAGGGGTGACTGATGCCTGAATATACCGTCCTGTATACTGTCCTATAGTGCCCTAATAATACCGTCATACAGTGCACTCATAGTGCCACCAGAATATACAAATACCAGGGGTGACTAATGCCTGAATATACCGTCCTGTACACTGTCCTATAGTGCCCTAATAATACGCCATACAGTGCGCTCATAGTGACACCAGAATGTACAAATACCAGGGACGAATAATGCCTGAATATACCGTCCTGTATACTGTCCTATAGTGCCCTAATAATACTGCAATACAGTGCACTCATAGTCTCACCAGAATGTACAAATACCAGGGACGAATAATGCCTGAATATACCGTCCTGTATACTGTCCTATAGTGCCCTAATAATACTGCAATACAGTGCACTCATAGTGCCACCAGAATGTACAAATACCAGGGACGAATAATGCCTGAATATACCGTCCTGTATACTGTCCTATAGTGCCCTAATAATACGCCATACAGTGCACTCATAGTGCCTCCAGAATGTGCAAATACCAGGGGTGACTAATGCCTGAATATACCGTCCTGTACACTGTCCTATAGTGCCCTAATAATACGCCATACAGTGCACTCATAGTGCCACCAGAATGTGCAAATACCAGGGGTGACTAATGCCTGAATATACCGTCCTGTACACTGTCCTATAGTGCCCTAATAATACGCCATACAGTGCACTCATAGTGCCACCAGAATGTGCAAATACCAGGGGTGACTAATGCCTGAATATACCGTCCTGTATACTGTCCTATAGTGCCCTAATAATACCGCCATACAGTGCACTCATAGTGCCACCAGAATGTGCAAATACCAGGGGTGACTGATGCCTGAATATACCGTCATGTATACTGTCCTATAGTGCCCTAATAATACCGCCATAGAGTGCACTCATAGTGCCACCAGAATGTACAAATACCAGAGGTGACTAATGCCTGAATATACCGTCCTGTATACTGTCCTATAGTGCCCTAATAATACTGCCATACAGTGCACTCATAGTGCCACCAGAATGTACAAATACCAGGGGTGACTAATGCCTGAATATACCGTCCTGTATACTGTCCTATATTGCCCTAATAATACTGCTATACAGTGCACTCATAGTGCCGTCCAGAATGTGCAAACACCAGGGACAAATAATGCCTGAATATACTGTCCTGTATACTGTCCTATATTGCCCTAATAATACTGCCATACAGTGCACTCATAGTGCCTCCAGAATGTGCAAATACCAGGGGTGACTAATGCCTGAATATACCGTCCTGTATACTGTCCTATATTGCCCTAATAATACTGCTATACAGTGCACTCATAGTGCCTCCAGAATGTGCAAATACCAGGGACGAATAATGCCTGAATATACCGTCCTGTATACTGTCCTATAGTGCCCTAATAATACGCCATACAGTGCGCTCATAGTGCCAACAGAATGTACAAATACCAGGGGTGACTAATGCCTGAATATACCGTCCTGTATACTGTCCTATATTGCCCTAATAATACTGCCATACAGTGCACTCATAGTACCACCAGAATGTACAAATACCAGGGGTGACTAATGCCTGAATATACTGTCCTGTACACTGTCCTATAGTGCCCTAATAATACTGCCATACAGTGCACTCATAGTGCCACCAGAATGTGCAAATACCAGGGGTGACTGATGCCTGAATATACCGTCCTGTATACTGTCCTATAGTGCCCTAATAATACTGCAATACAGTGCACTCATAGTGCCACCAGAATGTGTAAATACCAGGGGTGACTGATGCCTGAATATACCGTCCTGTATACTGTCCTATAGTGCCCTAATAATACTGCAATACAGTGCACTCATAGTGCCACCAGAATGTGCAAATACCAGGGGTGACTAATGCCTGAATATACTGTCCTGTACACTGTCCTATAGTGCCCTAATAATACCGTCATACAGTGCACTCATAGTGCCACCAGAATGTACAAATACCAGGGGTGACTAATGCCTGAATATACCGTCCTGTACACTGTCCTATAGTGCCCTAATAATACTGCAATACAGTGCACTCATAGTCTCACCAGAATGTACAAATACCAGGGGTGACTAATGCCTGAATATACCGTCCTGTATACTGTCCTATAGTGCCCTAATAATACCGCCATACAGTGCACTCATAGTGCCACCAGAATGTACAAATACCAGGGGTGACTAATGCCTGAATATACCGTCCTGTATACTGTCCTATATTGCCCTAATAATACTGCCATACAGTGCACTCATAGTGCCTCCAGAATGTGCAAATACCAGGGACGAATAATGCCCTGCTGTTACAGTGTGTCAGGCTCAGTCTGGGGCATTGCTCACTGTCTCCGCTCACCTCTGCTCTCTGGCTTGCTCCCCTTTGCTCTGAGCCTCTGGTGCTGCAGCTCCTGTATTTCAGCCCAGTCCCTCCTCCTTGTATCATCTCTGTGGGATTAACCCCTGCACTGCCACGTCACATGACAGCATTGTTTAGATACATAGTATGTGAGATTAGATACAGTCTGTGTATTTATTTACTCACTTATACAGCGCCATTGATTCCACAGCTTTACAGACATTATCATTGCTTTTCTCACTGGGACTGACAATGTAAATTGCCTATCAGTCTCTGGAGTGTGGGAGGAAAGTGGAGGACCCGGAGGAAACCCCAGCAAACACGGAAGAAACCCCAGCAAACATGTAGGAAACCCCAGCAAACACGGAAGAAACCTCAGCAAACATGGAGGAAACCCCAGCAAACACGGAAGAAACCCCAGCAAACATGGAGGAAACCCCAGCAAACACGGAGGGAGCACACAAACACGGAGGAAACCCCAGCAAACACAGAAGACACCCCAGCAAACACGGAGGGAGCACACAAACACGGAGGAAACCCCAGCAAACACAGAAGACACCCCAGCAAACACGGAGGAAATCCCAGCAAAGACGGAGGGAACATACAAGCACTGAGGAAACCCCAGCAAACACAGAGGGAACAAAAAACATGGAGGAAACCCCAGCAAACATGGAGGGAAAATACAAACACAGAGGAAACCCCAGCAAACACGGAAGAAACCCTAGCAAGCACGGAGGAAACCCTAGCAAACACGGAGGAAACCCCTGAAAACACGGATGGAACCCCAGCAAACACGAAGTGAGCATACAAACAAGGAGGAAACCCCAGCAAACAAGGAGGAAACCCCAGCAAACATGGAGGGAACATGCAAACACGGAGGAAACCCCAGCAAACATGGAAGAAACCCCAGCAAACACGGAGGAAACCCCAGCAAACATGGAGGAAACCCCAGCAAACACAGAGGGAACATATAAACAAGGAAGAAACCCCAGCAAACATGGAGGAAACCCCAGCAAACACGGAGGAAATCCCAGCAAACACGGAGGGTGTAACGGGGTCTACCGTGCTGGAGTACCTCTTTCAGTACCACCCCGTGTTTCAGGAGGTCCACTCTGCTTTGGCTGGAGTCTGAATGAAGGACGCTGACTGGAATTCCTTGGTTACATGGGGGCATATAAAATATAGGAAATAGAAAAAAATCCAGCTCGACGAGGTGGTGAAAAAGCAAAGTCTTGGTACTTTATTCACTTCATATCAAAAAATAGAGGATAAAACAACAGCACAATATAATTAAAAACACTATCTACGCGTTTCTGGTGACATAGCACCCTTAGTCATGAACTAAGGGTGCTATGTCACCAGAAACGCGTAGATAGTGTTTTTAATTATATTGTGCTGTTGTTTTATCCTCTATTTTTTGATATGAAGTGAATAAAGTACCAAGACTTTGCTTTTTCACCACCTCGTCGAGCTGGATTTTTTTCTATTTCCTGCATTCCTCACGCCTTGACACAGTGTTTCCGTGCTCCGAGCCTCCAGGGACTACAACTATGGTGAGCTGGATTTTTTCTCTCGCATATAAAATATCACTGCTTCTCCACGTATTTCGAGTCTGACAACACTTTACTCACAGGACACAGAATATATTACACAGATACAGAGGGCAGGCCAATTGAAAAGCGGCAGGCCAGACATACATTACAATAGCCGCAGGTGGCTATTTACTGTGGGAATTACAAAGATGGGGGAGGTCAGAAGGGGGATATCTTGTCCCCTCTGCCCAGGGGCGCAGCCTGTGGGCTGATGCATTAGGGACATACACCTCACATGGAACCTATTATACATACATATAACTGCACGACATATTCTGGGTGCTGAGGGGTTCCGTAACACGTAACATGGCTCCCCTTTTCAGTGACGCGATCGGCATACACAGTCTGATCCTTAACGGATCGGTTTGGGGATGACCGAAGTTTATGGGGTTGGTACAAGTTCCGTTTGTCGACTTAGTCCATCGGCGTTACCGTTTTGTTTGCCGGGTCTGTAGTGGATGGTGAAGTCCAGAGGTTGTAGGGCTAAACTCCACCGCAGTAATCTGGCGTTGTCTCCGGAGACCCGATTAAGCCAGACTAGGGGATTATGGTCCGTTAGGAGGAAAAACTGTCGTTTGCAACAAATATGGTTGCAACTTTTTGAGTGCCCATACTACCGCCAGGCATTCCTTCTCAATGGCCGCATAGCTTACTTCACGGGGCAGTAGTTCCCGACTCAGGTAAGCTACCGGGTGTTCTTCGCTGTCCGGCCAGACTTGGCTCAGTACTGCACCCAATCCAAACATAGAAGCTTCTGTGTGAACAAGGAAACGTTTAGTTGGATCGGGTGCGGCCAATACAGGGGTATTGGTGAGGGCGTCCTTTAGCTGGCGGAAGGCTTCCTCACGCTCTGGGGTCCAGGTTACCTGGCAGGGTTGGTTCTTACAGGTCAGATCAGTGAGGGGCTTGGCTACGCTGCTGTAATTGGGAACGAATTTCCTGTAATACCCCGCTGTCCCTAGAAACGCCATGACCTGGGTTTTAGTGCGTGGGGTGGGCGATTTGGCTATGGCCTCAATCTTGGCTGGTTCTGGTCGCTGTTTCCCACTTCCCACCCAATGCCCTAAATACTGAACCTCTGCTTTGCCCACGTGACACTTGTTTGGGTTCAGGGTGATTCCAGCCTTGTGGATCCTGTCCAATACTGTCTCTAGGTGATTTAGATGCTCTTCCCATGTCGTGCTGTAGATGGCGATGTCGTCCAGGTAGGCACAAGCATAGTCCTGGAGACCATCCAGAAGCCGGTCAGCCAACCTCTGGAAGGTCGCCGGGGCATTCTTCATCCCGAATGGCATAACTCGAAACTGGAATAAACCGAACGGGGTGACAAATGTTGACTTGGGAATAGCGTCAGGACTAAGGGGAATCTGCCAGTAGCCTTTGCATAGATAGATGGTGGTCAAATACTTTGCCCCCGCCAGCCGGTCTAACAACTCATCCACACGCGGCATGGGATACGCATCCGTCACCGTTTTCTCATTGAGCTTACGATAGTCTACACAAAACCGTGTAGTCCCATCCTTCTTGGGCACTAACACTACGGGGGATGCCCAGGGACTATCTGACTCTTCAATGACCCCTAAACGCAACATCTCTTGTATCTCTTGTCGCATCCCTTCTCTTACAGACTCAGGGACGCGGAAGGGGGGTTGTCGCAGGGGGGTCTGATCCTGGGTCTCAACCTTGTATTGTGCCAGGCGAGTGTACCCTGGTCTGCCCAAAAACATCCTCTGTCGCTGCCTCAACAACGTCTCCGCCTGCTGTCTCTCCCGGGAACCTAGGTCTTCACCCAAGTGTACCTGGTCCCATGTTTTAGACTGAGTCCTTGCCCCTAAGACATCAGGCAAGGGAAGTCCGGCTAAATCCTCTGCTTCAGTTGCACAGATGGCCAATACCTCTTCAGGGCGCTCCCGGTAGGGCTTCAGCATATTCACGTGAAACATGCGGATAACCCTGGGGTCGTCACAATCGGCGACATTATAGGTGGTGTCGGCTATTTTCCCCACTACCTGGTAGGGCCCCTGCCATGCAGCTTGGAACTTGTTCTGCCCAGTGGGCTCTAACATCAGGACCTTCTGTCCTATTTCCAAGGTGCGTTCTCTGGCCCTCCGATCGTACCATACGTGCTGGTGCCGCTGGGCCACCTGCATGTTCCCACGTACAGCCTGGGTCAGCTCCTGTAGGCGGTCCCGGAATTCCAGCACATAGGGTACAATAGGTACCCCTTCTATGATGCCCTCCCCTTCCCAGAGTTCTAGCACTAAGTCTAGGGGTCCCCTTACCTGTCTCCCGTATACCAGTTCGAACGGGGAGAACCCCGTGGATTCTTGGGGCACCTCCCGATAGGCAAACAGGAGGCATGGCAAGAATTTCTCCCAGTCCCTGTAGGTCCTGGTAAAAGTCCCAATGAGTTGTTTTAACGTCCCGTTAAAGCGTTCACACAACCCATTGGTTTGCGGGTGGTACGGGGCGCTTCTAATGGACTTTACGCCGCACAGCTTCCACAGTTGGTTGGTCACCTCTGCTGTAAACTGGGTACCCTGGTCCGAGATAATCTCCCGGGGAAATCCAACCCGTGAGAAAACCTGGAGCAGGGCAGCAGCCACCGTCTCTGCCAGTATGTTAGGTAACGCATCCGCCTCTGGATACCATGTGGCATAATCTACTGGACTGGGTTTGGCTAGCGGCCCTATCAGATCGACCGCTACTCGGCTAAATGGTTCCTCCACAATGGGGAGGGGGCGTAATTTGACCTTGCATCGATCTCCCCTCTTGCCAATGCGCTGGCAACTGTCACAGGTCTGGCAGTACTGACGAACATCATAGGTTACCCCCGGCCAAAAGAAGTTTTGTGTCAGACGATGCCTGGTGCGACTGACACCGAAGTGCCCGGCCAAGGGTATGTCATGAGAGATTCGCAGTAACTCCTGCCTATACTTCTTGGGAACTACCAGCTGTTGTTTTATAGTGGGGCTCGTCCCTGTGTGGTGCTGCTCTGTGATCCGGTAGAGGAGTCCCGGCTTCCATACAAACTGTTCCCCTTCCAGTACCCCTCTCCCCTCCTGTGCCTTCCCACGATATCCCTCTAATGAAGGATCCTCAAGTAATTCCCTCTTAAATTCAGCTGCGGTGGCCCAAGAAATGTTTCTGGCTATGGGAATATGTGTAGGGCTGGGATGTCTTACCTGGGCCTCCTCTGACTGTGATTCCACCTCCGCAGCTCGAGCTTGTTTCCGGGTGGTCACAGGATATGTCTCAGCCAGAGGGGCAACCGAGAAGGCAGACAACATGGGCCCCAAGTCATTTCCCAGCATGATGTCTGCAGGCAAATCATCCATCAAGCCGACCTCAACAAGGCCATCCACGACTCCCCAGTTCAGGTGAATCCTGGCAGTGGGCAGTCGATGTATGGCTCCCCCTGCTACACGGACTGCCCCTGTCTGGTCCGTCTACTCTTGGTCCCGGACTAGATGAGGCTTCACAAGGGTCAAAGTTGCCCCGGAATCTCTTAGTCCCTGCATACGTTTCCCATTAACCCACACGACCTGTCGATGCTGTTGTCTATTATCTGCCCGGGCTGCCTGCACGGGGTCTCCTTCATGCAGCACTTCCTCCATCACTTCCACCCCCTGGTTAGTCGTAGCCACCAATGCCGGGTCAGCTTCACCTTGGTAGCAGTGTACAGCGGCCCGGCTGAAGGTAGCTGTTCCCGCCTTTGGCCACTGGGTATGCTGAGTCCAGTTGGGACATTGTCTTTGCAGGTGGCCCAGCTGATGGCAGGTATGGCATCGCGCCCTAGGGGGACTGTGGTAGGCCGGGTTTCTAGCTGGTCCCCCTACAATCTTTGGTGGTTTGGGGCCCTCCAGGTCCATGGGCGGACCCCTAGTGACCATCTTTGATCCGGACAACTGAGGCCTCCTGGCATCATGATGTTCATCGGCCAGACGAGCGGCCTCCTCAAGAGTCGTTGGCCGCCTGTCCCGAAGCCATCCCTGTGTCTCGGGGGTTAGTCCATTAAAGAATCGTTATAACAAGAAGAGCTGGAGGACGTCCTCCTTAGTGGTTGCTTGGCTCCCTTGTACCCACTGTAGCAGTGACCGCCGTAATTTACAGGCCCATTCAGCGTGGGTATCGGTTACTCGTTTTATAAGTCCGCAGAACTTTTGGCGGTATGCCTCTGGTGTCAGCGCATACCGGGCCAAGATCACTTCTTTGATCCGCTCATAGTCCATACAGTCCTCATCAGGTAGTCCTCTTTAACTTCTGGTAGTTGTTTTCCATTCATTCCTTTCCTCCTGTAGACGGGGTATCACATCCCACTGCTGCCACCAGTGTAACGGGGTCTACCGTGCTGGAGTACCTCTTTCAGTACCACACCGTGTTTCAGGAGGTCCACTCTGCTTTGGCTGGAGTCTGAATGAAGGACGCTGGCTGGAATTCCTTGGTTACATGGGCGCATATAAAAGATCACTGCTTCTCCACGTATTTCCAGTCTGACAACACTTTGCTCACAGGACACAGAATATATCACACAGATACAGAGGGCAGGCCAATTGAAAAGCGGCAGGCCAGACATACATTACAATAGCCGCAGATGGCCGGAGCCTGACGATATTTACTGTGGGAATTACAAAGGTGGGGGAGGTCAGAAGGGAGATATTTTGTCCCCTCTGCCCAGGGGCGCAGCCTGTGGGCTGATGCATTAGGGACATACATCTCACATGGAACCTATTATACATACATATAACTGCACAACATATTCTGGGTGCTGAGGGGTTCCGTAACTAGTAACAGAGGGAACATACAAACACTGAGGAAACCCCAGCAAACACGGAGGGAACATACAAACATGGAGGAAACCCCAGCAAACATGGAGGGAACATACAAACACAGAGGAAACCCTAGCAAACACGGAGGAAACCCCAGCAAACACAGAGGAAACCCCTGAAAACGCAGAGGAAACCCCACCAAACATGGAGGGAACATACAAACACAGAGGAAACCCCAGCAAACACGGAAGAAACTCCAGCAAACACGGAGGAAATCCCAGCAAACACGGAGGAAACATACAAACACTGAGGAAACCCCAGCAAACACGGAGGGAACATACAAACATGGCGGAAACCCCAGCAAATGTGGAGGGAACATACAAACACCGAGGAAACCCCAGCAAACACGGAGGAAACCCCTGAAAACACGGAGGAAACCCCAGCAAACATGGAGGGAACATACAAACACGGAGGAAACCCCAGGAAACATGGAAGAGACCCCAGCAAACATGGAGGAAACCCCAACAAACATGGAGGAAACCCCAGCAAACATGGAGGAAACCCCAGCAAACACGGAGGAAACCCCAGGAAACACGGAGGAAATCCTAGCAAACACGGAGGGAACATACAAACACTGAGGAAATACCAGCAAACACGGAGGGAACATATAAACATGGAGGAAACCCCAGTAAACATGGAGGGAACATACAAACACCGAGGAAACCCTAGCAAACATGGGGGAAACCCCAGCAAACACGGAGGAAACCACAGCAAACATGGAGGGAACATAGAAGCACGGAGGAAAACCCAGCAAACACGGAAGAAACCCCAGCAAACACGGAGGAAATCCCAGCAAACACGGAGGGAACATACAAACATGGAGGAAACCCCAGCAAACATGGAGGGAACATACAAATACCGAGGAAACCCTAGCAAACACAGAGGATACCCCAGTGTTGTGAATTTGGTTTCTGGGCTCCCCCGGTGGTTTCTGGTGGTACTGCACTTGTGTGCTTCATCTCCTCTGTTCACCTGTTTCCATCAGGATGTGGGAGTTTTCTATTTAACCTTGCTCCTCAGTCATTTCTATGCCGGCAAACAATGTTACCAGAAGCCTTTCTGTTGCATGTTCCTGCTCCTAGACTACTATCAGCTAAGTTGGACTTGTAGTCCTAAGTTTGTTTTGCATTTTTGTTCCAGTTCTCTGTGATTGATTATTTCTGAGGCTGGAAGCTCTTGTGAGCTGAAATTGCCACTCTGGTGTCATGAGTTGATATTAGAGTCTTAAAGTAATTTCAGGATGGTGTTTTGAAAGGGTTTTCAGCTGACTGTGAAGTTCCCTTTTCTGTCTTCCTACTATGCGGACCTCAATTTGCTAAACCTATCTTCATACTTCGTATGTCAATTTCCTCTGAAATCACCGACAATATATGTGGGGGCTACTGTCTGCCTTTTGGGGAAAATTTCTCTAGAGGTAAGCCAGGTCTGTATTTTCCTCTGCTAGGGTCAGTCAGTTCTCCGGCTGGCGCTGGGCGTCTAGGGATAAAACGTAGGCACGCTACCCGGCCACTGTTAGTTGTGCGGTAGGTTTAGCTCACAGTCAGCTCGAGTTCCCATCTTCCAAGAGCTAGTCCTTTTTGTATGCTTTACTATGTTCTCTTGCCATTGAGAACCATGACAGTTTGGCCGGCCAAGGGTTAAATAATTGGCAGAAGAAAGGAGAGAAAAGAACTCTGCAGAGAATTTTTTTTTTTTTTTTTCCTGAGTTTGCTCATTAGTTGATTCACTTGCATCTCTGCTTACTGCAGCCTTCGTCTCTCTCTCCTTCTAATCCTTGAATGGTTCTGATTTCACCTGATTAATATGGATCCTCAGAGTTTAGCTACAGGTTTGGATAATCTCGCTGTGAAGGTTCAAAGTTTACAGGATTTTGTTATTCATGCTCCTATATCTGAACCTAGAATTCCTTTACCTGAATTTTTCTCCGGGGATAGATCTCGCTTCCAGAATTTCAAACATAATTGTAAATTATTTTTGTCTCTGAGATCTCGCTCCGCTGGAGATCCTGCACAGCAGGTCAGGATTGTAATTTCCTTGCTCCGGGGCGACCCTCAGGACTGGGCATTTGCTTTGGCACCAGGGGATCCTGCGTTGCTCAATGTGGATGCGTTTTTCCTGGCTTTGGGGTTGCTTTATGAGGAACCTCATTTAGAGATTCAGGCTGAAAAAGCCTTAATGGCCCTGTCTCAAGGGCAAGATGAGGCTGAAATATACTGCCAAAAATTTCGTAAGTGGTCTGTGCTTACTCAGTGGAATGAGTGCGCCCTGGCGGCGAATTTCAGAGAGGGTCTCTCTGATGCCATTAAGGATGTTATGGTGGGGTTCCCTGTGCCTACAGGTCTGAATGAGTCCATGACAATGGCTATTCAGATTGATCGGCGTTTGCGGGAGCGCAAACCTGTGCACCATTTGGCGGTGTCTACTGAGAAGGCGCCAGAGATTATGCAATGTGATAGAATTCTGTCCAGAAGCGAACGACAGAATTTTAGGCGAAAAAATGGGTTATGCTTCTATTGTGGTGATTCAACTCATGTTATATCAGCATGCTCTAAACGTACTAAGAAGGTTGATAAGTCTGTTTCAATCAGCACTTTACAGTCTAAGTTTATTCTATCTGTGACCCTGATTTGCTCTTTATCGTCTATTACCGCGGACGCCTATGTCGACTCTGGCGCCGCTTTGAGTCTTATGGATTGGTCCTTTGCCAAACGCTGTGGGTTTGATTTAGAGCCTCTGGAAGTTCCTATACCTCTGAAGGGTATTGACTCCACGCCATTGGCTAGTAATAAACCACAATACTGGACACAAGTAAATATGCGTATTAATCCGGATCACCAGGAGATTATTCGCTTCCTTGTGTTGTATAATCTACATGATGTGTTGGTGCTTGGATTGCCATGGCTGCAATCTCATAACCCAGTCCTCGACTGGAAAGCAATGTCTGTGTTAAGCTGGGGATGTCAGGGGACTCATGGGGACGTACCTTTGGTTTCCATTTCGTCATCTATTCCCTCTGAGATTCCGGAATTTTTATCTGATTATCGTGACGTTTTTGAGGAGCCTAAAATTGGTTCACTACCTCCGCACAGAGAGTGCGATTGTACTATAGATCTGATTCTGGGCAGTAAGTTTCCAAAGGGTCGTTTATTTAATCTATCTGTGCCTGAACATGCTGCTATGCGGGAGTATATTAAGGAGTCCTTGGAAAAGGGACATATTCGTCCTTCGTCATCTCCCTTAGGAGCCGGTTTTTTCTTTGTATCTAAAAAAGATGGCTCTTTGAGGCCGTGTATTGATTATCGGCTTTTGAATAAAATCACGGTTAAATATCAGTATCCTTTGCCACTGCTTACTGATTTGTTTGCTCGAATAAAGGGGGCCAAGTGGTTCTCTAAGATTGATCTTCGTGGGGCGTATAATTTAGTGCGAATTAAGCAGGGGGATGAGTGGAAAACCGCATTTAATACGCCTGAGGGCCATTTTGAGTATTTAGTAATGCCTTTTGGTCTTTCAAATGCCCCTTCAGTCTTTCAGTCCTTTATGCATGACATTTTCCGTGAATATTTGGATAAATTTTTGATTGTGTATCTGGATGATATTTTGATTTTTTCGGATGACTGGGACTCTCATGTCCAACAGGTCAGGAGGGTTTTTCAGGTTTTGCGCTCTAATTCCTTGTGTGTAAAGGGTTCTAAGTGCGTTTTTGGGGTTCAAAAGATTTCGTTTTTGGGGTACATTTTTTCCCCCTCTTCCATTGAGATGGACCCTGTCAAGGTTCAGGCTATTTGTGATTGGACGCAACCCTCTTCTCTTAAGAGCCTTCAGAAGTTTTTGGGCTTTGCTAATTTTTATCGTCGATTTATAACTGGTTTTTCTGATGTCGCTAAACCGTTGACTGATTTGACTAAGAAGGGTGCTGATGTTGCTGAGTGGTCCCCTGCTGCTGTGGAGGCCTTTCGGGAGCTTAAGCGCCGCTTTTCTTCCGCCCCTGTATTGCGTCAGCCTGATGTTACTCTTCCTTTTCAGGTTGAGGTCGACGCTTCAGAAATCGGAGCTGGGGCGGTTTTGTCGCAGAAAAGTTCCGACTGCTCCGTGATGAGACCTTGTGCGTTCTTTTCTCGTAAGTTTTCGCCCGCTGAGCGAAATTATGATATTGGTAATCGGGAGCTCTTGGCTATGAAGTGGGCTTTTGAGGAGTGGCGTCATTGGCTTGAGGGGGCTAGACATCAGGTGGTGGTATTGACCGACCACAAGAATTTGATTTATCTTGAGTCCTCCAGGCGCCTGAATCCTAGACAGGCGCGCTGGTCGTTATTTTTCTCTCGGTTTAATTTTGTGGTTTCTTACCTACCGGGTTCTAAAAATGTGAAGGCGGATGCCCTTTCTAGGAGTTTTGAGCCTGATTCCCCTGGTAATTCTGAACCTACAGGTATCCTTAAGGATGGAGTGATATTATCTGCTGTTTCCCCAGATTTGCGACGGATCTTGCAGGAGTTTCAGGCGGATAGACCTGATCGTTGCCCGCCTGGTAGATTGTTTGTTCCTGATGATTGGACCAGTAGAGTCATCTCGGAGGTCCATTCTTCTGCGTTAGCAGGTCATCCTGGAATCTTTGGTACCAGGGATTTGGTGGCTAGGTCCTTCTGGTGGCCTTCCCTGTTGCGAGATGTGCGAGGTTTTGTGCAGTCTTGTGATGTTTGTGCTCGGGCCAAGCCTTGTTGTTCTCGGGCTAGTGGATTGTTGTTATCCTTGCCTATTCCGAAGAGGCCTTGGACTCACATCTCCATGGATTTTATTTCTGATCTCCCTGTTTCTCAGAAGATGTCTGTCATCTGGGTGGTGTGTGACCGTTTCTCTAAGATGGTCCATTTGGTTCCCTTGTCTAAATTGCCTTCCTCATCCGAGCTGGTTCCTCTGTTTTTTCAAAATGTGGTGCGCTTGCATGGTATTCCGGAGAATATCGTTTCTGACAGGGGAACCCAGTTCGTGTCTAGATTTTGGCGAGCGTTCTGTGCTAGGATGGGCATTGATTTGTCTTTTTCGTCTGCTTTCCACCCTCAGACTAATGGCCAGACCGAGCGAACTAATCAGACCTTGGAGACTTATTTGAGGTGTTTTGTGTCTGCGGATCAGGATGATTGGGTTGCCTTTTTGCCCTTGGTGGAGTTTGCCCTCAATAATCGGGCTAGTTCTGCCACCTTGGTTTCTCCTTTCTTCTGTAATTCGGGGTTTCATCCTCGTTTCTCTTCCGGTCAGGTGGAGTCTTCGGATTGTCCTGGAGTGGATGCTGTGGTGGAGAGGTTGCATCAGATTTGGGGGCATGTGGTGGACAATTTGAAGTTGTCCCAGGAGAAGACTCAGCATTTTGCCAACCGCCGTCGTCGTGTTGGTCCTCGTCTTTGTGTTGGGGACTTGGTGTGGTTATCTTCTCGTTTTGTCCCTATGAAGGTTTCTTCTCCTAAGTTTAAGCCTCGGTTCATCGGCCCGTACAAGATATTGGAGATTCTTAACCCTGTGTCCTTTCGTTTGGACCTCCCTGCATCTTTTTCTATTCATAATGTCTTCCATCGGTCATTGTTGCGCAGGTATGAGGTACCGGTTGTGCCTTCCGTTGAGCCTCCTGCTCTGGTGTTGGTTGAGGGTGAGTTGGAGTACGTTGTCGAGAAGATCTTGGACTCCCGTGTTTCCAGACGGAGACTTCAGTATCTGGTCAAGTGGAAGGGCTACGGTCAGGAGGATAACTCTTGGGTGACAGCCTCTGATGTTCATGCCTCCGATTTGGTCCGTGCCTTTCATAGGGCTCATCCTGATCGCCCTGGTGGTTCTGGTGAGGGTTCGGTGCCCCCTCCTTGAGGGGGGGGGGTACTGTTGTGAATTTGGTTTCTGGGCTCCCCTGGTGGTTTCTGGTGGTACTGCACTTGTGTGCTTCATCTCCTCTGTTCACCTGTTTCCATCAGGATGTGGGAGTTTTCTATTTAACCTTGCTCCTCAGTCATTTCTATGCCGGCCAACAATGTTACCAGAAGCCTTTCTGTTGCATGTTCCTGCTCCTAGACTACTATCAGCTAAGTTGGACTTGTAGTCCTAAGTTTGTTTTGCATTTTTGTTCCAGTTCTCTGTGATTGATTATTTCTGAGGCTGGAAGCTCTTGTGAGCTGAAATTGCCACTCTGGTGTCATGAGTTGATATTAGAGTCTTAAAGTAATTTCAGGATGGTGTTTTGAAAGGGTTTTCAGCTGACTGTGAAGTTCCCTTTTCTGTCTTCCTACTATCATGGAGGGAACATACAAACATGGAGAAAACCCCAGCAAACATGGAAGAAACCCCAGCAAACACGGAGAAAACCCCAACAAACATGGAGGAAACCCTAGCAAACACGGAGGAAACCCCAGCAAACACGGAGGAAACCCCAGGAAACACGAAGGAAATCCTAGCAAACACGGAGGGAACATACAAACACTGAGGAAACCCCAGCAAACACGGAGGGAACATATAAACATGGAGGAAACCCCAGCAAACATGGAGGGAACATACAAACACCGAGGAAACCCTAGCAAACATGGGGGAAACCCCAGCAAACACGGAGGAAACAGGGCGTGGCTTGGGCATGGAGCTGTGAGCACACATCTCTCCTGAGCTCCAGCGTGCCTGAGGCCTCTGCAGCAATTATATAGCCACCATCAGCTCCACTCACCCACCGATGTGGAAGAACAAGGTCGGGCTCCGCTCCCAGGCATCTAGGGAGCTCACAGCGGGCCACGCAGGCTCCAATATCACCAGGTACATGTCGGTGTCTGGAAGCATGGGAAAGAGAGCAGCTCCTTCAGCCATAGTGGAGGGGGAAGGTGCCTTATCCTCCATGCAGCAGCATGCACACAGGAGCTCCCCATCTGGGACTGCAGGGACGCAGAAGAATGGGGCCACAGCAGAGAAGGCACAGGAGAGAGGACGAGTGACTGCTGCACCAGGGACCAGCTGCTCACCACAGAAGCTGACAGGAGGGAGCCAAGCCCAGAGCAAGGGAGAGGTGAGAGTTGTGACCTGCCCCTCCCCCCTGGACAGACCGTGTCACAGGCTGAGCTGGCTGAGGACCTGTCTCCCCCTATACTGCAGCCTTACCAGGCTCAGGAAACTGAAATGGACCCCCCACTACTACCACCAGGGAGACTTGAGAGAGGGGCTTCTCCCAGCCTAGTGCCCCAGGACATTGTGCCCACCATCACTACATCTCATGGCCTCCCCACACAGGCTCCTGTTAGGTCCCTGGGCTCTGATGACTATATAACTGCCTCTGAGCTGAGAGCGCAGCTAAGTGCCTTCCCTACAAAGGCTGACATGGAGGGCTATATACAGCGTCTGGAGGCAGTGTGCAGGAGTGAAGTGGGGTCCCTTAAGGAGGATGTGTCCCATCTTACCACCACTGTCTCTGCATTAGAAGCTAAAGTGGAGTCGCTTTCCTCACAATTACAGGGTCAGCAGCAGCTTCTGGACCTGCACTCGGAAACTTTCAGTGTGGTCCTAGATATGCTGGAGGACTCTGAGAACAGGAACTGGAGGAATAATATCAGGCTCCGTGGGATCCCTGAGTCCGTAGCCCCACGTGACCTCTCCTCGGCCCTCCATGGCATTTTCAATTGTCTCTTAGGGAGGTCACCCACTGAACACATTGAAATTGACAGAGCCCACCGCTCGCTAGGCCCAAAGAATCCCAATACATCTAAGCCGAGGGACGTCATATGTAGGATTCACTACTTCCAAACTAAGGATGACATCATGCGTAAGGCGAGGGACCACAATGCTCTTGACTTTAATGGGTCTGATGTTCTTCTCTTGTCTGACCTCTCACACTTCACCCTGGCTAAACGGAGGGCTTTGCGCCCCCTCCTGGAGGAGCTGCGAGAAAATAAGATCCCCTACAGTTGGGGTTACCCATTTCAATTACAAGTACGCAGTGATAAAGGATTGATAATTTTGAGATCCCCGTCAGATCTGCAGAACTTCACCGCTGCACTGGGCTTACCTATGGTCACACTGGGAGACTGGCCTCACCTTACTGCGTCTGACCTATGGGGTCCACGCCGTACTGGTGGCCCCCCCGCCGGGTCGCTCTGAAAGAGGAAACAGGGCTCCCGCCGTAGACGTGCCTCTGTTACTCATGCTGATGACACTTGATCACCTAATTCAGACCTTATGATCACTATCGCCCCTTTTCTCTTTTTGCTTTTTTGCCGCCTACATTGTCCCTCCATGTGGCCGGGCTCCCACGGGGGGCTTGGTCGTGACTTTGCTTTAGCCTGTTAATTGTGGATGGATTGGAGCCTCATGTTTTGTAGCGGTGACATTTCTATTTGATTCTACCTGGGACTCCTGAGCGGGGTTCCTAGCATGGTTCATTTTGCACTATCTATGAATGTCCACCTACTTCAATTGACTCCTCATGTACTGTGCTCAACTGTTTCACTACCGCATTAATGTGCTAATGTTATTCCATGTTGGCTAACGCTGCTCTTTCTCCTGAAATGTGACTTTTGATGATACCCCTTTGGGGGCTTGTTATGACTCTGCTCATTTCGACAAATGTTCTTGGCCGACGATCCGCTGATGTTCGTTAATAATGTTTATGTTACCAGGGTCATGGGCCTTCTGGGTAGAGTTGGATTTTTTATTTTCTTTTTTGCTGCAGGGGCTCGGCTGGTTGCTCTCTGCTCAATCACCTCCCCACTAGGGTGTGTCTCTGACACTACTTCTCAGAGTTTTCTCTGATATTGTTCTGTACCCTTGAGGCCTAGTGGCTTCTTGGTTTTTCTCTTTCTTTTTGGTCGGAACCCTGTCTTCCAGCTGAACTACTATCTTTCCTTGGTGCTTTACTATCTCTGTTTCTATTTTTCCCCACTTTCCACCCCTTCTACTCCTTTCCGACCCGATTGTACCACCCGCAGGCCCGATAGTTCCTATGGCATCCCTACAACTCTGCTCACTTAATGTCAGGGGGTTTAATGTCCCTGAAAAGCGATCGAAGGTTTTATACGGTATGCATAAGAAACAGGTTGACATACTTCTGCTGCAGGGGACACATTTCCGATCAGACAGAATCCCTAAGCTCAACCATAAATACTACACACAGTGGTTCCATGGCAGTAACTCTGACTCCAAGTCTAAATGAGTCAGCATTGCATTGCACAAGTCTTTACAGGCTCAGGTAGTTGCCTCTAAAGTGGATTCTAATGGTCGATATGTGTTTTTGAAGCTTAAAATTGCCCATGATTTGTTCACCATAGCTAACATTTATCTCCCCAATCAAGACCAGGTCCGAGCGTGCAGAAAGTACCTACGGGACCTCTCGGCCTTTGCGGAAGGCTATGTGATTATGGGAGGGGACTTCAATATGGTGTTGGACCGCGCTGTGGATTCCTCTTCGGGCAGGTCGGCGGTGTCCCTCTCGCAGCTGGAGAGACTACGGCGGGCCCTGACGGACTCAAGGTTGGTGGATGTATGGAGGTTACTGCACCCCACTACCCAAGATTATACCTACTTCTCCACAGTACATAATTCCTATAGTAGATTGGATTATTTTTTGATCAGCCACGGGCTCCTGTCTCTTGACCCAAAGTCTGACATTGACACGATGTTGTGGTCAGACCATGCCCCGGTTTTGCTCTCCCTCCGGCTGCCGAGCCTTACTCCGAGAGAATGGACCTGGTCCTTAAACCCTGGTTTCCTCGGAGATCTAACGTGTCAGGCGGTCGTGCGAACAGCAATCTCGGACTTTCTAGATTTTCACAAGAATGACCCCACGGCCATCCCATACCAATGGGAGGCTTTGAAAGGAGTTATACGGGGAGTATTTATACAACAGGGGGCACGACTGAAGAGAGAGAGGGAGACTAACATGGTGGGTTTGTTGACTCGTATCCAAACTCTGGAGTTGGATCATAGATGGACTAGAGTTGCTGGGGTGCTGGCTGATCTCCTCCGGGCACGCTGTGAGTTGAGTGCCTTGTTGGACACGACGTTAGCACGACAGAGGGACCGCTTTCATAAATTTCTGTACAAGTACTCTGATAAACCTGGGAGAGCTCTAGCGAGGTTTTTACACCCCCGTGCTCCCACCACTTATATCCATACCATGAGGTCTGCTACGGGTGAACTGGTCCATTTTCCTGAGGAGATTGTGGACTCATTCAGAGCATATTATGACTCTCTCTACAATTTAAGCGGCCCGTTGTCTGATATGTCCCCTTCCGAGTTTCAAGCATGGGTGGACGACTACATCCGGGACACTGAGCTCCCGCCTATGTTGATGGAGGAGTCTGAGGCCCTGGAGAGTCCTCTCTCGGAACAGGAGGTTTTAGACACGATAAAATCTTTGGCTAATGGTAAAAGCCCTGGTCCTGACGGATTCTCCGCCGCTTTCTATAAGTTATATGCGAATTCCCTGGTCCCCTTCATGACCAAACTGTTTAACTCCATCTCGGCCAGCTGCCCCTTTGCCCCCCAAAGGCTGATGGCCACAATCAGCGTGATTCCTAAACCGGGAAAAGATCCCCTATTATGTGCAAGCTATAGGCCCATATACCTCATTAATGTGGATGTGAAGGTGTTCGCGAAAGTGTTAGCTGGTAGACTGAACCTTATTCTCCCTGGGTCCATCCATAGTGATCAGGTGGGTTTTGTGCCGCACAGCGAAGCCAAGGATAACACATTGAAGACGTTGCTTCTGACCTCGTACATGCGCACAGGAAAGGTACCAGCATGCTTATTATCTATTGACGCTGAGAAGGCGTTTGATCGCCTAGGCTGGACCTTTCTACGTGCCTCCCTGAAACAACTGGGAGTGGGACCTAACATGTTGGAGAGGATTTTTGCTCTGTATCATAGGCCTACGGCCCGTCTTAGAGTGAACGGCACCCTTTCCCAGCCCATTGACATAAGAAACGGGACCCGTCAGGGTTGCCCCCTTTCTTTATATCCTTGCGATGGAGCATCTGGCAGTGACATTACGGAAGACACCTGATATTGAGGGTCTGAGGATTGGCCAACATGAGTTTAAGATATCTCTGTATGCGGATGATTTATTGCTGTACATTACCAACCCGACCGTGGCTTTTCCTGTACTTCTCCGAGAGTTCCGTAGGTTCGGGGAGGTTTCAAACTTTAAAGTCAACTACTCCAAGACGGAGGCGCTCAATATCTCCCTGCTTGATAATCTAGTCTCTCAGCTCCAGGCATCCTTCTCTTTTAAGTGGAAGACCGACGCCTTAAAATATTTAGGAGTCTTAATACCTGCTGACATTAGCGCAACATATGCTCTGAACTACGTCCCGCTCTTGCAGAAAACTATCTTGGACCTTAAACGGTATGGCAGACCTCAGCTATCTTGGTTCGGACAGGTGGGAGTGGTCAAAATGGATATTTTACCCCGATTCCTCTATCTCTTTCAGACTGCTCCAGTGCAGGTTCCGGATTGCTTTTTCAGGCGCCTGCAGTCGGCCATCAATAGCTTTATTTGGGGAACTAAGAAGCCGCGGACTCGATTCTCAGTGTTAGTGAGACCCAAGACTGCAAACATGGAGGGAACATACAAACACAGTGGAAACCCCAGCAAACATGGAAGAATCCCCAGCCAACACGGAGGAAACCCCAGCAAACATGGAAGGTACATACAAACACGGAGGAAACACCAGCAAACACAGAGGAAACCCCAGCAAACACAGAGGGAACATACAAACACAGAGGAAACCCCAGCAAACACAGAGGGAACATACAAACACAGAGGAAACCCCAGCAAACATGGAGGAAACCCCAGCAAACATGGAAGGTACATACAAACACAGAGGAAACCCCAGCAAACATGGAAGAAACCCCAGCCAACACGGAGGAAACCCCAGCAAACACAGAGGAAACCCCAGCAAACACAGAGGGAACATACAAACATGGAGGAAACCCCAGCAAACACGGAGGAAACCCCAGCAAACATGGAAGGTACATACAAACACGGAGGAAACCCCAGCAAACATGGAAGAATCCCCAGCCAACATGGAGGAAACCCCAGCAAACACAGAGGAAACCCCAGCAAACACAGAGGGAACATACAAACATGGAGGAAACCCCAGCAAACATGGAGGAAACCCCAGCAAACATGGAGGGAACATACAAACACAGAGTAAACCCCAGCAAATATGGAGGGAACATACAAACATGGAGGAAACCCCAGCAAACATGGAGGGAACTCCAGAAAACATGGAGAGAACATACAAACATGGAGGAAATCCCAGCAAACAAGGAGGAAACCCCAACACACATGGAGGTAACATACAAACTCCTTGCAGATGTCGTCCTTGGTAGCATTTGAACCAAGGACTCCAGCGCTGCAAGGCTGCAATGCTAACCATTGAGCCACCGTGCTGCCCAGTGTATGTGAGGTTAGATACAGTAAATGTGAGATTAGATACAGTGTATGTGAGGTTAGATACAGTATATGTGAGGTTAGATACAGAACATGTGAGGTTAGAAACAGTGTATGTGAGGTTAGATACAGTACATGTGAGGTTAGATGCATTGCATGTGAGGTTAGTGCGGGGGTTTCTATTGTTAGAGGGGCTCTATGGTAATTGTGAGGGGCTCTATAAGAGGGGTCTCTATTATTGATAGAGCGGGGTGTTATTGATTAATGGGGCATAAGATGAAGGGGCTTGATGTAGCAGAAGAGCGTTATTACATCAAGGGATATAGATGGTGGAGCAGCGGGGCAGGGAGCTCTTTGTTAGGT
Source organism: Ranitomeya variabilis (assembly GCF_051348905.1). Classification (NCBI taxonomy): domain Eukaryota; kingdom Metazoa; phylum Chordata; class Amphibia; order Anura; family Dendrobatidae; genus Ranitomeya; species Ranitomeya variabilis. The sequence goes on along the minus strand of NC_135237.1, from coordinate 6,127,499 downwards.
TGGAGAGTTTGAGTCCTGGGGAGATCAGAGCTTAGAAAGAAGGTGGGGCTATATAGCTATGTGCGGAGCAGATAAATGCTGGCCCCGCCCCTGAGGAGACAGAGGAGTTACTGTGGAGCAGATGAAGACATTGCCCTGAACTCCTGGAACAGCAGGACAGCCCCCACAAATCAGGACTGTCCTGTGGGATCCAGGATGCTTTGGAGCTGTGTAACAACCCCCAAAACATGGCAGTGCTTGAGGCCAATCATATAGTAACCCCCAAATCATAGCAGTGGTACAGGCCAGTCATATAATAATGTCAGAAAACATGGCAGTTGTCATGTCCCATGACTTAAGAATCATACAGTATTGTGTTGTTGCTGTTGTGTTGCTATGCAATGAGGTTTACCCCTCTTTAGAGGTTTACCCTCCCTCTCTCCCTGTCTGTCAACCCCAACTGTTTGCTTTAGCTTGGCTGGTTGTAAAAAATGATTTCTTTAAATAATTTTAAAAAATCGGAGTCGGGACCCCTCTATTCTTGATAACCAGCCTTGCTGAAGCTGACAGCTGAGGGTTGCAGCCCCCAGCTGTCAGTTTTGCCTGGCTGGTTATTAAATACACAGGGGAACTCATGCCATTTTTTTTTATTATTTATTTACATGGCACATATTACAAACCACATATCCAAGCCCTTTCCACTTCCTGCCGACTTCAACTCAAAAATATTTCACGAATCCGTACATTCCTCAACCAAGAATCTGCAAAAACCCTAGTCCATGCCCTCATCATCTCTCGCCTTGACTACTGCAACCTCCTGCTCTGTGGCCTCCCCTCTAACACTCTCGCACCCCTCCAATCTATTCTAAACTCTGTTGCCCAACTAATCCACCTGTCCCCCCGCTATTCCCCGGCCTCTCCCCTCTGTCAATCCGTTCACTGGCTCCCCATTGCCCAGAGACTCCAGTACAAAACCCTAACCGTGACGTACAAAGCCATCCACAACCTATCTCTTCCATACATCTGTGACCTCGTCTCCCGGTACTTACCTACACGCAACCTCCGATCCTCACAAGATCTCCTTCTCTACTCCCCTCTTATCTCCTCTTCCCACAATCGCATACAAGATTTCTCTCGCGTATCACCCTACTCTGGAACCCTCTACCACAACACATCAGATTCTCACCTACTATCGAAACCTTCAAAAAGAGCCTGAAGACCCACCTCTTCCGACAAGCCTACAACCTGCAGTAACCACCGATCAACCAAACCACTGCACGACCAGCTCTATCCTCACCTACTGTATTCTCACCCATCCCTTGTAGATTGTGAGCCTTCGCGGGCAGGGTCCTCTCTCCTCCTGGACCAGTTGTGACTTGTATTGTTTAAGATTATTGTACTTGTTTTTATTATGTATACCCCTCCTCACATGTAAAGCGCCATGGAATAAATGGCGCTATAACAAGAAATAGTAATGGCAGGAGCTGCTGATGAATACTCCCATTCTCCGCTCCTGCTCTCACTGTTATTAGCGGCTCCAGGGAGCAGTAGTCCCATCAGCTGACTCCAGTGACCGGAGGTAAACGTTATACCTTCAATCACAGCTGTGCACTCACGTTGCCTTTTGACAGCGTGGGAACCGCGGCTCTCTGACCAGCGGTGATGATTTTATCACCGATCAGAAGCGGTGTTTGCCGCACTGTCATGCACATGACAGCACCGCAAACACTGGATGTTCGGGGCCACCATTCAAGTGAATGGGGTTCGGGTACTGTTCTGCTACTCGAACCTGAACTTTTTGTAATTGTTCTGCCGAACCCGTTGTACTAGAACATCCAGGGGTCCGCCCATCTCTAATCAGAATGTCTGCTCGCAGCACATAGGAAATCAGTCTCCCTCAGCTCAGACCTTGCTAGAATCCAGCAGCTTGCATCACTATGTAGATCCATTCTGCCTGTGATATACAATGGCTGGCGGGAGGACTGCACGGTCTTTGCACAGTCAGATGAAGAATGTATAGAGTTTAATCTACAGTCCAGTGAGGATGCAAAACCCCTACCAAGCTCACATGGAAGTTTAGCGAAAACCCTGAAAGTGTGAAACATTAACTTTCTTGTAATGCATCAAATTTAAGGCAAAAATGAATGTGTCACATCACCACCAGCTCTAGGACAACTGTGTTCAATTTATGAGGTTTATACCAAAAAGGCGCAGGAGTATAATACAACTCTGAAGAAACTTAATACACAGAATTCTTTTTCAGAATTACAAAGTTTCCAGCAACTTAATTCTGAGTGAGGCCGCACAGCACGTAATATTAAATCAGAGACAAGAATTGCACGAATACAAGGTGTCATCTCGCATTTCTGGGTTCACCAAGCAGTGAAAGCAATCATCTAAGTCTGCTTTCACACATCAGTTTTTCGCTGTCAGGCTGAATCCGGTGAATTTTGAAAAAAACGGAGCGCGACAGAGATTAAAACATGCTCAGTTTTAAAAACTGGAATCCGGTGCTGCCGGATTCAGTCATTTTCTGCATCCTGCACCATAGGCTTCCATTATAGCAAATGCCGGATGCCGCCGGATCCGTTGCTGTCCGCTTTTTCGACGGACACAAAAAAAACGTTACTACGGATCTGTTTTTTTCAAAATTCGCCGGATTTAGCCTGATGCCAAAAAACTGATGTGTGAAAGCAGCCTTAGTCACGCTCTTAAAAATAGTAATCTCTCAATGAGCAGCTTATAAGGGCAGGTGCAGAAGCAGAGGCTACTAAGATGCGAGCGGCCTTCACACAAAAGATGAACAAGTTAGCATCGAGTGCAGTGCACAAAAACGCAGACTTGGTAGTGAATGCAGGGTGCAAAAGAGCAGAAAAAGAGACTCTAGAGAAGGAATGCAGCATACAGCAGTCATTGCAAGGCTCAAGTCCTGGAACAACTACTAGTGGAAGTCTCGGAGACCACATCAGTTTAATGGATGCAGAGGACCATCTTAAGAAACTATGTGCTAAGCCAAAATAGCTAACCGCTGATGGCTAGTGTTGAGCGATACCGTCCGATACTTGAAAGTATCGGTATCGGAAAGTATCGGCCGATACCGGCAAAGTATCGGATCTAATCCGATAGCGATACCCGATACCAATACAAGACAATGGGACTCAAGTATCGGACGGTATCCCTGATGGTTCCCAGGGTCTGAAGGAGAGGAAACTCTCCTTCAGGCCCTGGGAACCATATTAATGTGTAAAAGAAAGAATTAAAATAAAAAATATTGCTATACTCACCTCTCCGACGCAGCCTGGACCTCACCGAGGGAACCGGCAGCGTTCTTTGCTTAAAATGCGCGCGTTTACTTCCGTGACGTCACGGCTTGTGATTGGTCGCGTGCCGCCCATGTGACCGCGACGCGACCAATCACAGCAAGCCGTGACGTAATTTCAGGTCCTGAATGCCTAATTCTGCATTCAGGACCTGAAAATTACGTCACGGCTTGCTGTGATTGGTCGCGTCGCGGTCACATGGGCGGCACGCAACCAATCACAAGCCGTGACGTAATTTTAAAATGCGCGCGTGTCCTGCCTCCCGTGACGTCACGGCTTGTGATTGGTCGCGTCGCCCACGCGACCAATCACAAGCCGGAACGTAATTTTAAAATCCTGAATGCCTAGAATTAGGCATTCAGGACCTGAAAATTACGTCACGGCTTGCTGTGATTGGTCGCGTCGCGGCCACATGGGCGGCACGCGACCACTCACAAGCCGTGACGTCACGGAAGGAAGTAAACGCGCGCATTTTAAGCAAAGAACGCTGCCGGTTCCCTCGGTGAGGTCCAGGCTGCGTCGGAGAGGTGAGTATAGCAATATTTTTTAATTTAATTCTTTCTTTTACACATTAATGTTGTTTCAATACCGATACCCGATACCACAAAAGTATCGGATCTCGGTATCGGAATTCCGATACCCGCAAGTATTGGCCGATACCCGATACTTGCGGTATCGGAATGCTCAACACTACTCATGACTGCAATCGTACTTTCCTCCAAAGCAACTGGCAGATCCTCCTCCAGCATCCTGCATTCAAGGTCGGTACAATACCGCTGCCAACTCATTATCTTGAACCATCTTCATGCAGCAGAAGGTACCAGGCCTCCACACCTCACCAAACTCTACACACAGATGCCCACATGTAAGCCAGTATGCGGGCTAGTCACCATACTCTTAATAGCCATAGTTCCAGTCCCACACGTGGCAGAAACTCTGCGTGATAAGCCAGTTCCTGGACTAAACGCCTCTGCGGCACCAAACGTCCCGCATCTCTAGTTCACAACGCTACAGACCATACAAATAAAACCACTCAGGCAGCAATTGTCTTTCCAAAATCAGAGAACACTGACATGTCTGACTTTACAAGGTACATGGTTCACCGTTGTCACGGATCCCAGGGAGGATATTTTTATCATCCCCACCGCTCACACCAATATGTCATGAACCGGGGTTGTTTGATTGCCCCTGGTTCTTTCTGAAGGGGATTTAACTATATCCCACTTCCCAGTTCTGGTTTGGAACTTGCAGCTCTCTGGCGCCCCCTTACCCTCAGGTCAGACAGGGTACTGCACCTAGGATAATTAGTCGCCAGAAAGGCTGCCTTACTTTGTACTGGCTAATGGGCACACTGCAGCGAGGGCGATATAACTACTCCCACTCAGGCGGGAACAATAATTATCAACGCCGTCCATCGCTACCAGGTTCCCCAAACGCACAGGACAAGTCCGCTGCCACCAGCTCCGATTTCTTAATTAATAACGGGTCCAGAGCCAACCCAAATTAGTAGCATAATTCACTTCAGAGGATAGAGCAAGGAGAAACGAAGCTAGTAATTTTATATATTTTGCTCCAAAATGGTAGGCAGTGTTTACAAAAGGGTAAAAGGATATTATAAAAGAAGATAAGTATCGTATGTACAAACAATTACAAATAAAAAGGGATTAAAGTTGAAAAAAATCACAGTTCAGGGGCAAACATCAAAATGCATTGGAGCAGCTTGCAGAGCTGCTCTTCGTTCTCTTCCTGGGCAATGACTGACTCATAACCCAGCAGGTTTCAGATATACCCTGTGGTCGTGACATCACTGAGTGGGTGGAGCTATGGAATGCACTCCTCTTTTCTCAGAGGGACTCAGTTATGGAACATTCATATCCACCATAGCTCCAGCATGCAACCTCATATAGCGATGATGGAATTACCATTGATCTTGTTTTGCGGCGAGCATTCTATTAAGACCAAACATGACCTGACTATGCACCGCGAGTAAGCAGTAATTCGTTTCTCGGATACCAAGGGTAAAGGAAATTGGAAAATGCACTGGATGATGGCCCGGCCAATGCACATACCAAATATATAACTTTCATATCTCTGTCACTAATTGGGGTCAAGTTATGCCTTACTATTAAGTTTGTACATTAACAAAAGGGCACATGGTTTCAGACAAAAGACCCACACTGGAGTTTCATGTTACAGCTGTATTGTCAGCAGGGAACAAGAGCTGGGAGGAAGGGGGTCAGAAAGCCGGCAGCGTGTGTCTGCTCAGCTGTAATGGATGTAGCAGAGCTCAGTGTGCATGGTCATAGACAATCAAATATATCATATTCCTGACAACCGAGAACTTAGTAAGACCAGTCTCACAAGGTTCGATGATCAACCTGAGAACTACAGAGGTTGGAAATATGTCTTCAAATCCGCAATTAGTGACATCGGCATCACTGCTGCTGAAGAGCTGGACAGAGCAGGGCAAGAGACTCAGATCTGCACACATCAGTAATCTGGTGGCTGGTCTCATGGCTGCTGAAGAGCTGGATCTCCTGATCAGGTGTTCGGGCCACAATCCACAGAGCGGGCCAAGAGACTCGGATCTGCCCAAATCAGTAATCTGGCAGATGGCCTCATGGCTGCTGAAGAACTGGATCTCCTGATCAGGTGCTGGGGCCACAATCCACAGAGCGGGCCAAGAGACTCGGATCTGCCCACATCAGTAATCTGGTGGCTGGCCTCATGGCTGCTGAAGAGCTGGATCTCTTGATCAGGTGTTCGAGCCACAATCCACAGAGTGGGTCAAGAGACTTGGATCTGCCCACGTCAGTAATCTGGTGGCTGGCCTCATGGCTGCTGAAGAGCTGGATCTCCTGATCAGGTGATTGGGCCACAATCCACAGAGCGGGTCAAGAGCGTCAGGCTTTGGTGGTCCTCAAGCCATACAGAATGCACTGCTTAAGTGACTACAGGATCTTCCAAAAATGTCCAGTAAGGACAGTTCAAAACTCCAAGAGCTCAGTGACCTCCTCTTAGAGCTCCAGCTGGCCAAGGCAGGCACGCACCGACATGGCCTCAGCTACAGGGACACCGCTCGTAGGGAACCCAATAATCTCTAATCTTCCATACAATATTGTTGGAATAATCCTTATTAGTGTACTGTATACAGTATATTGAGTCACCTACTATTTACTACTGTGTAATGGTGATGAGTTTCCATCTCCAGCAGTGGTGTTGTATTGCCAGTTATACATTGTTGAAAAAAATAAAACACAGGAGGTTCCTGTTCACACTGTGTGTGTAGCTAGAGCACAGTTTACTTTCACTTTACAAGCTGTCAGACAAGATGCTAAGATCCTAAGCTATAAGAAATACCAGTTGTAAATTGTGTTATCAACAACAGTGTACTAAGAAGAGGAAGCAAAGATAGCCATCAGCAGCAACTCAGTGTAGTTCACTGTGCCAAATCTAACCAGAACTACCAATCCTGGAAATTCAAGGCAAAGATGCTGCTGATAAGAGAAGGTACATGGAAATACACATGAGTCTAGACCTGACCCACTACCAGAAGAATGGGTAGAGAAGGATCAAAAAGCACAAATCTCCCTCAGTATAGATGATCAGATTGTGCATGTATGTAAATGTGAAACTGCAATAGAAATGTGGGAACAGCTGCGGAAAGTGCATGAAAGGAAAAATCTCAGCAAAAAGATCTACTTAATGAGAAAGCTGTATCTAAGCTAAATAAGGGGAAAGATATGCAGGATTACATAAGAAACACTCTAGAAATTGTGGATATCCTGCGCGGCATTGGGGAAGATCTATAAGCTGTCTGCCAGAAAGCTATGACACACTTGTAACTGCACTAGATGCATGCCCGAATTATGAGCTTATGGAGCGCCCCTAGACGCAGGGCCGCGGGGTACTCAATACCGGGCCTCTCTGTCTCAGTTCTGGGGTTGTCACGGTGGCTAGACCCGGTCTGTGACCCTGCTAAGGGGCGTCCAATGAAAGATGAGATAATGGTGCGTGGTGTAGGTCATGGTGAATAACGAGGACACAGGGTTGCAGTCTCTTTACCTCTTTACTGAAAGCTTCAGGATCCTCAATCCAGAGCACTGCTAACAGGGCTGGCTGAGACCGGCCGGTCCGAAGGCACATCCAGAGTTCCCTTTGCAGGTGGAAATCAGTGTCTACCTACTAGCGCCTGTGTGTTGTAGTACTTCCCTGCTGAGCACCACGGGATAGTCCTCACAACTGTCGTGTATATTTCTGTTCTTTCGCTCCGTCCCCCAGTTGATATGGATAGGACGCACCCGTATGACGGGGTAGGCCTGGAGCTATTTTATAGGGACCCTAGGGACGCCCCTCTCCCACAATTGCCTCCGTTGTCTTCGTTAGGTGTAATGGTGAGACAGCCAACCTATGGTTAACTGCCCGGCCGTAGTTTAAAGTAATGCGTGGAGTCTCTTACTTTCTCGGCGTTCCGGCCACCGGCTACGCGCCTCAGAAGGATGTTGCTGATCTTGGGGCACGACTCCTTCAGGTATTTTCTCCTTTTTGCTGTATTTCCGTTCCTCACTTCTCCACAATAAACCTCGCTTCTTGTCCTTCCTTAGGAGTCTGCCGCTGTAATGCACAGGCACAACTCCGTAACGATCTGTCCCCTTTCTAGGACTCTGCCAGGATCCCACCCCTGACAGGTCCTCTCTCTAGCTCTTCCCAGCTACTTTCTCCCTAACTTCCTGTCCAACCCCCAGTTTTACCAGAGCGTGAGGAGTGGCCTAGTAGATAGAACCACTCCCCCTGGTGGCCGGAGTGTGACGTGTAATGTGTGTCTGTGATACCTGGTCAGGTGAACTCCTTTAGTGCCATCGGACGTAACATCACTCCCCTTAGTGGCAGAGCGACATCACTGCAACGACCAGGACTCTGGGGCGCTGCACTCACATTGGAGTATGTCACAGGAAAGTTTGTAGATGAGTGTAAGTGAAAGACAGAAAGTGTAAGCAGAAATGGGATATCCAAAGAAGAAATCCCAAGATCTACCCAAAAATAAAAGTAATTTGAAGGAAACACGTGAGTGTTTTGTCTGCAAGAAATCAGGGCACTGACATTAAATATTTTTAGAAAGAGGACATCAAAAAACAATTACTTTTAGAAGAAAAGGTGCGGGGTCTGGAAGAAAGAATAGCAACTTTGAAACTCATCAAAGAGAATGAAGACTTCCTAGACAGAACAGAAGCATCTCTACTGGTCACAGAAGGTGAAAAAAGTGTCAGAGAACCTCCAAAAGCAGATGAGTGGAAGCATGTGACCAAAAGAAGCAAGAAGACCATGGAGAAATCACCAACCACACAACTGAAGAACCGATATCAAATCTTTGTAGAGGATGAAGATGGCACACCTAAGGATGAAGCACTACCAGCAAGCAAAAAAGAAAAGGGTACACAGCAACAAGTGACAGCAAAAAGTACAGCCAAGAAGCAACGAAGAGTGGTGGTGGTGGGAGACTCACTACTGAGAGGCACAGAAGCAGCCATCTGCAGACCGGACATAACCGCAAGAGAAGTATGCTGCCTTCCAGGTGCGATGATCAAGGATGTGACTGATAGGATACCAAAGCTCTTCAGCTCCAAGGACGTCCACCCATTTCTTCTGATACATGTTGGCACCAATGACACCGCAAGGAAGGACCTACCGACAATCTGCAAGGACTTTGAAGAGTTGGGGAAGAAAGTAAAGGAACTGGATGCACAGGTAGTTTTTTCTTCTATCCTTCCAGTAGACGGGCATGGCACCAGGAGATGGAACAGGATCCTTGATGCGAACAACTGGCTAAGACGATGGTGCAGACAACAAGGATTCGGATTCCTGGACCACGGTGTGAATTACTTGTACGATGGACTCCTCGCCAGAGACAGACTACACCTCAACAAACCTGGGAAACACACATTCGCCAGAAGACTTGCTACACTCATCAGGAGGGCGTTAAACTAGAAGAAGAGGGGGCGGGAAGAAAAACATTAGACTCGAACAAAGAAGACCCAGGAAAACATACTCAGAAGGGAGGTAAGAACATTTCTAAAACAATCCACAGCGAGGAGATTGGAACAAAACAAAATCCTCTAAACTGCATGCTCGCAAACGCCAGAAGCCTGACAAACAAGATGGAAGAACTAGAAGCAGAAATATCTACAGGTAACTTTGACATAGTGGGAATAACTGAGACATGGTTAGATGAAAGCTATGACTGGGCAGTTAACTTACAGGGTTACAGTCTGTTTAGAAAGGATCGTAAAAATCGGAGAGGAGGAGGGGTTTGTCTCTATGTAAAGTCTTGTCTAAAGTCCACTTTAAGGGAGGATATTAGCGAAGGGAATGAGGATGTCGAGTCCATATGGGTTGAAATTCATGGAGGGAAAAATGGTAACAAAATTCTCATTGGGGTCTGTTACAAACCCCCAAATATAACAGAAATCATGGAAAGTCTACTTCTAAAGCAGATAGATGAAGCTGCAACCCGTAATGAGGTCCTGGTTATGGGGGACTTTAACTACCCGGATATTAACTGGGAAACAGAAACCTGTGAAACCCATAAAGGCAACAGGTTTCTGCTAATAACCAAGAAAAATTATCTTTCACAATTGGTGCAGAATCCAACCAGAGGAGCAGCACTTTTAGACCTAATACTATCTAATAGACCTGACAGAATAACAAATCTGCAGGTGGTCGGGCATCTAGGAAATAGCGACCACAATATTGTACAGTTTCACCTGTCTTTCACTAGGGGGACTTGTCAGGGAGTCACAAAAACACTGAACTTTAGGAAGGCAAAGTTTGACCAGCTTAGAGATGCCCTTAATCTGGTAGACTGGGACAATATCCTCAGAAATAAGAATACAGATAATAAATGGAAAATGTTTAAGAACATCCTAAATAGGCACTGTAAGCGGTTTATACCTTGTGGGAATAAAAGGACTAGAAATAGGAAAAACCCAATGTGGCTAAACAAAGAAGTAAGACAGGCAATTAACAGTAAAAAGAAAGCATTTGCACTACTAAAGCAGGATGGCACCATTGAAGCTCTAAAAAACTATAGGGAGAAAAATACTTTATCTAAAAAACTAATTAAAGCTGCCAAAAAGGAAACCGAGAAGCACATTGCTAAGGAGAGTAAAACTAATCCCAAACTGTTCTTCAACTATATCAATAGTAAAAGAATAAAAACTGAAAATGTAGGCCCCTTAAAAAATAGTGAGGAAAGAATGGTTGTAGATGACGAGGAAAAGGCTAACATATTAAACACCTTCTTCTCCACGGTATTCACGGTGGAAAATGAAATGCTAGGTGAAATCCCAAGAAACAATGAAAACCCTATATTAAGGGTCACCAATCTAACCCAAGAAGAGGTGCGAAACCGGCTAAATAAGATTAAAATAGATAAATCTCCGGGTCCGGATGGCATACACCCACGAGTACTAAGAGAACTAAGTAATGTAATAGATAAACCATTATTTCTTATATTCAGGGACTCTATAGCGACGGGGTCTGTTCCGCAGGACTGGCACATGGCAAATGTGGTGCCAATATTCAAAAAGGGCTCTAAAAGTGAACCTGGAAATTATAGGCCAGTAAGTCTAACCTCTACTGTTGGTAAAATATGTGAAGGGTTTCTGAAGGATGTTATTCTGGATTATCTCAATGAGAATAACTGTTTAACTCCATATCAGCATGGGTTTATGAGAAATCGCTCCTGTCAAACCAATCTAATCAGTTTTTATGAAGAGGTAAGCTATAGGCTAGACCACGGTGAGTCATTGGACGTGGTATATCTCGATTTTTCCAAAGCGTTTGATACCGTGCCGCACAAGAGGTTGGTACACAAAATGAGAATGCTTGGTCTGGGGGAAAATGTGTGTAAATGGGTTAGTAACTGGCTTAGTGATAGAAAGCAGAGGGTGGTTATAAATGGTATAGTCTTTAACTGGGTCGCTGTGACCAGTGGGGTACCGCAGGGGTCGGTATTGGGACCTGTTCTCTTCAACATATTCATTAACGATCTGGTAGAAGGTTTACACAGTAAAATATTGATATTTGCAGATGATACAAAACTATGTAAAGCAGTTAATACAAGAGAAGACAGTATTCTGCTACAGATGGATCTGGATAAGTTGGGAACTTGGGCCGAGAGGTGGCAGATGAGGTTTAACAATGATAAATGTAAGGTTATACACATGGGAAGAAGGAATCAATATCACCATTACACACTGAACGGGAAACCACTGGGTAAATCTCACATGGAGAAGGACTTGGGGATCCTAGTTAATGATAAACTTACCTGGAGCAGCCAGTGCCAGGCAGCAGCTGTCAAGGCAAACAGGATCATGGGGTGCATTAAAAGAGGTCTGGATACACATGATGAGAGCATTATACTGCCTCTGTACAAATCCCTAGTTAGACCGCACATGGAGTACTGTGTCCAGTTTTGGGCACCGGTGCTCAGGAAGAATATAATGGAACTAGAGTGAGTACAAAGGAGGGCAACAAAGTTAATAAAGGGGATGGGAGAACTACAATACCCAGATAGATTAGCGAAATTAGGATTATTTAGTCTAGAAAAAAGACGACTGAGGGGCGATCTAATAACCATGTATAAGTATATAAGGGGACAATACAAATATCTCTCCGAGGATCTGTTTATACCAAGGAAGGTGACGGGCACAAGGGGGCATTCTTTGCGTCTGGAGGAGAGAAGGTTTTTCCACCAACATAGAAGAGGATTCTTTACTGTTAGGGCAGTGAGAATCTGGAATTGCTTGCCTGAGGAGGTGGTGATGGCGAACTCAGTCGAGGGGTTCAAGAGAGGCCTGGATGTCTTCCTGGAGCAGAACAATATTGTATCATACAATTATTAGGTTCTGTAGAAGGACGTAGATCTGGGGATTTATTATGATGGAATATAGGCTGAACTGGATGGAGAAATGTCTTTTTTCGGCCTTACTAACTATGTTACTATGCTACTATGTTACTATAAATTCCCCTTAAAATCTTAAAAATACCCATATTCTCAAAAAACAAAATAGTAAGTATTAAAAACACAATAACTAGAATTTTCCCAATCTGGGCATTCAATTGGGGTGACGGTAAAGGTGATGCTGTAGGATCTTACCTTAGTATTGATCCCTGCCTGAGCCGCGGAAGTTGGAACCCCAGGGTCACGACAGTGGCCCCTCCGCTCGTCATCGGCTCACCCTAGTAATCCCATACCTGTCTGTCAATAGGGAATAGAATGATCAAAAATAAGAAGGGATAACATAGTCAGGAAAAATAAAGATGCAAATCCAAGAGACCTCTATAACAGGTCTTCTACCCCAAGTCTGAGAGACTAGAATCTGTCAGTGTGTCACTCAGTAAGTCATTGTGATACAAATCCTTGTACAATTAAGCACAGACGATTACACAATCCTGAATACCATCTCTCCGATAAAACCAGATATTGTCTATTCACATTGACTGCTTGCCATAAGGATGTTTCTCCTCTCTGTCATGTCAGTGTGATCAATGCCGTTGACGTTTTGTTGCATTCATTTGCAGAGAATTGTAAGATATTTCTTTCCATGATCCATGACCGTTCTTTTTCTCTAGATGCCATCCTTCATGTTCACTGGCATGTAATTAACCTGTGTCCCCCTTCACTTCTTTTTTTCCTTTTTATATTTTAATTATAATAATTAAAAGTCTTGTTTTAATATTGCATACCATGACAGATGCTGGATTTTTTCCTCTATGCTGCTCTATGCCCAGTTGCCGGTATGGAGTCCATGCACCGCAGTCTGTTGATGGAGGCATTCTTTTCCACACTTGGTGAGTTGAATTTCCCCCTTTTCCTTTCCCCATTTTTGTGTTTTGACTAGAGGGACAGGCAGAGGCAAAATCTGCAATAACTTTGCACAACGATGGCCAACAATAGTGTCGGAAGATGAGGAGAGACGGCTTCTTCTGTCCGGCATGGCCAGCCAACTTAGATGAGTGACCCTAAAGAAGGACCCACTTCCTATTAGGTTCAGCAACATTAGTCTTTCCGGAGGGGAGACAAGACCAATCCAACGGAGTAACTGTAAAAATTTTGGAGTGCTCATTGTGATTGGGCTCCTCTTCCTGGTCGGAAGACTGGAAGAATCTAGAGTGTCCGCCTTGACGTTCTCATCTGCTGGCTGAAAATGGAGTGTGAAGTTGAAGCGGGCGAAAAATAGAGAACACCTCGCTTGTCGTGGGTTAAGTCGCAGTGCAGATTGCAGATATGCAACATTCTTGTAGAGTAATTGCCTTCTGGAGCAGAAAACATCTTGGAAAAGAAGCTGCAGGTCACTATGCGACCGAGTAAGAGGAGGATACTGACAGAGTCAGTGATGGAGAGGAGTGATTTTCGCCCAGGGTGTCCTCTTCAACAAACTCTGGGCTCAGGCGTTTCCTGGTCTCTTCGGGCAGGAGCAGATTGCATGCTCAGTACTGTCACAGTAGAATCAACTTCCCTCGGACCGCTTTATCTAGTGACAATGCTGGGTCATCTTCACCTGGTCTACCTGTATGGACTCAGGAGAGGGTGCCATAGCTGAGGTTTGCTGCATGACCGGTCTTTGAAAGGTAGGAGCCTGGCGTACAGGTCTTCTCTTGAGGTTCACCTCTCTGGAACGCTCCTAAAACCTGATGTCTGTCCTTGTTAATACTGACTCCAGGTCATCCAGTGAGGTGGGTATATCACGACCGGCCAGCTCATCCTTGAATCGCCCCGACAGGCCTTCCCAGAAGTGGCGACCAGTGCCTCATTATTCCAGGTGAGTTCAGACAACAGGGTGCGGAAACTTACAGAGTACTGGCTCACTGAATGGTACCAGGTGCTACTTCAGGACTGACCCCTGGGACAAGAGGCGGGAACGTCAAGGAATGGTATATTTAGCAAGCACTGGCTGGCACGGCTGGTATAATGCCTGGCACGACAAACATGCAAGCAGGTACTGATGGGCACAACTCATATCTTGGCAGGCAGGCACGGCTGATAGGCGGGCACGACTGATAGATGGTCTGGCAGGTGGGCACGGCTGATAGACTGGCAGGCATGGATGATAGGCTGGCAGGCAGGCTTGGCTGATAGACAGGTGGGCACAGCTGATAGACGGTCAGGCAGGTGGGCATGGCTGATAGGTAAGCGGGCACGGCTGATAGGCAGGCACGGCTGATAAACTGGCAGACATTGCTGATAGGCAGGCGGGCATGGCTAATAGGCAGGCAGGCAAAACTGATAGGCAGGTTGACGTACAGGACACGTATAATGGGATATGAGCACTGGCACTTGAGAACTAGCAGGCATGTTATAAACAAACTGCAACATTGCACAGACACCTTCTTTTAGGCACCTCATGCAGGTGGAGGCGCGTTAAATAGTGCTTGTGTCCCAGCCATTGGCTGGGGACACTTTAGGATGGTGTGCTCATGTCCCTTTTAAGAAGGAGGGAGCATACCCCGAACATCAGGAGAAAGAGAGGAGAGAGGAAGTGTGGGACCACAGTGTTGAGAACTTGGACTTTAAAAGGTCCAGTAGAAAAGCGTGGTCCCTTTTAAGAAAACTAGAAGGAAACTGTAAAGCAAAACAGAAAACGAATGCTGTAACTCCAAATCAAATTGCAGCACACATTGTGAACACCTCAAGAACCCCTAAAGACCGAGCTCATACCATAGAAGTTAAAAATAAGTTTAAGCTACTAAAATCATCTGTGGCATCAACTGAAGAATATTCCCGTCCTTTTACAACTTGTGACATTGAAATTGCCCTTGTTGATACTAAAAGTAACAAAGCTCCTGGATTTGATGGGATTCATCCCGAATTTCTCAAAAATTGTGGACCTTTTGCGAAAAAATGGTTGGCAAAGTTCTTCTCAGATATCATGGAGAATGCTCAAGTCCCCAGTAAATTAAAACACGCCAAGATCATTGCATTGTTAAAACCTGGGAAGCCTGAAGATAATCCATCAAGCTATAGACCCATTGCTTTATTGAGCTGCCTTTACAAGCTGTTAGAACGCTTAATCTATAACAAGATCAATTTAAAGATTTTTGACTCAATACCTATAGAGCAAGCCGGCTTTAGACCTGCTCGAAACTGCAGTGAAAAAGTTTTAGCCTTGACAACTTTAATTGAAGCTGAATTTCAAAAGAACAAGAAGGTTTCAGTGGCGTTCATCGATCTTTCTGCCGCATATACGCCGATGACTGGGCACTTGCTACAGTGAGCAAAACAATGGTGGAAGCAGAGGAGGTCCTAACAGAAGATCTTAGTGTAATGGGAACGTATTTTCGACAATGGAGGCTAAAGCCCAATCCATCAAAAACGGAAGTATGCTGCTTTCATTTACACAACGCAAGTGCTAAGACTGAACTCAAAGTACGTTTTGAAGATCAACTTGTCAAACACAACTTCAATCCCAAGTATTTAGGCATAGTCCTTGATAGAAGCCTAACCTTCAAATCTCACTTGGAAAAGACGGCACAGAAACTGAAAGCACGCAACAATATTATTCAGAAACTCTGCGGATCCTCCTGGGGTTCCTCCACACCTGTCTTGCGAACGTCTACCCTTGCCTTGGTGTACTCTACCGCAGAATATTGTGCTCCAGTATGGCTGAATAGTTGTCATGTGAATGCAATCGACAATCAGTTGAACAACTCTATGCGCATAATTTCTGGTGCTATCAGACCTACCCCCATCCACTGGTTACCTGTCTTGACCCATATCGCACCTGCAAATCTGAGAAGACAAAAGCTCCTACTTAAAGAATACACCAAAGTATTGAATAATGAAAATCTCCCAATACATCAAAATATCCAAGATGTTCAAATACAGCGACTGAAATCAAGACCTCCACCCATCCAAACCGCAATTACCCTGTATGATCATGAGATCAATTTAGAAGAGAAATGGCGTGAACTTTGGGTCAGTGCAGTAGACGGTGAGCCTCAAACATTTCCTCACTTACAAAACCCACCACCAGGCTTCAATCTGCCAAGGAAAACCTGGGTCACTTTGAATCGTATCAGAAGAAACGTTGGTGTCTGTGCAGATCTTATGCATAAGTGGGGAAAATCTGACTCTCCTGCCTGTGACTGTGGAGCCGACCATCAAACAATTCAGCACATTGTCGAGGAATGTCCCCTCAGATCTTATACTGGTGACAAGATTGATTTCTATACTGGAAATGACAATGTTATTGCATACATAGAAAATCTGCTCCTTTGTTCTTTTCAATCACTGTTTATCATTTATGTATTCTTATATGATGTTTAAATATAAGTTCATACGATTAATAATAACAGTGTTGAGTGTGTCGGCGTCTCTGCTGGGGAATGGAGGCAGAGGGCAGAGAAGCCGGCGCTACACATTTTCCATAACACTTTACCTTTAGTTTCTCTTTTCTTTTTCAGCACTTACTGCTCCCATAACAGGACTTGGACCTGGGATCCTGAGGTCGCATTGATAACACCTAGCACTACTTACGTATTACAGGGCATCAACTCCACTGTCATTGATGATGGCGACTCTTGTGAGATCTGAATGGCTGAGGGATATGGCAGACAAAAATGGCATTGTCAGGCCTCTCGGTTGCCATAGCAATGTTACAGGCACACCTGTCAGCAGTATCCATGGGGTTAATGTGCTGGGATCAGCACTATGTCCGGTCCCCACACACACCGCCGGGCGCAGCTGTGTATAACAGCCGCCTACTCCATCGCACGGGCACAACTCCTGAGCCTGTACCAACCACCAGACGTAACTGATGATGGACTTCACCTGCAATCTGGACTTGCAGTTATGCCCATTTGCAAGAAGTGCCCAGTATAGCGCCTTCTACTGTCCTCTCATTATATTCCATCACAAGCTGTTGTATTCGCCCCTTCTCCATTAGTCATGTCCCCCGCTGGGCAGTGCTGTCCGCTCAGGAGTCCTGGTCAGTGATGGGCCCTCAGAAATCTCTTCAGATGACGGTTTCCATCTGTGTGAGTGCCGGATGTCTTTCACTGTTGTGCACGAATGTCATGTCTCCTTCTACAGCGTCATCCGATTACTGGCTCCCCCTCTGGGGGGTGAAAGGTTTGTTCCCCAATCGAGGCCTCATGTATGTGTCACACCCCAGGTAACCGGCTGTTACAGTGATGTTGCCTTCCTTTTGGGGAGGGCGATATCATGCTTGGAGGCAAGGAGGATTCCCTTTATCAGGTAAGCACCTACATGCAACACATTCTGAATCCGGGCCACAAGGGGGAGCTCTGAACCCAGATTTAGGGGAGCTTCCCCAACTTTATATATTCTGGTCTGGAAGAGGAGTTAGTTAGTTGGTCCAGGGAGACCAAGGCAGACAGTTGTTGAGAGAAAGTGGAGGAGAACAGAGAGTGGAGCCGTGTAGCCAGGAGTGTGCTGCAGCTCCAGGAATGGAAGATAACCTGAAGGGTTATAATGTAGTGAGCAACGGAGGAAAGGAGCACAGGAGAAGAAAGGAATTTAGAGGGGAACTGTGACTGGGCACCCTCTGAGCTGAGCGCAGGAATGGGGCATCAGGAGCCCGATGCTATGTTGTACTCCAGGTCGCACAGCAGAACCGGAGGACAAAGGACTTAATGTAACTTGTCTGCACCCACACCTGAAGGTGAAGCAGTACACAAAGAGCCCTGGTCGTGATAGAGACCCTATAAAAAGGCTCACACTGCCCACCATACGGGTATCTGTCCCTGGACAGGAGAGAGAGGACTTTGTCAGGGAGCCACAGGCAGTAAGGACCTAGCATACAGGTGAAGCACCCTACCAGGGCAGCAGGGTACTCGGTATCGGGTCCGGTCTTAAAGGGGATGTCACGGTGGCTGCTACCCAGTCCGTGGCCCTGGGTGCCCAATTAAAGGGAAAGGTCTTTAATAGGGTTTGTAATGTCTATGTTCGTGATGCCACCTGTGGTTGTCGGTCAGTAGGGACCGATGCCGCTTAAAGGGGTCCTCTGGGGTGATATTAGGGCGGCTAGATGGTGACGCTAACCAGAGGTGAAGTGGTGTCCCCAGGGCTTCCCAAGTGTATGGCACTGATGATGTGGTGGTTGATATAGTAAAGAACAAGGACACAGGTTTGCAGTCTTTACCTGGTTTACTGATGGTGGTAGTAGTAGTCCTCAGTCCAGGGTACCAGGTGTAGGGTAGCTGTGGTCCGGCCGGCTTGGCGGCATTAAGAGATTCCTCTCCCAGGTGAGGTCCGTAACCCTTTCCTACTAGCGTTGTTTAGTTGGTTAGGTCCCTGCCGCTTGATGCTCAGTGCATGTCCCCTCTCTCCTGTCCTAAGACAGATGTCTGTACGATAGGCAGTTCGAGCCTGTTTACAGGGTCTCTTTCATGACCCGGGCTCTAAAGTTATTGCTTCAGCCTAGACTTGATGCAGGCAATTGACATACAGTCCTATGCCTTCTGGTTCTGCTAAGTATCCTAGAGTCCCACTATAGCCTTGGGCTCCTGGTATCCGGTTCCTGCGCTCTGGCTCCCAGGGTGTCCTTCTGTTGTTCCCCTGCTGAGCCTCTTCCTCTGTGCTTCTTCCCTCTAAGCTTCTCCACAATTCAACTCTTTCAGTAATCCTCTTTCCAGGGGTTGCAACTCCCTTGTGGCTGCTCGGCCCCTATGTCTGCTCCAGACGTCCTGCTCTCCTCTCCTCTCCACTACTGCTCCCTTGGTCTCCCTGGACCAACTGTCTGACTTCTCCTCCAGACCAGGATACATAAAGTGTAAGGAAGGAAGCTCCCCTGAATCCGGGTCCTGAGCTCCCCCTCCTGGCCTAGATTCAGATGTGCTGAATGTGAGTGCCTTACCTGATAGAGAGAATGTCCCTTGCCTCCAAGCATGATATCACCCTCCCCGAAAGGAAGGCAACATCACTGCAACAACCGGTTACCTGGTGTGTTGCACGAGCGCAAGCAGGAAGGCTTACGGACCTCACCTGGGAGAGGGATCTACCTTTGCCTCCAGGCCGGCTGGACCATGTCACCACCTGTTGCTAGTACCCTGGACTGTGCCCTGATTCGACCAGTAAACCAGGAAAAGACGTTACAACCCTATGTCCACCATTTATTTGACGGCATCCACCACACCATCCTTGCCATACACCTTGGGAGCCCTGGGGACCCTGCTTCACCTCTGGGAAGCGTCAGCATCTTTGCTGCAGTAACATCACCCCAGAGGACCCCTTTAAGCAGCGTCGGTCCCCTCTGACCGAGAACCACAGGTGGCGTCTCGAACTTATACCACTTTACCAATTCCCCTTAAGTACCTTTCCCTTTTACTTGAGCGCCCAGGGCCACCAACCAGGTCACAGCCACTGTGACCACCCCTTTAATTGCGACCAGACCTGGTACCGAGTATCCCCACTGCCCAGGCGGGCGACTCATATGCTGGCGTGTGGCAGAGACATGCATGAGGTTCTCTTTTGTATTTGATTCCTGTTCTGTCCCATCACGGGGGTAACACTGTCCCTAGGAGTAACACCGTCACCAGAAGAAACGCTGTCCCAGGATAAACTCTGTCATCAGGGTAACGCTGTCATCAGGAGAAACAGTGCCATCGGAGTTAATGCCGTCTCTGGGAGTAACACTGTCATCAAGAGAAACGCTTTCATCAGGAGTAGCGCTGTCATCAGGAGAAACATAGTCATTAGGATAAACAATGTGTGATAAAGTCACTGACAAAGTGCTGGAGGGGATATATGCAGCGCCCCAGAGTCCTGGTCGTTGCAGTAATGTCGCTCTGCCACTAAGGGGGGTGATGTTACGTCTGATTGTACTAAAGGAGTTCACCTGACCAGGTAACACTCACACTACACTCCACACTATGGCCACCAGGGGGAGCAAAAGGCCCTATCAGGCCACTCCTCACACTCAGGTAAAACTGGGGGTTGGATAGGAAGTTAGACAGAAAGCTGAGTGGAGAGATCCATGGAGGACCTGTCAGGGGTGGGATCCTGACAGCGGCCTAGCGAGAGATAGAACGTTACGGAGCCGTGCCTGCACCTCCTTGCGGCAGCATCTTAAGAAAGGACACGAAGCGAAGCATATTGTGGAGAAGTGAGAAGCGAGATCACAGCACTAGGAGATAACACCGGGAGGAGTCCTGCCTTAAGAACGGCAACATCCTTCTGAGGCGCGTAGCCGGTGGCTGGAACACCGAGGAAGTATTGGCTCCACGCATCGCTCCGAACCACGGCAGGACAGTTAATTCCAAGTTGGCTGCCCAACCTTTACACCTAATGAAGACAACGGAGGCAAATTGTGGGAGAGGGGCGTCTCTAGGGTCCCTATAAAATAGCTCCAGGCCTACCCCATCATATGGGTGCGTCCTATCCTTATCATCTGGGGGACGGAGAGAGAAACAGAAACATACACGACAGTTGGGAGGAC
The DNA here is from genome assembly GCF_051348905.1 of Ranitomeya variabilis. Classification (NCBI taxonomy): domain Eukaryota; kingdom Metazoa; phylum Chordata; class Amphibia; order Anura; family Dendrobatidae; genus Ranitomeya; species Ranitomeya variabilis. The sequence goes on along the minus strand of NC_135237.1, from coordinate 6,106,741 downwards.
TATCCCGTGGTGCTCAGCAGGGAAGTACTACAACACACAGGCGCTAGTAGGTAGACACTGATTTCCACCTGCAAAGGGAACTCTGGATGTGCCTTCGGACCGGCCGGATTCAGCCAGCCCTGTTAGCAGTACTCTGGATTGCGGACGCTGAAGTCTACAGTAAAAGGTAAAGAGACTGCAACCTTGTGTCCTCGTTATTTACTGCGACCTACACCATCACCATCTACCTTACTGGGAAGCCCTGGGGACATACTTCACCTGTGGGAAGGTATACCATCTAGCTGCCATAACATCACCCCAGCGGACCCCTAAGCAGCGTCGGTCACCCTGACCGAACACCACAGGTGGCGTCACGAACACTTGACAAACTACCCTTTAATTGGACGCCCTGTCATGAATCCCCAATGGCTAGGGATAGCACAGGACAAGCAAAGTACAAATAAATAATGGACGAGCTCTAGGGTGATGGAACCTGGGCTGACCGCTGCCCTACGCCTGACAAACGCAACTAGAGATAGCCAGGGAGCGTGCCTACATTGGTTCTAGACGCCACGCACCAGCCTAAGAGCTAACTAGCACTGCAGAGAAAATAAAGACCTCACTTGCCTCCAGAGGAATGAACCCCAAAAGCTATAGTTGCCCCCCACATGTATTGACGGTGAAATGAGAGGAAGGCACACACATAGAGATGATATATATAGCTTTAGCAAATTGAGGCCCGCTGTAAACTAGAAAGCAGAACGATACAAAAGGGGACTGAGCGGTCAGCAAAAAACCCTAATCAAAAAAACCATCCTGAGATTACAAGAACCCATGTGCCAACTCATGGCACATGGGGAGAACCTCAGTCCACTAGAGCTACCAGCTAGCATAGAGACAAAATAAGCAAGCTGGACAAAAAACCAAACAACTGAAAATCAGCACTTAGCTTATCCTGAAAGATCTGGGAGCAGGTAGGCAGGAACCAAACAGAGCACATCTGAATACATTGATAGCCGGCAAGGGAATGACAGAAAGGCCAGGTAAAATAGGAAACACCCAGCCTCTGATGGACAGGTGGAAACCAAAGGCCGCAACCCACCAAAGTCACCCAGTACCAGCAGTAACCACCAGAGGGAGCCCACAAACAGAATCCACAACAGTACCCCCCCCCTTGAGGAGGGGTCACCGAACCCTCACGAGAACCCCCAGGGCGATCAGGGTGAGCTCTATGGAAGGCGCGGACCAAATCAGTCGCATGAACATCGGAGGCGACCACCCAGGAATTATCCTCCTGACCATAACCCTTCCACTTAACCAAATACTGGAGTCTGCGTCTGGAAACACGAGAATCCAAGATCTTCTCAACAACATACTCCAATTCTCCCTCCACCAGCACCGGAGCAGGAGGCTCAACCGAAGGAACAACGGGCACCTCATACCTCCGCAACAACGACCGATGGAACACATTATGAATAGCAAACGATGCTGGGAGATCCAAACGAAAAGACACAGGGTTAAGAATCTCCGAGATCCTATAAGGACCGATGAACCAAGGCTTGAACTTAGGAGAAGAGACCTTCATAGGAACAAAACGAGAAGACAACCACACCAAATCCCCAACAAGAAGTCGGGGACCCACGCGGCGACGGCGATTAGCAAACTGCTGAGTCTTCTCCTGAGATAACTTCAAATTGTCCACCACCTGATTCCAAATCTGATGTAGCCTGTCCACCACCACGTCCACTCCAGGACAATCCGAAGACTCCACCTGACCAGAGGAAAAACGAGGATGAAACCCCGAATTACAAAAAAAAGGAGAGACCAACGTGGCAGAACTAGCCCGATTATTAAGAGCAAATTCGGCCAGTGGCAAAAAAGCAACCCAGTCATCTTGATCAGCAGAAACAAAACACCTCAAATAAGTTTCCAAGGTCTGATTAGTTCGCTCCGTCTGGCCATTCGTCTGAGGATGGAATGCAGACGAGAAAGAAAAATCAATGCCCATCTTGGCACAAAACGTCCGCCAAAATCTGGACACAAACTGGGATCCCCTGTCAGAAACGATATTCTCCGGAATCCCATGCAAACGAACCACGTTCTGAAAAAATAAAGGGACCAACTCAGAGGAGGAGGGCAACTTAGGCAAGGGCACCAAATGAACCATCTTAGAAAAGCGGTCACACACAACCCAGATAACGGACATTTTCTGTGAAACCGGGAGATCAGAAATAAAATCCATGGAAATGTGCGTCCAAGGCCTCTTCGGGATGGGCAAGGATAACAACAACCCACTGGCCCGAGAACAGCAAGGCTTAGCTCGAGCACACACTTCACAAGACTGCACAAAGGTACGCACATCCCTAGACAAGGAAGGCCACCAAAAAGATCTGGCCACCAAGTCTCTAGTACCAAATATTCCAGGATGACCAGCCAACACAGAAGAATGGACCTCGGAGATGACTCTACTGGTCCAATCATCCGGAACAAACAGTCTTTCTGGTGGACAACGATCCGGTTTATCCACCTGAAACTCCTGCAATGCACGTCGCAAGTCTGGGGATACGGCGGACAATATTACCCCATCCCTAAGGATACCAGTAGGCCCAGAGTCTCCAGGAGAGTCAGGCACAAAACTCCTGGAAAGAGCATCTGCCTTCACATTCTTTGAACCTGGCAGGTATGAAACCACGAAATTGAAACGAGAAAAAAACAACGACCAACGAGCCTGTCTAGGATTCAAACACCTGGCAGACTCAAGGTAAATGAGATTCTTGTGATCAGTCAAGACCACCACACGATGTTTAGCACCCTCAAGCCAATGACGCCACTCCTCAAATGCCCACTTCATGGCCAAAAGCTCCCGGTTACCCACATCATAATTGCGCTCGGCGGGCGAGAATTTTCTACAGAAGAATGCACATGGCTTCATCACCGAGCCATTAGAACTTCTCTGTGACAAAACCGCCCCCGCTCCAATCTCGGAAGCATCAACCTCAACCTGAAAAGGAAGTGAAACATCTGGTTGACACAACACAGGAGCAGAAGAAAACCGGCGCTTAAGTTCCTGAAAGGCCTCCACGGCCGCAGGAGACCAATCAGCAACATCAGCACCCTTTTTAGTCAAATCAGTCAAAGGTTTAACAATACTGGAAAAATTAGCAATGAACCGACGATAAAAATTAGCAAACCCCAAGAACTTCTGAAGGCTCTTAACAGATGTAGGTTGTGTCCAGTCACAAATAGCCTGAACCTTGACGGGATCCATCTCAATAGTAGAAGGAGAAAAAATGTACCCCAAAAAAGAAATCTTCTGGACTCCGAAGAGACACTTTGAGCCCTTCACAAACAGAGAATTGGCCCGCAAAACCTGAAACACCTTCCTGACCTGTAGAACATGAGACTCCCAGTCATCAGAAAACACCAAAATATCATCCAAATACACAATCATAAACTTATCCAGATATTCACGGAAAATATTGTGCATAAAGGACTGAAAGACTGACGGAGCATTGGAGAGTCCAAAAGGCATTACCAAATACTCAAAATGGCCCTCAGGCGTATTAAATGCGGTTTTCCACTCATCACCCTGTTTTATCCGCACCAGATTATACGCACCGCAAAGATCTATCTTAGTGAACCACCTAGCCCCCTTAATGCGAGCAAACAAATCAGTTAATAATGGCAATGGATACTGATATTTGACTGTAATCTTATTCAGAAGGCGATAATCTATACAAGGCCTCAGGGAACCATCTTTTTTTGCCACGAAAAAAAAACCTGCTCCCAGAGGGGACGAATATGTCCCTTTTCCAAGGACTCCTTAATATAATTCCGCATAGCAGTATGCTCTGGCAGTGACAGATTAAATAAACGACCCTTAGGGAACTTACTGCCAGGAATCAATTCTATAGCACAGTCACACTCTCTATGAGGAGGGAGCGAATTGAGCTTAGGCTCCTCAAAAACATCCCTATAGTCAGACAAAAACGCAGGGATCTCAGAAGGAGTAGATGAAGCGATTGAAATCGGAGGTGCATCATCATGAACCCCCTGACATCCCCAGCTTAACACAGACATTGTTTTCCAGTCCAGGACAGGATTATGAGTTTGTAACCATGGCAGACCAAGCACTAGTACATCATGTAAATTATACAGTACAAGGAAGCGAATCACCTCCTGATGAACGGGAGTCATGCGCATGGTCACTTGTGTCCAATACTGCGGTTTATTTATAGCCAATGGTGTAGAGTCAATTCCCTTCAGAGGAATAGGAACTTCCAGAGGCTCCAGACTAAAACCGCAGCGTTTAGCAAATGACCAATCCATAAGACTCAGGGCAGCGCCCGAATCCACATAGGCATCGACGGAAATGGAAGACAGTGAAAAAATCAGAGTCACAGACAAAATGAACTTAGGCTGCAGAGTACCAATGGCAAAAGATTTATCAACCCTTTTTGTGCGTTTAGAGCATGCTGATATAACATGAGCTGAATCACCACAATAAAAACACAATCCATTTTTCCGCCTATAATTTTGCCGTTCACTTCTGGACTGAATTCTATCACATTGCATAGTCTCAGGTGCCTGTTCAGAAGACACCGCCAACTGGTGCAAGGGTTTGCGCTCCCGTAAACGCCGATCAATCTGAATGGCCATAGCCATAGACTCATTCAGACCTGTAGGCGTAGGGAACCCCACCATAATATCCTTAATGGCCTCAGAAAGACCATTTCTGAAGTTTGCAGCCAGGGCGCACTCATTCCACTGAGTAAGCACCGACCATTTCCGAAATTTTTGACAATATATTTCCGCTTCATCATGCCCCTGAGAGAGGGCTAATAAAGCCTTTTCAGCCTGAATCTCCAGGTTAGGTTCCTCATAGAGCAATCCCAATGCCAGAAAAAACGCATCCACACTGAGCAATGCAGGATCCCCTGGTGCCAATGCAAATGCCCAATTCTGAGGGTCGCCCCGCAGGAAAGATATTACAATCTTGACCTGTTGAGCAGGGTCTCCAGAGGAGCGAGATTTTAAAGAAAGAAACAATTTACAATTGTTCCTGAAATTCAGGAAGGTAGATCTATCTCCAGAAAAGAACTCTGGAATAGGAATTCTAGGTTCAGACATGGGAGTGTGAACAACAAAATCCTGTATGTTTTGAACTTTTACCGCGAGATTACTCAGGCTGGAAGCCAAACTCTGGACATCCATGTTAAACAGCTAAGATCAGAGCCATTCAAGGGTTAAGAGGAGGTAAGAAGCAGCTAGACAGCAATTAAGGGCTAGGCAGCAAAACTCTGAAGGGAAAATTTTTTTTTTCCCTTAAACACTTCTTTTTCTCCTGCTTCAGCCCAAACAATTAACACTTTGTGGGCCGGCTATACTGTCATGAATCCCCAATGGCTAGGGATAGCACAGGACAAGCAAAGTACAAATAAATAACGGACGAGCTCTAGGGTGATGGAACCTGGGCTGACCGCTGCCCTACGCCTGACAAACGCAACTAGAGATAGCCAGGGAGCGTGCCTACGTTGGTTCTAGACGCCACGCACCAGCCTAAGAGCTAACTAGCACTGCAGAGAAAATAAAGACCTCACTTGCCTCCAGAGGAATGAACCCCAAAAGCTATAGTTGCCCCCCACATGTATTGACGGTGAAATGAGAGGAAGGCACACACATAGAGATGATATATATAGCTTTAGCAAATTGAGGCCCGCTGTAAACTAGAAAGCAGAACGATACAAAAGGGGACTGAGCGGTCAGCAAAAAACCCTAATCAAAAAAACCATCCTGAGATTACAAGAACCCATGTGCCAACTCATGGCACATGGGGAGAACCTCAGTCCACTAGAGCTACCAGCTAGCATAGAGACATAATAAGCAAGCTGGACAAAAAACCAAACAACTGAAAATCAGCACTTAGCTTATCCTGAAAGATCTGGGAGCAGGTAGGCAGGAACCAAACAGAGCACATCTGAATACATTGATAGCCGGCAAGGGAATGACAGAAAGGCCAGGTAAAATAGGAAACACCCAGCCTCTGTTGGACAGGTGGAAACCAAAGGCCGCAACCCACCAAAGTCACCCAGTACCAGCAGTAACCACCAGAGGGAGCCCACAAACAGAATCCACAACAACGCCCCTTAGCAGGGCCACGGACCGGGTCAGGCCACCGTGACATCCCCAGAACCGAGACAGAAGGGACCCGGTACCGAGTACCCCACTGCCCTGCGCCTGGGGGCGCTCCAACTTTGGCGTCACGAACAGGATCTACTTAAGCCTGAAAAATCAGGTCATGTGTGCCTTGGAACTGTGTCGGAATTGTGCTTAAAACTGTATTGCCGATTGCCGCCAAAAGTCCGCCATTGCCGCGCCGTGTGGGACGCGAGGGGAGGGGCCGTCGCTTCGTGGGCGGAACCAGACGAAAAAAAAAGAGCGCGAAACAGAAAAGACGGCTGCCGTGCTGCCGTCTGGGAAAGCCGGAAGTGGAGACGCCGTGCAGCAGAGCCGCCAGAGGAGACGCTGCAAAGCACCCCGGAGAGGAGCCCCGACTTCCACCAGGTTAGCGGAGGGGAGGAGCGGCCATGTCCGACCCGGGAGGAGAAGCAGCGGCGGCCGCAGCCGCCGACCAAGCAGCGCTACCAGACCCCGCAATAGGCGTAGCCGCAGGCCTTGTACCACCGCCGGGTCCCATGGAGCCTGCCGCCCCATCAGCCAGCCGGACCCTGTCCCATCTACAGTGGCTATAATGCCCTTCTCCATGCCGTATATACCTGGAGCAGTCTGCCTCCCCAGATACTCCGGAGAATCGCATACATTAACAGACTTTAAAGAAGGGATCGGCAGTCTGCTTGAGTTTTATCCTTTGACAGAGCCTCAGAAAGTTCACATGGTAACGGGTCAACTGTTTGGAGCGGTCTGAGAGAAGTCACAATGTGCTTTCCAGATCATCCCCCCGGTTCCCTCACATTTCCTTCCTTTGAAGTTCACGCCGTCAGACTCTTTAAGCCCTTCTCCTTGCGAGTGGCTGTTGTTTATCGCCCTCCAGGCTCCTCCCGCCAGTTTCTAGACCACTTTGCCACCTGGCTTACTCACTTTCTATCCTGTGACATCCCCACCCTCATCATGGGAGACTTTAACATCCCCATTAATGATCCCCTCTCCCAATCTGCCGCTCATCTTCTTTCTCTAACTTCTAATAATAATAATAATAATCTTTATTTTTATATAGCGCTAACATATTACGCAGCGCTTTTCTTCATTCGGCCTCTCACAGTTTACTAATTCTCCTACGCATGAGGACGGGAATATTCTGGACCTGGTCTTCTCCCGTCCCGGCTCGCTGCACAACTTTACTAACTCCCCTCTCCCGCTCTCGGACAACCTTCTTTCCTTCTCTGTCAAGAATTGTCTCCTCACCAGGGACACCCCCACTTACCACACTTATCGGAATACACGTACCATTAATACCCAGCAGCTTGTGGACAATCTCCACACATCTCTAGCCCCCATCTCCTCCCTCTCCTATCCAGACTTAGCATTGTCACACTTCAATAATACACTGAAGAATGCTCTAGATGAAGCAGCACCTTCTACACGCAGAAAGACTTGACACAGACAACGGCAGCCCTGGCACACTATGCAAACACGCTTCCTGCAGCGTTGTTCAAGGTGTGCAGAGCGGCAGTGGAGAAAGTCTCTCTTAGCAGAAGACTTCATCCACTATAAGTTCATGCTCAACACCTATAACTCTGCCCTTTATCTGGCCAAACAATCCTACTTCACCACCCTCATCACCTCACTATCCAACAACCCAAAGTGACTTTTGAAACCTTAAACTCCCTCCTGAAACCTAAAGTACAGGCCCCCATCACCAACCTCAGCGGTGAGGATCTGGCCACTTATTTCTTAGAAAAAATCAACCACATCCATCAGGATATCTCAGCCCAATCTCCTCAGTGCCTGGATCCCCTTCCCTGCCGCACCTCAAGCTCACTAGACATCTTAGAGCCTGTCTCAGAAGAAGAAGTTTCCAAGCTCCTTGCTTCTGCTCGGCCTACAACCTGCAACAGTGACCCCATTCCTTCACATCTCCTGCAGTCTCTCTCACCAGTGGTCACCACTCACCTGACTAAAATATTTAACCTCTCTCTTTCTTCAGGTATCTTTCCCTCCTCATTTAAACATGCAATCATAACCCCTTTACTTAACCCCTTCCTGACGTCGGACGGGATAGTACGTCCGACGTCAGCTTACCCTGCTTTGATGCAGGGCTCCGCGGTGAGCCCGCATCAAAGCCGGGACATGTCAGCTGTTTTGAACAGCTGACACGTGCCCGCAATAGCGGCGGGTTAAATCGCGATTCACCCGCCGCTATTAACTAGTTAAATGCCGCTGTCAAACGCAGACGCGGCATTTAACTACCGCATCCGTCCGGGCGGCCGGAAATGACGTCATCGCCGACCCCGTCACATGATCGGGGGACGGGAATGCTTCAGTATTGTAACCATAGAGGTCCTTGAGACCTCTATGGTTACTGATCGCCGGTGGCTGTGAGCGCCACCCTGTGGTCGGCACTCACAGCACACCTGCATTTCTGCTACATAGCAGCGATCTGATGATCCCATGGAGGCTATTGAAGCATGGCAAAAGTAAAAAAAAGTGAAAAAAATAAAAAAAACATTAAAGTTTAAATCACCCCCCTTTCGCCCCAATCAAAATAAATCAATAAAAAAAAATCAAACCTACACATATTTGGTATCGCCGCGTTCAGAATTGCCCGATCTATCAATAAAAAAAAGCATTAACCTGATCGCTAAACGGCGTAATGAGAAAAAAATCCGAAACGCCAGAATTACGTTTTTTTGGACGCCGTGACATTGCATTAAAATGCAATAATGGGCGATCAAAAGAACCTATCTGCACCAAAATGGTATCATTAAAAACGCCAGCTCGGCACGCAAAAAATAAGCCCTCAACCGACCCCAGATCATGAAAAATGGAGACGCTGCGAGTATCAGAAAATGGTGCAATTTTTTTTATTTTTTTTTTTAGCAAAGTTTGGAACTTTTTTTCACCACTTAGGTAAAAAATAACCTAGTCATGTTAGGTGTCTATGATCTCGTAATGACCCGGAGAATCATAATGGCAGGTCAGTTTTAGCATTTAGTGAACCTAGCAAAAAAGCCAAGCAAAAAACAAGTGTGGGATTGCACTTTTTTTGCAATTTCACCGCACTTGGAATTTTTTTCCCGTTTTCTAGTACACGACATGGTAAAACCAATGATGTCGTTCAAAAGTACAACTCGTCCCGCAAAAAATAAGCCCTTACATGGCCAAATTGACGGAAAAATTAAAAAGTTATGGCTCTGGGAAGGAGGGGAGTGAAAAACGAATACGGAAAAACGGAAAATCCCACGGTCATGAAGGGGTTAAAAAGCCATCCCTGGACCAGAACTGCACTGCTATCTACAGACCTGTCTCTAACCTTTCCTTCATCTCTAAACTCCTGGAACGCTTGGTCCACTCCCGTCTAATCCGCTATCTCTCAGATAACTCTCTTCTCGACCCCTTACAATCTGGTTTCCGCTCTTTACACTCCACTGAAACTGCCCTCACTAAAGTCTCTAATGACCTACTAACAGCTAAATCCAAAGGTCATTGCTCCATGCTAATTCTCTTTGATCTCTCCGCAGCATTCGACACAGTGGATCATCAGCTCCTCCTCACTATACTCCACTCTATAGGCCTCAAGGACACAGCCCTCTCCTGGTTCTCCTCCTACCTCTCTGACCGCTCCTTCACTGTATCCTTTGCCGGCTCCTCTTCCTCTCCTCGTCCCCTTACTATCGGGGTTCCGCAGGGCTCAGTCATAGGCCCCCTCCTCTTCTCTCTATACACGGCCCCTATTGGACAAACAATCAGCAGATTTGGGTTCCAGTATCATCTCTATGCTGACGACACCCAATTATACACTTCTTCCCCTGACATCACCCCTACCCTAATTCAAAATTCCAAGGATTGTCTGTCTGCTGTCTCTAACATCATGTCCTCCCTCTACCTGAAACGAAATCTCTCCAAAACGGAACTTCTTGTGTTTCTCCCTTCTACTAACCTCAATACCTAACATCGAAATTACCCTGGAGGGTTAAACAATAACTCCCGAGCAGCATGCCGGCTGTCTTGTGGTCATATTCGACACCGAACTTTCCTTTACTCCCTACATCCGATCACTCACTCGCTCTTGTCACCTGCATCTTAAAAACATCTCCAGAATCCGACCTTTTCTCACCTTGGAAACTGCTAAGACTCTTACTGTCGCTCTTATTCATTCTCGCCTGGACTACTGCAACTCTCTTATGATCGGTCTCCCTCTCACCAAACTTTCTCCTCTCCAATGCATCTTGAATGCGGCAGCCAGGGTCATATTTCTGTCCAACCGCTTCACCGATGCCTCCATCTTGTGCCAGTCATTACACTGGCTACCCATTCGCTACAGGGTCCAGTATAAACTCATCTCTCTCACCCACAAAGCTCTCCACAGTTCTGCACCGCCTTATATCTCCTCTCTCATCTCTGTCTATCGCCCTACACGTGCCCTCCGTTCTACAAATGACCTAAGACTAACATCCCCCGTAATCCGAACCTCACACCTCCGTCTACAAGACTTCTCTCGTGCTGCGCCAGCTCTCTGGAATGCACTTCTCCAGACGATCAGACTGATACCTAGCCCCGACCTGTTCATCATGTCTTCAAACAAGCCTACCACATCAACTACTCAGTAAACTAACTTTGCCCTGTTCCCTCCTTCCAGATATTACTCTGAATCTGCCCCCTACTATTCATCTGTCTCCACACCCTCCATGCACACGATAACTGCACTTGATACTTGACTATTGCACTTAAACACACGGGCTGATGACCGGATCATGCAGCTTTATATGAAAATCCCTATTTATTATAATTGCCAGACCTGAAATAACGAGCACTTTTCACCTATTGTGTCCCCCCATTTCCTTGTTGATTGTAAGCTTGCGAGCAGGGACCTCACTCCTAATGTCACTGTTTACATTGTCTTAACTCGTACCAAATTTATTGTTTGTACATGTCCCCGCTTAATTGTAAAGTGCTGCGGAATATGTTGGCGCTATATAAATAAAAATTATTATTATTATAAGTAAAGTCCTGGCCCGCTGCAGATAAGAAAACTTTGCAGCAGGTCTTTGCAAAGCTTAAAACCACCTTTGATACCCGCACCGCCACGGAAATCAAATTGACGTTCTATGGGTGCAAGCCGAGGCAGCAGGATAGCTTACGGGACTATGCCCTTAATCTTCAGGAGGTACTGTGGGCAATCAAGCACAATGATCCGAACAGCATGCAAGATGAGGATAAACTCTTAAAGGAACGGTTCATCGAGGGACTCTTGTGCAGTCACCAAAGGGCCCAACTGCACCTTCTGGCCATGCAGAATCCTGACCTGACCTTTGCGCAATTTAAAGACAAGGCCATCCAAGTGTTACAGGAGCGACAGCCCAGCCGTACAGTACTTCCCAGGAGTCAAGCCCTCACGTACCACCAGGAGGTGGCGCCCGATGCTCAAGTTTCTGTTGAGGCTGATGCTCAGATTCTGGAAGACGATTCCCCCGCAGGACTGCGCCTCCAGATGCAGGAACTGACCAAAAGCGTTGCTGCCCTAGCTCGGACCGTGCAATCCCTACAGGAGGCCCCCAAGGAGAAAATCGAGTTGGCTTCCAGACCGGAAGATGTTCCCTGGCGACGACAGAGGAAGGCTCCGCCGATCAGAAGCAGGGACGACGATCGTTTCCATCGGGACGGACGACCCATCTATCGCCGCCAGGTGGGCCACGTTGCAAGGTACTGTCATTTAAATGAGCAACCCCTGGGGCAGAGGGCCAACCCCCAGGAGTAGGACGACCAGGCCCGCAAAACTGGAGAGCCAAGTACATTGGAGGACGACCTGTTCTCCCCATTGTGATTGACGGTATTCCCATGAACGCTCTGTTGGACAGCGGTTCTCAGGTGACAACTATGCCGTACATCCTTTATAAACGTTATTGGGAAGATACCGACATCACTCGTGGCCCTGATGATGATTTCACCATAATAGCTAGTAATGGTCAGCCGTTGTTACAAGTGGGGTACAAAGAGGTCACCATTAAGGTGGGGCGGGTAGAATTGAAAGCCCAAGGAATTGTAATTGTTGATATTGACCGACGTGAATGTAACCCCATGATGACCATTGGTACTAATGTCATAGAAAATTGTCTTGCAGAGGTTATTGTCTTGTTACAGCAGGTGGCAGAAACAGCTGGTTACAGTGAGCAACGTGCCCTGCAAAAAGAAATCAGGGCTCTGATGGAGAGACAGCAGGTGGAGCTGACTGGTGGTGAAATTGGTCGTGTTACAGTGAGTGATTCAATCCCCATTGCAGTACCCCCCCAGGAGTGAGATGTTAATCTGGTGCCGAGCAGCCATAGGCCTCAGCGGTAAGGACTATCAGGCCCTGGTAGAACCTGTGTATTCAGATAATAGGCCTACCCTCCTGACAGCCAGAGGGGTGGTTGAGGTCCGCAAAGGGAGGGTGCCAGTACGTGTCCTTAACTGTGGAGAGGAAGAGGTCCGCCTAACTATGTCACACTCGCCAAACTGTTCACTGTTGATAATAACGTGATACAGACATCAGAACCCTTGGTCCCGTCCAATCAGGCGGAGGACAATGGCTCCGCAGGGCAGGCGGAAGATTGGTGTCAGAAATTGCATGTGGGCACTGACTCTACCCCATCACACCAGAAACAGGGGGCTTACAGAGTAGTTCATGAGTATGAGCGGGTATTCAGCAAACACCCCCTAGATTTCGGGCAGGTAAAAGGGATTCAACATCACATCCCCACAGGAGATCATCCACCCATTAAAGAGAGATACCGTCCTGTACCCCCAGCTCATTATCAGTGTGCCAAAGACATGTTGCGAGAGATGAAGGAGGCTGGGGTAGTAAGAGACAGTTGTAGCCCCTGGGCAGCTCCCTTAGTCCTCGTCAGGAAGAAGGATGGCACAATGAGGATGTGTGTTGATTACAGGCAGATAAACTGCATTACACATAAAGATGCATACCCACTCCCCAGAATAGAAGAGTCCTTGGCTGCTTTAAAATCTGCTAACTATTTCTCCACCTTGGATCTCACTAGTCGGTACTGGCAGGTTCCCGTACCAGAGGCAGACAAGGAAAAGACGGCCTTCACCACACCGATGGGTCTTTGTGAATTCAACTACATGCCGTTCGGACTGTGCAATGCCCCCGGAACGTTCCAGAGGATGATGGAGTGCTGTCTTGGGCACAAGAACTTTGAAACCGTATTGCTGTACCTGGATGATGTCATTGTCTTTTCCAAGACCTATGAGGACCATCTGAAGCACCTGGCCGAGGTGTTTGAAGCTCTCCAACTTTGGCCTAAAGGTAAAGCCGTCCAAATTCCATCTGTAGAAGCCCAAAGTGCAGTACCTGGGCCATGTAGTGAGCACTGAAGGGGTGGCCCCAGACCCTGACAAGGTCACCGTGATCAGGGATTGGCCGCAGCCCAGTAACCTCCATGAAGTTCGGCAGTTCCTTGGATTGGTGGGTTATTACCGGAGGTTTATGAAAGACTTCACCAAGAAGGCCGCGCCATTGCAAGATCTGTTGGTGGGCCAACCCAAGAAGACCTAGGGTAAGAATACCTCCTTCGATTGGAATGATGGCCTGGAGGGGTCCTTCACCTGGTTGAAGTTGGCATTGACGGGAGAAGAGGTCCTGGCCTACCCTGAATATGACCAACCGTTTGTGCTGTATACGTATGCCAGCAACATGGGGCTGGGAGCCGTATTGTCTCAGGTCCAGAATGGCAAAGAGAGGGTAATTGCCTACGCCAGCAGGAATCTTTGTCCTACAGAAAGGAACCCTGACAACTACAGTTCCTTTAAGCTGGAGTTCCTCACCATCGTTTGGGCAGTGACGGAGAGGTTCAAGCATTACCTGGCCTCCGCAAAATTCACTGTTTTCACAGACAACAATCCACTGACACACTTAGACACAGCGAAACTCAGTGCCCTATAACAGCGGTGGATGGCCCGGTTGTCCAATTATGATTTCACAATCAAGTACCGGGCGGGGCGCAAGAACGCGAATGCCGATGCATTGTTCAGGATGCCCCATTTGCCAGAAACGGGAGAGGACTCAGAAATACTCGAGGAAATAGAGTTGCCAGCTTTCCATCGCCCCAAGGTCACTCAGTGTTCCCACCATGTGAGGAATGGGCACAGGAACAAGCAGGAAGCCACACTAAACCTCCTGCCTCACCATGGTTGGGCAGAGATGCAGGACAGTGACCCCGCGGTCCGTCGGGTGAAAGAACTTCTGATGCAGGCAGGATCACACCCTGGCCCGGAGGATACACAGGAGATGCAACAGCTGTGGAAGGTGAGAGGCAAGCTATTTATTTACGATGGTAAGCTGTGTCGAAGAAGCATCGACCTGCGCACCCATGAGTTGGTATGGCAAATCGTAGTTCCAAAGCAGGATGCGCCAATGGTGCTGGAAGCATACCACGATGGAGCAGGGCACTTCAGATGGAGGAAGTTGGAGAATCTGCTTCGGGGAAGGTTCTACTGGATTGGCATGAAGAAAACCATCGAGAAGTGGTGTCGAGAGTGTGGCCCGTGTGGCCTACGCAGGAAAGACCGTGACAGCCAAAGGTCTCCACTACAGCCCATCATTACCAGGCGACCGCTGGAACTGGTCGCGCTGGACCATGTGAAGCTAATGCCCAGCCAGTCAGGCTATGTCTGCGCCCTTACCATCGTGGATCACTACTCTAGGTTTTTGGTCGTTGTGCCCGTTAAAGATCTCACGGCAAGGACGGCAGCCAAAGCCTTCCAGCAGTACTTCTGCAGACCGCACGGGTACCCGGAAAAGGTACTGACTGACCAAGGGCCAGCCTTTGAGGCAGAAGTGTTCCAGGAATTCTGCAACTTATACGGGTGTAAGAAGATCAGAACGACACCGTATCACCCCCAAACCAATGGGATGTGTGAAAAGATGAACCAAGTGGTAATTGACTTGCTGAAAACTTTGCCTGTGGAGGAGCGGAACTTATGGCCAGCAAAGTTGCCCGACTTGGTAGATATGTACAACCACATTCCAGTGAACTCCACCAACTGTACCCCAGCATACCTGATGAGAGGAAGATCCAGCAAGTTACCTGTTGACCTGAACATGGGGGTTCTAACCCCAGAGAGCACCTCGCCAGATGCAGATTGGGATACGGAAAGGCAGCAAAGATACCGCAAAGTACAGGAATGCGTGGAAAGAAGTCTAGCCCAAGCCAGACAAAAACAAGAGAGGGACTACAACCAGCACGCCCCTGCATTCCCCTTGTCACCAGGTGAACAAGTACTCAAATGGAAAAGAAGACTACACAAACTTGATGATCAATGGGAAGCGGAACCATATACCATCTTGCCATCCGACTTCGACAATACGAAGGTCTGTCTCGTCAGTAAAGATGGAGGGGAGACTTTGACGGCCGTATCCAGAGACCACCTCAAAATATGCCCTGATAAGTTGAGGGATAGCGAACCAGATCCAGGAGCATCTCCACCCGTGGAGGAAGAGAGGATGATACACACTGTTCTTGGCGATTTTCCCCTGTCCTGGAATCAAATAAATCAGGCCATCGTGGTACCTGTTCTAACGTTTCGCCAGCCAAAGCCACTGGAGCCAAGTGTGCTGCCCAATCAGCTGGAGCCAAAGGAGATGCACCAACAAGCTCCCATAGCTGACGCAGACCCGGTTGTAACTCAACCACAGCAGCTCCTAACAGAGGATGCCATGGCAACAGTTGGACTGGTGAGTCCTCCCTCTGCTACTGGTGAATCTGCCATGCCCACAATTAGTAGCAGCAGTCATATAGGTTCCAGCATGCCCGCGCTACCTAGACTCACTAGAAGTGTAGCCAAAAGACAGTGCACTACACCAGCCATAGTGAGCACAACGGACCCTGTTAGGTCACAAGCAACCCCTGCATTGCGGAGGTCTACACGTATCACTCGGAATCAGACCCCGATTCGCTACAAAGCGTGGAAATATTAACGGGTACTGTTGTTTGGTTGGAAATGTTTGTATATATGTCTGTTATAGATTTAAAATGGACAATGGAGTAATGGACAGTGAATTGCTCCAAAAGCTTGCATTATACTCTTCGAAAGGGATCCCTTTGTTTACCCGGGATCCCTGCTGTTTCAAGTTTGCACTCACTGAACTGGGAGTCATGAACTATGCCTGACCGAAACTGTTGACCTTTAGTGGGTATACGCCCTTAAAGGAAAAGCACTGTTCAGTAGATAGCATACCCGTATGGGTAACAACGGTTATTTATAGTCGGTTAATTAGTAAGTGTTATTCAAAATCTTTTGCCACTGTAAATATGTTTTAATTTGCAACGTTCAAGTGTTCTCACCTCCCATAAAGGGAAGCATTGTTATATTTACTTGTTTACAGCATTTCAAAACTTTTGTATGTCTGTTGCTAACATGTATTGTTGTTCTTCTTTTCCCTGTCCGGGAGTACTGGATTTAACGGGGGGGGGGGGGGGGGGGGGGGAGTGCAGCGCCCCAGAGTCCTGGTCAAAGGAAAAACAAGAGGAAAGATATGCACACTATGGGATCTACCATACATAATACATTTTATTAAGCAAATCATTACAAACAGAGGCAGTAAAGGAGACAAACGATTAAAAACATTTAAAAACTAGATGGATAGATGGACCAACCCATATCCCCCAGGGCATGATGATGCAAAATCGGACCAATGCGACGATACATATAATATGCACAATGTTGTAAAGGGCATCAAACCAAGTAGCAAATTCAGACAATAACAATGAAAATACTTAGTACCCCGTGCTACCAGCTGACCAGGCCCCTTATGCCACAGATCCAGATATACCCGGCAATCCCTTATAGTCAAGCAGACATGAAAAAAGTGCCAGTAATAAACCACACAAACGAACGGTATAACATGTCTGTATCCCTCCTTAGTACTAGCACCCCGTACCATACGTCACCAAATAAAAAGGTCAGATCCTGACTGTTGGAGAGCTGATATCCTGATGGTTCATGATTCGAATATACGGGTATACACTCTGAAGGGGTGCCCAAATGGTAAACACACAAGCGCGTGTGCCACTTAGCACAACTGAGATGTATAGGGGGATTGCCCAGGGAAGGTCCAAAAGGGGGATGGAGGCCCCACGCGTATCGACGCTACTGGAGCGTCTTCATCAGGGGAAGGCCCTTTCGTTGCAGTAATGTCGCTCTGCCACTAAGGGGGGTGATGTTACGTCTGATTGTATTAAAGGAGTTCACCTGACCAGGTATCACATAGACACACTACATTTCACACTCCGGCCACCAGGGGGAGCAAAAGGCCCTATCTATTAGGCCACTCCTCACACTCGGGTAAAACTGGGGGTTGGATAGGAAGTTAGTCAGAAAGCTGTCTGCAGAGATCCAGGGAGGATCTGTCAGGGGTGGGATCCTGACAGCGGCCTAGCGAGAGATAGAACGTTATGGAGCCGTGCCTGCACCTCCTTGCGGCACACTCCTAAGAAAGGACAAGAAGCGAAGTATATTGTGGAGGAGTGAGAAGCGAGATCACAGCACTAGGAGATAACACCAGGAGTCCTGCCTTAAGAACGGCAACATCCTTCTGAGGCGCGTGGCCGGAACGCCGAGGGAGTGATTGGCTCTACGCATCGCTCCGAACCACGGCAGGGCAGTTAATTCCAAGTTGGCTGTCCAACCTTTACACCTAATGATGACAACAGAGGCAAATTGTGGGAGAGGGGCGTCTCTAGGGTCCCTATAAAATAGCTCCAGGCCTACCCCGTCATACGGGTCGTCCTATCCATATCATCTGGGGGACGGAGAGAGAAACAGAAACATGCACAACAGTTGTGAGGACTATCCCGTGGTGCTCAGCAGGAAAGTACTACAACACACAGGCGCTAGTAGGAAGGCTACTGATTTCCACCTGCAAAGGGAACTCTGGATGTGCCTTCGGACCGGCCGGTCTCAGCCAGCCCTGTTCGCAGTGCTCTGGATTGTGGATGCTGAAGTCTACAGTAAAAGGTAAAGAGACTGCAACCCTGTGTCCTCGTTATTCATCGCGCCTTACAACATCCACCATTACCATTTACTCATCAAGGGAAGCCCTGGGGACACACTTCACCTGTGGGAAGGTATAACATCTAGCTGCCATTCCATCACCCCAGCGGACCCCTAGCAGTGTCGGTCACCCTGACCGAACACCACAGGTGGCGTCACGAACACTTGACAAACTACTCCTTTGATTGGGCGCCCCTTAGCAGGGCCACGGACCGGGTCGGGCCACCGTGACATCCCCAGAACCGAGACATAGGGACCCGGTACCGAGTACCCCACTGCCCTGCGCCTGGGGGCGATCCATATACATTTCACTGAGGCTATTAGCTTCAGTGATTTGAAACCCAGAAGTTTGCTCCAGCACACAATGTGTTGAGAGGGGTTAATCGGCCATTGTAAAGGTTGGGTTTTTGTGGACAACCATAGAGCGGGTGAGAGGTTGTCCACCTTGTCTTCACCCCAGGGTGTGGACTAGGGCTTAAATATTCGGCCTTCAGAGGTATTCATTGTTCAGTGTGACTGGAGAGGCTAACTCCAGAGAAGTGTTTGTGCTAACCTGAACCGTGTGTTTTGCTAACACTTAGCGGGTGGATCACCACTATCACAACGACTGTGTTTTATGTTACCACTTTGTTTTGTTTTCTTGTTTTTGCCGAAAGGTCCTTGTTTATTTTTACTTCACCATGGTTTATGCCACATATATAATAAACCAAGGGCCTTCTTAAAGAGACAGTGTTCCTGTGTCTACCTCCGTATTAAGCTGAGTGAGCCGATCTACCACAATTGTCATCAGGATAAACACTGTCACCAGGGGGTAAAGCTATCATCAAGAGAAAAGCTGTCACAGGGAGAATCACTGTCATCAAGATAAACGCCGTCACCAGGATAAACACTAGATGAAGGAGTAATATTATACTCGAGGAAGGGACCCGTGGACCAGACCAATTGAAGTAGAAACCTCAGCACGACAAAAGAAAATGGCACTGTATGTATGGCTGCAGTGTTATTTATTTTAATCCAGCAAGAAGTCAAAACAGATGTGGTCCAACATTTCGACCGAGAGCGGTCTTTGTCAGGGACATCTGTTACAGGTGCAGGTAGGTAGAAATCTAGTGCAGCAATAACGTAAATTGTCAGATCTCTTTCCTGTCAAGGAGAACCTGTGTGGAGCAGAACCCGGGAAGCAGGAAATGCGTCGAGAACAGATGATCACATATGGGGTTTTCTCCCCGGTCACAGCCCATATTCTATTTTCTCCCTGGTCACAGCCCATATGGGGTTTTCTCCCTGGTCACAGCCCATATGGGGTTTTCTCTCTGGTCACAGCCCATATAGGGTTTTGCAAATTTAATTTGCTTCCTATTTTTGGCAATTTGCTTAAACTTGTGCACGTAGCCAAAATTTATTTTGTCGTGATCCCTTTTCCAGTTTGTTAAAAGGGGTCTGTCCACAACTGTTTCTTAAATGCTGTAATCTCCTGTGCAAAATAGAAAATCTCGTGCCAACCTCACGCACTGCTTCTGTTGCAGTGATATCAGCACCATATGTTCCAGTAATCGCATGAGATGCCATGTGAGTGCTGCAGACAGTCAATGGTTGCTGAAGGGCTGCTTTACTCACACTTCCATGGGATATCTGAATTTCATCTG
Source organism: Ranitomeya variabilis (assembly GCF_051348905.1). Lineage (NCBI taxonomy): Eukaryota > Metazoa > Chordata > Amphibia > Anura > Dendrobatidae > Ranitomeya > Ranitomeya variabilis. The sequence goes on along the minus strand of NC_135237.1, from coordinate 6,086,891 downwards.
AAGGAAGTGTAAGCATTGTAGGTAGTGATGAGCGAATATACTCCCTACTCGAGATTTCTCGAGCATGCTCGGGGGTCCTCCGAGTATTTTTTAGTGCTCGGAGTTTTAGTTTTTCTTGCCGCAGCTGAATGATTTACATCTGTTAGCCAGCATAAGTACATGTGGGGGTTGCCTGGTTGCTAGGCAACCCCCACAGTTGCTGCAGTGCTCATGTGGCATACATAAAAATATGGGCTCTAACATGACCCCACTACGGTCCCGCAAATTTTATTTCTATTAATTTATATGTTCTGCTTAAATAAGTGCCTGTTTATGGAATATATGAAGGATGTCAGGAATGCTGACTCGTGAGATGATGTAAAGCAGTCAGAATAATCATCCACATGGCCCCCAGAGAGCAGAGATTGGCACCCGGCAAAGGATACAATACATCACAGAGCATTGACCTATAATAACTCAGGAATACAAGACTTCCCACCTACAGAGAGACAGATACACTTGGATGATTGCTATATCTCTCCAGCAGATAAGCCAATAGTATAAGGTGCAAGGACCCTGAACCCTGGACTTGTATTTATGGATGGAAGAAATCCCTCAGCTCCTTATATCAAACTGTAAGATAAGCAGATTTCAGGATCATATCATGCCCCCAGGGTCCGCAGCCTGCTCACTGGAAGAGTGTGGACCTTACACTGTGCAGATGAAACCGAAGACTCTGGCCACTAATGAACATCTAGATCCTTTTACCTGCCTCTAAAAAGTAGACCTGCTGCACCCCCAATGCTTGATCAATTAGACCTGCTGTACCTCCAATCTCTGATCAAGTAGACCTGCTGCACCCCCAATATTTAATCAAGTAGACCTGCTCCACCCCATAATCCCTGATCAAGTAGACCTGCTCCACCCCATCGTCCCTGATCAAGTAGACCTGCTCCACCCCATCGTCCCTGATCAAGTAGACCTGCTCCACCCCATCGTCCCTGATCAAGTAGACCTGCTCCACCCCATCGTCCCTGATCAAGTAGACCTGCTCCACCCCATCGTCCCTGATCAAGTACACCTGCTCCACCCCATCATCCCTGATCAAGTAGACCTGCTCCACCCCATCGTTCCTGATCAAGTAGACCTGATCCACCCCATCGTCCCTGATCAAGTAGACCTGCTCCACCCCATAATGCCTGATCAAGTAGACCTGCTCCGCCCCATCGTCCCTGATCAAGTAGACCTTCTCCACCCCATCATCTCTGATCAAGTAGACCTGCTCCACTCCATCGTTCCTGATCAAGTAGACCTGATCTACCCCATCGTCCCTGATCAAGTAGACCTGCTCCACCCCATAATGCCTGATCAAGTAGACCTGCTCCACCCCATCGTTCCTGATCAAGTAGACCTGATCCACCCCATCATCCCTGATCAAGTAGACCTGCTCCACCCCATCGTCCCTGATCAAGTAGACCTTCTCCACCCCATCATCTCTGATCAAGTAGACCTGCTCCACCCCATAATGCCTGATCAAGTAGACCTGCTGAACAGGGTAGATGTAGTGCAGTGAATGGCAAAGGCAGGGGTGTACATAGAAATCACCGGAACCCCATAGCAGAAGTTATAATTCCCTCCCTAACAAAAAAATAATATTCAACGGGATCACACAAGAACAGCTCTCACAACTGTGCAGCCCTTACAAAATAATTTTCCTCCCACTGGAGCCCCTAGATTCCGCTTTCATTACACCCATAAAGTATGATGACAACCAAACTGCTCCTCAAACACTGTATGATACTCCCATAGTGAATTTCTCCACACGCACAGACCATCTGTACTCTATTGTATCCCCCCTCAACTCTCTCCAGCAAAATATGGTGACCCCAACAATGTATGATCCCAAACTGTGACCCTCACACAGTCCTTCATGCAGTATAATGGGCCTACATAAAGTAGAGCTGTCCCACTAGCCCTCCACACAGTATGATGGACGCCACACAAACCTTCACACTGTATAGCTGCTTACATACAGTAGTGCACCGGCACAGGGTAGAGGTAGTGCAGTGATTGGCACAGGGTAGAGGTAGTGCAGTGACTGGCACATGGTCGAAGTAGTGCTGTAATTGGCACAGGGTAGAGGTAGTGCAGTAATTGGCACAGGGTAGAGGTAGTGCAGTGACTGGCACATGGTCGTAGTAGTGCTGTAATTGGCACAGGGTAGAGGTAGTGCAGTAATTGGCACAGGGTAGAGGTAGTGCAGTGGCTTTCACAGGGTAGAGGTAGTGCAGAAATTGGCACAGGATAGAGGTAGTGCAGTATCTTTCACAGGGTAGAGGTGGTGCAGTAATTGGCACTGGGTAGAGGTAGTGCAATAGCTTTCACATGGTAGAGGTAGTGCAGTAATTGGCACAGGATAGAGGTAGTGCAGTAATTGGCACAGGGTAAAGGTAGTGAAGTAATTGGCACATGGTAGAGGTAGTACAGTTACTGGAACAGGGTAGAGGTAGTGCAGTGGCTTTCACAGGATAGAGGTAATGCAGATATCGGCACAGGAAAGAGGTAGTGCAGTAATTGGCACAGGGTAGAGGTAGCGCAGTAATTTGCACAGGGTTGAGGTGGTGCAGTAATTGGCACATGGTAGAGGTAGTGCAGTTACTGGCACAGGGTAGAGGTAGTGCAGTGGATTTCACAGGATAGAGGTAGTGCAGTAATTGGGACAGGGTAGAGGTAGTGCAGTAATTGGCACAGGGTAGAGGTGGTGCAGTAATTGGCACAGGGTAGAGGTAGTGCAGTTGATTTTCCAGGGTAGACGTAGTGCAGTAATTGGCACAGGGTAGAGGTAGTGCAGTGACTGGCACAGGGTAGAGGTAGTGCAGTAATTGGCACAGGGTAGAGGTAGTGCAGTAATTGGCACAGGGTGTAAGTAGTGCAGTGGCTTTCACGGGGTAGAGGTAGTGCAGTGACTGGCACAGGGTAGAGGTAGTGCAGTAACTGGCACAGAGTAGAGGTAGTGCAGTGACTGGCACAGGGCAGAGATAGTGCAGTAATTGGCACATGGCAGAGATAGTGCAGTAATTGGCACATGGTAGAGGTAGTGCAGTAATTGGCACAGGATAGAGGTAGTGCAGTAATTGGCACAGGGCAAAGGTAGTGCAGTAATTGGCACAGGGTAGAGGTAGTGCAGTGACTGGCACAGGGTAGAGGTGGTGCAGTGACTGGCACAGGGTAGAGGTGGTGCAGTGACTGGCACAGGTTAGAGGTAGTGCAGTAATAATTGGCACAGGGTAGAGGTAGTGCAGTAATTGGAACATGGTAGAGGTAGTGCAGTAATTGGCACAGGGTAGACGTAGTACAGTGAGTGGCACAGGATAGAGGTAGTGCAGTGACTTGCACATGGTAGAGGTAGTGCAGTAACTTGCACATGGTAGAGGTAGTGCAGTGACTTGCACATGGTAGAGGTAGTGCAGTAATTGGCACAGGGTAGAGGTAGTGCAGTAATTGGCACAGGATAGAGGTAGTGCAGTTACTGGCACAGGGTAGAGGTAGTGCAGTGGATTTCACAGGATGGAGGTAGTGCAGTAATTGGCACAGGGTGGAGGTAGTGCAGTGACTAGCACAGTGTAAAGGTACTGCAATAATTGGCACAGGGTAGAGGTAGTGCAGTCATTGGCACATGGTAGAGGTAGTGCAGTGACTGGCACAGGATAGAGGTAGTGCAGTGGATTTCACAGGATAGAGGTAGTGCAGTAATTGGCACAGGGTAGAGGTAGTGCAGTGGATTTCACAGGATAGAGGTAGTGCAGTGACTGGCACATGATAGAGGTGGTGCAGTGACTGGCACATGGTAGAGGCAGTGCAGTAATTGGCACAGGATAGAGGCAGTGCAGTGGATTTCACAGGATAGAGGTGGTGCAGTTATTAGCACAGGATAGAGGTAGTGCAGTTATTAGCACAGGGTAGAGGTAGTGCAGTGACTGGCACATACAGGTCCTTCTCAAAAAATTAGCATATAGTGTTAAATGTCATTATTTACCATAATGTAATGATTACAATTAAACTTTCATATATTATAGATTCATTATCCACCAACTGAAATTTGTCAGGTCTTTTATTGTTTTAATACTGATGATTTTGGCATACAACTCCTGATAACCCAAAAAACCTGTCTCAATAAATTAGCATATTTCACCCGACCAATCAAATAAAAGTGTTTTTTAATACCAAACAAAAAAACCATCAAATAATAATGTTCAGTTATGCACTCAATACTTGGTCGGGAATCCTTTGGCAGAAATGACTGCTTCAATGCGGCGTGGCATGGAGGCAATCAGCCTGTGACACTGCTGAGATGTTATGGAGGCCCAGGATGCTTCAATAGCGGCCTTAAGCTCATCCAGAGTGTTGGGTCTTGCGTCTCTCAACTTTCTCTTCACAATATCCCACAGATTCTCTATGGGGTTCAGGTCAGGAGAGTTGGCAGGCCAATTGAGCACAGTAATACCATGGTCAGTAAACCATTTACCAGTGGTTTTGGCACTGTGAGCAGGTGCCAGGTCGTGCTGAAAAATGAAATCTTCATCTCCATAAAGCATTTCAGCCGATGGAAGCATGAAGTGCTCCAAAATCTCCTGATAGCTAGCTGCATTGACCCTGCCCTTGATGAAACACAGTGGACCAACACCAGCAGCTGACATGGCACCCCACACCATCACTGACTGTGGGTACTTGACACTGGACTTCAGGCATTTTGGCATTTCCTTCTCCCCAGTCTTCCTCCAGACTCTGGCACCTTGATTTCCGAATGACATGCAAAATTTGCTTTCATCAGAAAAAAGTACTTGGGACCACTTAGCAACAGTCCAGTGCTGCTTCTCTGTAGCCCAGGTCAGGCGCTTCTGCCGCTGTTTACCTGGGGAATGCGGCACCTGTAGCCCATTTCCTGCACACGCCTGTGCACGGTGGCTCTGGATGTTTCCACACCAGACTCAGTCCACTGCTTCCTCAGGTTCTCCAAGGTCTGGAATCGGTCCTTCTCCACAATCTTCCTCAGGGTCCGGTCACCTCTTCTCGTTGTACAGCGTTTTCTGCCACATTGTTTCCTTCCAACAGACTTACCATTGAGGTGCCTTGATACAGCACTCTGGGAACAGCCTATTTGTTGAGAAATTTATTTCTGGGTCTTACCCTCTTGCTTGAGGGTGTCAATGATGGCCTTCTTGACATCTGTCAGGTCGCTAGTCTTACCCATGATGGGGGTTTTGAGTAATGAACCAGGCAGGGAGTTTTTAAAAGCCTCAGGTATCTTTTGCATGTGTTTAGAGTTAATTAGTTGATTCAGAAGATTAGGGTAATAGGTCATTTAGAGAACCTTTTCTTGATATGCTAATTTATTAAGACAGGTTTTTTGGGTTATCAGGAGTTGTAGGCCAAAATCATCAGTATTAAAACAATAAAAGACCTGACAAATTTCAGTTGGTGGATAATGAATCTATAATATATGAAAGTTTAATTGTAATCATTACATTATGGTAAATAATGACATTTAACACTATATGCTAATTTTTTGAGAAGGACCTGTAATAGAGGCGGTGCAGTGACTGGCACAGTGTAAATGTGCAGGCATCGATGGAGCGGCTAGGTAAGCATATGAGCCTGGCTGGTGCACTCGGGATGGATTTGAGAGGGTAGGCGGTATGACGCCTCCTCTTCACTCCCTGCGCTCCATGCTACGTTATATCCCCCAATATCGGGCTCCCCAGTCGGAGTGATGCATGTCCCATGTCCCAGTGCACCCCGTCTGCCACCTGCCATTAATCATTCACCCGCACTCTGCGCACTTTCCAAGGCCACAGCCTTGAATCTGAGTCAATAGTGAGGCAGCGGCGACCCTTGATCTCTGTGAAGGACGTGAGTGTTTGTCTCCTAATCCTGATCTGGGCAGATTACTACGGACCGGCCGCTGCGGCGCATCGATAATCCTGGGAATTATTACAGAATACAGCCTTGTAAACAGGCCTGCACCCTCACCCTCCGCACTGCGGAGCGCACACGGGGCACAGTCCATACCCCAGAAATGTGCACCACATACACTGCCATACACTGTGCTGCAGTGACGGAATCAGACCTGACGTGGATACAATGCAGCTCGGTGAGGGGACAACCTGCATCTGGAGCTCATCACCATCTCACCGGGCGCGGAGGAGAGGTCACTGCAGCCAAACCTGACCCATAGGGAGCAGAGTAGCACGTCCTCACAGGGGTCTCACTGTGACCTCGGAGTGCGGAGGGTCCATAGTCACCACCACAGCACCAGACGCCATAGAGCAGCATCAAACATCCGTCTGGTGACACCTAATTATGAGGTCAGAAAAGATATAAACTGTCAGGAATAGAACTTCCCCGGCTGATGAGCGCAGCAGGGTCACCGCCCGCTATAATTATCCCTACACTCACAACAGGACCGGAACCCTGATGATTTATCTGTGCCGCGAAGTGTTTCGCAGGTAGAGCACCAGCTTCATCAGGGGGAAAGGGGCAAAACTCCCAGTGTAAGGCCTCTTTCAAATTTCCCTCCGTACAGGGCCGTCGCAAAGTGTCGGACATTGTGCAAAATAGTGCGGATGCTGTTTTCTGACGCATCCGCTGCCCCTTATGAAGTTCAGGGAGAAGGGGGCGGAGTTCCGGCTGCGCATGAGCGGTCGGAAATGGCGGATCCGATGGGTGAAAAAATGTTCCTTTGAATGTTTTTTCGTCACGACGGACCGCAAAAACACAACGCATCCGTTGCACGATGGATGCGACGTGTGGCCATCCGTCGCAATCCGTCGGCAATAACAGTCTATGGCAAAAAAACGCATCCTGCGGGCACATTTGCAGGATCCGTTTTTTTGCCAAAACAACGGATTGCGATGGATGGCAAAAAACGGAAGTGTGAAAGAGGCCTTAGCCGAGTGGCGAAACCCGGGAACCGGAGATACAAAGATTTAACTAGAGCACCAGCTCCTCATCTACTGCTGTCCACCAGCCTGGATACATGTCATAGAATCCTAGAATGGTAGAGTTGGAAGGGACCTCCTGGGTCCTCGTGTACAACCCCCTGCTCAAAGCAGGACTCACTAAATCATCCCAGACAGGTGTCTGTCCAGCCTCTGTGTGAAGACTTCCATTGACGGAGAACTCACCACCTCTTCAGATGTTGTCAGCCCCGCCCCCTGGTTATGACGTCGCTGATATAATGACATGTGATCGCACATTGCATGGCGGCTCTTCTCCTGACAGGTGACGGCTCAGAGAATCTTCAGTGATGGACGACAAGCTGCACATTACGCTGCATCTGCAGCTTCAGACCACCCGTCTTTATTCTGAGGGTGGGAAAACATTTTCTAAAGTCATTTATTTGCCTTCGTGCATGGGCAGATTTTACGCCACATCCATAATGGCGGACAAAAAGGAGTTTGGCGCATGTGCGGACATACTTTATTTTTACTTTAATTACTTGAGTAAATTCTGCAGATTAGTCAGGAACAATGAAAATAATGATAAAGACACTGAATAGCTGCTAATGGGTACGATATAACGCTGTGTGGTCATAATGACACTGTATGGTCACTATATGACACTATGTGGTCACTATGACGCTGTGTGGGATCTATATGACGCTTTGTGGGATCGATATGATGCTGTGTGGTCACTATATGACGCTGTGTGAGCTCTATGACGCTGTGTGGTCACTTTTTGACGCTATGTGGGCTCTATATGACGCTGTGTGGTCACTATATGACACTGTGTGGTCACTATGATGCTGTGTGGTCACTATATGACGCTGTGTGGTCACTATATGACACTGTGTGGTCACTATGATGCTGTGTGGTCACTATATGATGCTGTGTGGTCACTATATGACACTGTGTGGTCACTATATGACACTGTGTGGTCACTATGATGCTGTGTGGTCACTATATGATGCTGTGTGGTCACTATATGACGCTGTGTGGTCACTATATGACACTGTGTGGTCACTATGATGCTGTGTGGTCACTATATGACGCTGTGTGGTCACTATATGATGCTGTGTGGGATCTATATGACGCTGTGTGGTCACTATATGACGCTGTGTGAGCTCTATGATGCTGTGTGGTCACTTTTTGATGCTATGTGGGCTCTATATGACGCTGTATTGGCTCTATATGAAGCTGTGTTGGCTCTATATGACGCTGTGTGGTCACTATATGACGCTGTGTGGTCACTATATGATGCTGTGTGGGATCTATATGACACTGTGTTGGCTCTATATGACGCTGTACTGTCTCTATATGATGCTGTGTGGTCACTATATGACGCTGTGTGGTCACTATATGGTGAATATACCGCAGCGAGGAGCCCAGTGTGAATATACTGCAGCGAGGAGCCTGGTGTGAATATACTGCAGCGAGGAGCCTGGTGTGAATATACCGCAGGGAGGAGCCTGGTGTGAATATACCTCAGGGAGGAGCCTGGTGTGAATATACCACAGGGAGGAGCCTGGTGTGAAAACACTGCAGGGAGGAGCCTGGTGTGAATATACTGCAGCGATGAGCCTGGTGTGAATATACTGCAGGGAGGAGCCTGGTGTGAATACACTGCAGCGATGAGCCTGGTGTGAATATACTGCAGGGAGGAGCCTGGTGTGAATATACTGCAGGGAGGAGCCTGGTGTGAATATACTGCAGGGAGCAGCCTGGTGTAAATATACTACAGGGAGGAGCCTGGTGTGAATATACTGCAGGGAGGAGCCTGGAGTGAATATACTGCAGGGAGCAGCCTGGTGTGAATACACTGCAGGGAGGAGCCTGGTGTGAATATACTACAGGGAGGAGCCTGGTGTGAATATACTGCAGGGAGGAGCCTGGTGTGAATATACTGCAGGGAGGACACCAAACTCTGTGAAACTGGAGGGAAGACTCGCTTGGATCCACTCATCGCATGGCAAGAAAGCTCCCCTACCAGAAGATGACACCCAAGCCAGAATGATGTCGTGGATGCCCTGCCTGACCGAAAAGATGACCTACCTGATAAAGACTACACATCGCTCACTACACATGCTATTGACTAAGAGACTGATTGCAACGAACCCCCCCGTTAGGGACAGATCTCCTGACCGCCCATTTGCGAAAAGTCTGTATGGAGTGGGGCACAGGCGTTAGGCTTGTGTCAGTTCGCCAACAGCACAAAAGAGTTGCAGCGCTTTGGGACAGGAGGCTAGGATTAGGGCAAGTGATATCTAAGGGGGGCTTGTGATAGAAATATATATATCATGTAGATCTCACTTGCATGTATACTCCTCTATAATCAAATATATACTTATATGCTCACAGCTAATATATATATTATAATCAATGGTTTAAAATGGCTGACAAACTGATATAAGCCTGATATAACCCAGACAGATCATATGGGGTTTTCCACCCCTAAAAGCAGAAGAGAGTCAGATGTTTGGTGACTGCTGGTCAGGTGTCTCCACTTTGTCCTAGACAGAGAACTCGAGTTTAGTTGCTTGATCAGCAGTCATATGAGCATTAATCACAATATTCCATATATGTTTAGATAACCAATGACAGAGGAGCTAGACAATATGATAATTAACTAACCACCCCTGACAACCCCTAACCACTCCTTTCTATGTGAAAATATAAAACTATGTATGTACAATAAAGTATCAGTATTGATGGAATGTTGTTCTGTCACAGTTGTGTACAGTCCATTCTTGATGAGCGCTCAAAATACTCAGTCTAATTTGGAGCGGCCACAGCACACACAGGGATATATTTATCCAACCCTAATATTTCCATAACACCTGGTGTGAATATACTGCAGGGAGGAGCCTGGTGTGAATATACTACAGGGAGGAGCCTGGTGTGAATATACTACAGGGAGGAGCCTGGTGTGAATATACTGCAGGGAGGAGCCTGGTGTGAATATACTGCAGGGAGGAGCCTGGTGTGAATATACTGCAGGGAGCAGCCTGGTGTAAATATACTACAGGGAGGAGCCTGGTGTGAATATACTGCAGGGAGGAGCCTGGTGTGAATATACTGCAGGGAGGAGTCTGGTGTGAATATACTGCAGGGAGCAGCCTGGTGTAAATATACTACAGGGAGGAGCCTGGTGTGAATATACTGCAGGGAGGAGACTGGTGTGAATATACTGCAGGGAGGAGCCTGGTGTGAATATACTGCAGGGAGCAGCCTGGTGTAAATATACTACAGGGAGGAGCCTGGTGTGAATATACTGCAGGGAGGAGCCTGGAGTGAATATACTGCAGGGAGCAGCCTGGTGTAAATATACTACAGGGAGGAGCCTGGTGTGAATATACTGCAGGGAGGAGCCTGGTGTGAATATACTGCAGGCAGGAGCCTGGTGTGAATATACTGCAGGGAGCAGCCTGGTGTAAATATACTACAGGGAGGAGCCTGGTGTGAATATACTGCAGGGAGGAGCCTGGTGTGAATATACTGCAGGGAGGAGCCTGGTGTGAATATACTGCAGGGAGCAGCCTGGTGTAAATATACTACAGGGAGGAGCCTGGTGTGAATATACTGCAGGGAGGAGCCTGGAGTGAATATACTGCAGGGAGCAGCCTGGTGTAAATATACTACAGGGAGGAGCCTGGTGTGAATATACTGCAGGGAGGAGCCTGGTGTGAATATACTGCAGGGAGGAGCCTGGTGTGAATATACTGCAGGGAGCAGCCTGGTGTAAATATACTACAGGGAGGAGCCTGGTGTGAATATACTGCAGGGAGGAGCCTGGTGTGAATATACTGCAGGGAGGAGCCTGTTGTGAATATACTGCAGGGAGGAGCCTGGTGTGAATATACTGCAGGGAGGAGCCTGGTGTGAATATATGGCAGGGAGGAGCCTGGTGTGAATATACTGCAGGGAGGAGCCTGGAGTGAATACGCTGCAGCGAGGAGCCTGGTGTGAATATGGAGCGCCCCCAAGGGCGGCGGGGTACTTGGTACCGGGCTCTTCAGTTCTCAAGGGGGATGTCACGGTGGCTGACCCGGTCCGTGGCCCTAGGGACGTCCGTATTAATTGGGGGAAAGGTCTTTAAAGGGATATGTTCGTGAGGCCACCTGTGGTATTCGGTCAGGGTGACCGATGCTGCTTAGGGGTCCCCTGGGGTGATGTTATGGCAGCTAGATGGTATACCTGCCCACAGGTGAAGTATGTCCCCAGGGCTTCCCAGTGTGTAGGTGGTCGATGGTGTGAGGTGCAGTGAACAACGAGGACACAAGGTTACAGTCTCTTTACCTTTACTGAAGACTTCAGCATCCACAGACAAGGGCACCAGATCACAGGACAGGCAGAGTCCGGCTGGTTTGGAGGCAAATCCAGAGTCCCCTTATCCAGGTGGAAATCAGTAGCCTTCCTCTAGCGCCTTGGTGTTGTAATACCTCCTTGCTGAGCCTCTCATAAGGTCCTCACAGCTGTTGTAGATGTTCTAGATGTTATGTCTCTTTCTCTGTCCCCTTGATGGTGAGGATAGGACAAACCCTTATGACTGATGGCCTGAGGCTTTTTACAGGGACTCTATCACGCCCCGGCCCCCATAAGTTGCCACCTTGCCTCCTGGGTATCGGTCGGGCAGATAACGTGGAATTAGCTGTCCTGCCGGTCTTTGGAGCAAGGCATAAAGGACTGTTGCTTCCTCGGTGTTCCGGCTACCGGATCCTGCGCCTCAGAAGGAGGAAGCCTGTGCAGGGCAGAACTCCTTCTGGTTTCCTCTCCTTTTGCTATGACTTCGTTTCTCACCCTCTACAAAGGAATTCGCTGTTCTTGCCTCTTTCTTAGGATGCTGCCGCACGTGGGGCAGGCGCAGCTGTGTGGCCTTCTGTCTTAGGCCTCTGACAGGATCCCACCCCTGTCAGGGACCCACTCTGTCAGCAGCTATTAGGTGTTCCTCCTTCCCCTCTGACTGCCTGATAGGTGCTGCCTGGGTTCCTCTCCAGACCACCAGTTTTACCTAATTGTGAGGAGTGGCCTAATAAATAGGAGCATAGCTCCTCCTGGTGGGCTGGAGTGTGAAGTGTGTGGTTTGTGATACCTGGTAAAGAGATCTCCTTTATTGCCTTCAGACGTAACATCACTCCCCCTGGTGGGAGAATGACACTACTGCAACGACCAGGACCCTGGGGCGCTGCAAAGGCATGAGGGGGCAGGAGAGGGCAGGTGGGAGCAGGATAGGGCATGAGGGGGCAGGAGAGGGCAGGTGGGAGCAGGATAGGGCATGAGGGGGCAGGAGAGGGCAGGTGGGAGCAGGAGAGGGCAGGTGGGAGCAGGATAGGGCATGAGGGGGCAGGAGAGGGCAGGTGGGAGCAGGAGAGGGCAGGTGGGGGCAGGAGAGGGCAGGTGGGGGCAGGAGAGGGCAGGTGGGAGCAGGAGAGGGCATGAGGGGGCAAGAGAGGGCAGGTGGGGGCAGGATAGGGCATGAGGGGGCAGGAGAGGGCAGGTGGGAGCAGGATAGGGCATGAGGGGGCAGGAGAGGGCAGGTGTGAGCAGGAGAGGGCAGGTGGCAGCAGGAGAGGGCAGGTGGGGGCAGGAGAGGGCAGGTGGGGGCAGGAGAGGGCATGAGGGGGCAGGAGAGGGCAGGTGGGAGCAGGATAGGGCATGAGGGGGCAGGAGAGGGCAGGTGGGAGCAGGATAGGGCATGAGTGGGCAGGAGAGGGCAGGTGGGAGCAGGAGAGGGCAGGTGGCAGCAGGAGAGGGCAGGTGGGGGCAGGAGAGGGCAGGTGGGGGCAGGAGAGGGCATGAGGGGGCAGGAGAGGGCAGGTGGGAGCAGGAGAGGGCAGGTGGGGGCAGGAGAGGGCAGGTGGGGGCAGGAGAGGGCAGGTGGAGGCAGGAGAGGGCAGGTGGGGGCAGGAGAGGGCAGGTGGAGGCAGGAGAGGGCAGGTGGGGGCAGGAGAGGGCATGAGGGGGCAGGAGAGGGCATGAGGGGGCAGGAGAGGGCAGGTGGGGGCAGGAGAGGGCAGGTGGGGGCAGGAGAGGGCATGAGGGGGCAGGAGAGGGCATGAGGGGGCAGGAGAGGGCAGGTGGGGGCAGGAGAGGGCAGGTGGGGGCAGGAGAGGGCATGAGGTGGCAGGAGAGGGCATGAGGGGGCAGGAGAGGGCAGGTGGGGGCAGGAGAGGGCAGGTGGGGGCAGGAGAGGGCATGAGGGGGCAGGAGAGGGCAGGTGGGAGCAGGAGAGGGCATGAGGGGGCAGGAGAGGGCATGAGGGGGCAGGAGAGGGCAGGTGGGGGCAGGAGAGGGCAGGTGGGGGCAGGAGAGGACATGAGGAGACTGTCTGTGTTAGGAGACAGAGGATTGTAAGTTGAGGAACAGTTCTGAGGAGGAGGTGAGATGGATGGGGAGGATTGAAGAGGAGATGAACAGTTCCTTACTTGGTGTGGGGATTGGGGGAGGTAGCAGAAAGTGACGGATTATAGGGGCGAGAGTGAAAACATCCGAAACATTGTGAAGCGCTGTGGAATATGTTGGCACTATATAAATAAAGATTATTATTATTACTGTGACTGCATCCAGTTACCTTCAGTTTCCTTTTGGTTGAATTCTGAATTAATTCATAGCTCCGCACACTTCTATGATGCACTCATGTGATGCACATTTCCACCAGGCTCCTTGCTGCAGTGGATTTTATTATTGTCATTTTTTATTTTTGTCATTAAACTAAAAAAAAACAGAAAAAACAAGAAATTACAAAATAAGAAACTGACTTCAGGCTCCTGAATGCTTAATGGATCTATAGAAAAGTCAGTGAGCAGTACGAGCGCGCCCTCTGCTGGAGATGTGGTAGCACGGCAGCGGCTGATGTTTCCTGTGCCCTTGCTCCAGTCTGGGGCCTTTCTATAGGTGTCAGCCATTAAAATACTGATTAACCCCTAGTTAACTGCGCGCTGCAGGAGCGGCACATCTAATAGGGGATGTGATTGGTCGGCTCAGTCACATGGCGCCTGTGAAGCAGTGCCCAATATACTGGTAATTTGGGTCACTTGGTCATGAGCCACTGGACACATGGTGGCCCAACTACAGATACAGGAGGGCGGCCTTCACACAGGTGAGATGAGCGTTGTGTCCAGAGCGGTGGCCGAGCAACCAGTGACTGAACAACCAATTCAGAGTACATGCCCACGATCCGGAGAGGCTGCGGGTCGGACGCTCCGTACTTGTGCAGAGTCCAGATGTTCCAGCATAGTGGATGGATTTCTAGAAATCCAACGCTCACTATGTGTCCACAGACGCCCGCGGCTCACCCGTGGAGACGGACATGTACCGCATCTCTCCAGACCGCAGCACGTCAGTCTATCTCACACAGACCCGAGTTTCCAGCAGAAATCTCCCCCATAGAATGTAATGGACGCGGTGAATCCGCACGGTGCAGTGATCAGAGGCGTCACCGGCGCTCATAGGTGGTAGGGTACATGTGCTGCATCCAAAGCTCTGCCACTCAGGATCGTCTGCACCCCGCCTAAGAATCAGCAGAACGACCACTTCTATTACAGATAACAGTATTGGTCGTGTCCTACCCTCCCCCCACCGCAGCTGCTGGTGTCAATGGGGGAGGGGGCACATGAGCTGCTGGTGTCAATGGGGGGGGGCAAAAGAATAGAATAGGTGACAGTGACTGAGTGGCCAAGTGTCTCCTGACAACTGCACCTCTATGCGTCATCACTCTCCATACATCATCAAGGCTCTAGAGCTTGTTCTAGAGAAAAGATGAACATTGTAATATGTCGCCACCTTATTCCTTCCAGGCCTAGAAGACTTGGTGCCTCCGAGGTCACACACACAATACTAGTTGGAGGAGTTATTGATAGGGAGTGTACTCATTTCTCTATCACATTGTATTGTCACAACACTGTTGTCGGGTGTCCCGGGACCAGGGGCTCCTTCCCTGTTCCTAGCTTGCCCTGTTCCCCAGATTACTTCTGAAGGTGGAGACACCGGGGCCACACACCTGAATCTGTCCTCAGTCTGTACCCTTCCCCCACCCAGGGAAAAGGGAAAGAGTAGTGTACCGTAATACATTATTATTATTATTTATATAGCACCATTGATTCCATGGTGCTGTACATGAGAAGGGGTTACATACAAATTACAGATATCACTTACAGTAAACAAACTAACAATGACAGACTGATACAGAGGGAAGAGGACCCTGCCCTTGCGGGCTTACATTCTACAGGATGGTGGGGAAGGAGACAGTAGGTCGAGGGTTGCAGTAGCTCCGATGGTGTTGAGGTGGCCGTGTGGTCGTTACAGGTTGTAAGCTTTCTTGAAGAGGGGGGTTTTAAGGTTTCTTTTGAAGGATCCAAATGTGGAGGATAACCAGACGTGTTGGGGTACAGAATTCCAGATGGTGGGGGATATTCGGGAGAAGTCTTGGAGGCGGTTGGGTGAGGAGCGGATAAGTGTGGAGGAGAGGAGGTCTTGGGAGGACTGGAGATTATGTGAGGGGATATATAGGGAGATTAGTTCAGAGATATATGGAGGAGACAGGTTATGGATGGCTTTGTAGGTCAGTATTAGTAATTTGAACTGGATACACTGGGAAATTGGGAGCCAGTGAAGGGATTTGCAAAGAGGGGAAGCGGAGGAGTAGCGAAGAGAGAGATGAATTAGTTGGGCAGCAGCGTTAAGGACGGACTGGAGGGGTGCGAGAGTGTTAGCAGGTTGGCCACAAAGCAGGATGTTGCAGTAGTCGAGGCGGGAGATGATTAGGGCATGCACGAGCATTTTGGTAGAGTGAGGGTTGAGGAAAGGACGGATTCTAGAAATATTTTTGAGCTGGAGGCGACAGGAGGTGTCGAGTGCTTGGTAGTGCGGTTTGAAGGACAGGGCAGAGTCAAGGGTTACTCCGAGGCAGCGGATTTTGGGGACAGGGGAAAGTGTGATTTCATTTATTTTGATAGATAGATCAGGTAGGGAAGATATGCGTGATGGAGGAAAGATAATGAGTTCAGATTTGTCCACATTGAGTTTGAGGAAGCGAGAGGAGAAGAAGGAGGATATGGCTGATAGACACTTTGGGATTCTGGAGAGCAGAGAGGTGACATCTGGGCCAGAGAGGTAGATCTGAGTGTCATCGGCATATAGATGGTACTGGAAGCCATAGGACCTTATGAGTTGTCCCAGGCCGAGTGTATAGATTGAGAAGAGTAAGGGTCCTAGGACAGAGCCTTGAGGGACACCAACAGAGAGGGGGCGAGATGAAGGGATAGTGTGGGAGTGGGAGACGCTGAATGTGCGGTTGGTAAGGTATTAGGAGATCCAGGATAGGGCGAGGTCTTTGACATCAAAGGAAGATCTGTAGTAGGAAGCAGTGGTCAACTGTGTCAAAGGCAGAGGACAGGTCTAGAAGGAGGAGTATAGAGTACTGTCTGTCAGCTTTGGCTGTAAGTAGTAATTTTGGTCAGGGCAGTCTCAGTGGAATCTTGGGGAGGGAAGCCAGATTGTAGGCTATCGAAGAGCGAGTTAGATGCAAAGTGAGAGGAAAGCTCAGCATGGACGTGCTGCTCCCCATCTCTGTACACCATTTAATATGAAGGCGAAGTGAAACTATTCAGTTCAGCGCAGGAGTAGAAGAATTCAGTCTCTTCTGGCTCCTCTCTGTCACGGTAAACCTGTGACAGTACCCCGCTTCTACAAAGGACCTCTGGAACTTCAGAACTGGTTTTATCAGAGTGTGCCACGTGAAAACACTGGATTATTCTAGCCGCATTGATGCCAGATGCTGGTACCCACATTGTTTCCTTAGGATCGTATCCCCACCAATGTATCAAATACTGAAGAGACCGACAAAGTAAGCGAGAATCAAAGATCTTGGCTATTTGAAATTCCAAATTTCCATCCACAATGACTGCAGTTGGAGGTAGCAGTGATGGTAAAGAGGGTGCAACTTATTTTTTGAGTAAATATCGTGGGCGGGAAAGTAAGACGGAATGCTACGGGATTGACGATGGCCACAATCTTATAAGGACCATTGAACCTGGGACCCAGTATCCAAGAGGGAACCTTCAACTTAATGTTCCTTGAGGACAACCACACCAAGTCACCAACACACAGGTCTGCACCCACCAAACGTCACGGATCAGCCACACTTTTATTTGGACCCCATCTTCCTCAAATTATCAAAAACCCCTTGCCACACAGATGTAATGGATGGTGGAAACCGTTCTTCTTCAGGTATTCCAGAAGAAAGATTCCTATTAAATGAGCAGAACTGAGGATGAAAGCTGTATGCCCTGAAAAACGGGGACTTACCAGTAGGCTCATGACGATGATTATTTACCACAAATGTAATTAGAGGTAGGTAGGTAGCCCAATCCTCCTGATTCTCAGACACAAACACCTAACAAGATAAGTCTCAAGATTCTGGTTAACCCATTCAGTTTTCCCATTAGACAGCGGGTGAAATGCTGAGGAGAACTGCATTTGCATCCCCAAACGAGTGGATACTCCAAAATTTGCAAATAAACTGCACTCCCCGGTCAGACAAAATATCAGTAGGGATCCCATGTAATTTTAATCTCTCTGATGAAAATTTGCGCAACTGTCTTGGCGTCAGGTAAAGCGGGTAGCTCAATAAAATGTGATATTTTACTGAATCTGTCCACCACCACCAAAATCACAGTATTACCTGTCAACATGGGTAGATGAGTGATAAAATCGACTGATAAATGAGTCCAAGGTCTGTTGGGAATCTACAATGGTTGGAAAGACCCGGATGGAAGCGTATGAGAGGTTTTAGAAAGCGCACAGACACTGCAGGCGGCTACATACTCCCGGACATCCTAATGTACCCTTGACCACCAAAAACGCTGAGTAAGAAGATCTGTGGTGGCTTCACTACCGATGTATGGTCAAGACCAAATCACGATGTTCACAGATGCAAACAGTTTACATAACGGACAGGCAGCAGGGGCGCCTCCCTGAGCCTCAACAACCTCTTTCTCAAGATCGGAGTATATAGAAGCATAAAGCACCCCTTTTTGTAGTATAGGAACAGGCACACAATTATTTCCACCCCCAGGAAAACAAGATAAAGCATCAGCCTTAATGTTCTTGTTCCCCGGCCTATATGTAACAAAAAAGTTAAACCTGGTAAAGAACAATGCCCATATTGCCTGTCGAGGCATTAGATGTTTTGCAGAGTCTAGATATACAAGATTCTTATGATCTGTGATTATCATAACCGGCTGAACTGCTCCATCCAGAAAATTATACCACTCATCAAAGGGCCACTTGATTGTCATGAGTTTCCTGTTACCAATTGTCATAATATGAATATGCCAAGTCTTGAGTATATACTTAAAAGGTCCATGGCTTTTCAGACACACGCTGGGGGCTTTTCCGACCCCCCCTTTACTCTTCCTAGAAAGTTCTTCTCTTTGCCTGCAGGCAACTCCCTCCCCCCCTGCTATATAGTGTAATGTAAGACTATCTGCCAGGAATTTTCATAGCTCTGTGCTGCGAGAGCCAGGCTCTCCTTAAACCCCTCATTTCCCCCTCCCGCCTAATACCAGCCAAAACTGGTACAGAAAATGCATGGGACTCTATTGTTCTGCCAAAGTTATGTATACTGGCACCGTTCCGTGCTAGAGATATAAGGATTATATATTTTGGATGTCCATCGAGAGATCTATAGCTCACTGAAATCGCAAGGAGCAAAACTCAATGAGTTGCAAGGTGCGGATTTCTGCATAAGCGGGTCATGTATCTACGTCATCTTTATACTTAAAAGAACTTCCCTAAACATCCTGATCATTGTGTCGTTCTCATATGAGGTTCATATAGCGAGTTATGTATAGAAATGGTTTGTCATATCTCTAAGAAAAAAGGATGATTCAGCATCTGAGTGAGGTCACCACAGGGGGTGCCTTGGCTTTAGGCTGGGAGATGAGTGGGACAGCAGTCTTCCTTCGTCTTTCACCTGGGTCTAGCTGCAAGACAGGGGTGTGATGCACCTAGATGTGTGCCCCTCCCCCACAGCACATGGTCAGCCATGAGATGAAGTGATATGAACGAAATGCAAGTGTTTTTCAACTTTAATCCCATTTTATTTGTAATTGTACTGTACATACGATACTTGTCTCATTATATAATATCTGTTTACCCTTCTGTAAACACTACCTACCTTTTTCGGAGTAAAATATATAAACTTACTAGCTTTGTCTCTCCTTGCTCTGTAATGAACTGTCACGTCCTCTGAAGTGAATTACACAACTAATCTGGGTTTTGCTCCGGACCCGCATTAACTAAGAAATTGGAGCTGGTAGTAGTGGATTTGTCCTGTGCGTTTGGGAGGCTTTGTAGCGACGGCGGCGTTGATAAGTTTTGCTCCCGCCTGAGTGGGAGTAATTATATCGCCCTTGCTGCAGTGTGCCTATTAGCCAGTACAAAGTAAGGCAGCCTTTCTGGGGACTAATTATTCTAGGTGCAGTACCCGTTCTGACCTGAGGGTAAGGGGGCACCAGAGAGCAGCAAGTTCCAAACCGGAACTGGGAAGTGGGATATAGATAAATCTCATTCAGAAAAGAACCAGGGGCAATCAAACAACCCCGATTCATGACAAATTGGTGTAAGTGGTGTGGATGATAAAGGTATGCTCCCCATGAACCGTGACACCAATGTAATAATTTCTCTCCACAGATGACTTTTTTAGAAAAGTATGCACATGGATGCCATTTACCAAGAAAGGCACCCTGCGACAATACAGCCCCCACCCCCATTTCAGATGCATCAAGTTCTACAATAAAAGGCTGAGTGACATCAGGCTGTATGAGAATCGGCACAGATGCAAACATTCCTTCAAGGTATCAAATGCCGCCCTGGCCAGACTGGACCACATGGAGAAGTCCGTCCCTTTCTTGGTTTTATCCATCAAAGGTTTGGCCACTACGGAAAAGTTTTTGATGAACTTACGATAGTTGTTGGTGAAACTAAAAACCTTTGTAACGTCTGTCACGATTCACACAATACTGCCAACAATATGTCATGGATCCTAACAATATATCAGGGACTCCGGGGAGGATATTTTTATTTATTTGCCTCGAACCGGGGTTGTTTGATTGCCCCTGATTCCTTCTGAAGGGGATTTATCTATATCCCACTTCCCAGTTCCAGTTTGGAACTTGCAGCTCTCTGGCGCCCCCTTACCCTCAGGTCAGACTAGGTACTGCACCTAGGGTAATTAGTCGTCAGAAAGGCTGCCTGCTGTGTACTGGCTATTGGGCACACTGCAGCAAGGGCAATATAACTATTCCCTAGCGTAATTCACTTCAGAGGACACAGTTCGTTATAGAGCAGAAAAGACAAGCTAGTAAAATTATATGTTTTACTCCGTAAAAGATAGGCAGTATTTACAAAAGATTAAAAAGATATTATATAGGAGACAATACATATGTACATTACAGATTACAAAATAAAATAGGATTAATGGAAGAGAACACACTTACAGGTCATTCAGCTCATTTCAAATCAGCATGGCTGCCGTGTGTTCAGGAGACACATCCAGGTGCATTAACTGAGCTGATGTTAGCCCGCTTCCTGGACCAAGACTGCAGGCTGGGCTAAGAGTATAGTGACTTCTGAGCTTGTGACATCACTAAAGGGCTGGTTAATGATGTGCACTGATCTGATAGTTATTTACGCTTTTCCAAAGTCTCAGACAAAGGCATTCCTGAGTAAGGGGAGGGACCACGAGTGGCTTTACAGAATTGGTCACCTGCAGTTTAATGCCACACCCTGCTCACACACTAGGTTCAAGTTGCATAGTGTATCTATACCAGCGAATGCATTGGGGGAGAAAGAAAGGGGGTCCCAGCTGCACTTGTGCCTGTGACATAGTACTCTCTAGAAGTAAACTCACAATATGCCATTTTTGGCATTATCATGACACCCCCTTCCTGGACATACTGGCCCAAGCCAAGGCCGGTGGGACCATCAAGGACGTGGAGGTAAGTGCCTTGCTAACCGAACCCCAGTAGTCGCAGTTGCGGACCAAGTTGGAACCCTTCCGGGCTGTGTTCTTTAACCGACCTGGAAGGACTATGATAGCAGTCCATGAGGTGGACACCAGGAATCATGCCCCACTACGGCGAACACCCTATCGGATCTCCGACGAGGTGCAGCAGGTTATGTGCCAAGAGATCGATGAGATGTTACAGCTGGGGGTGATTCAGCGGTCAAAGAGCATGTGGGCCTCACCTGTAGTTCTCGTGCCAAAAAAGGATCGGACCACCCGATTCTGCGTGGGCTACAGGGGGCTCAATGCCATCATAGCCTCCGACACGCACACAATGCCGCACATCGAGAAGTTGCTTGAGAGGTTAGGTATCACAAAATACCTGACCATAATGGATCTGAGTCGAGGATACTGGCAGATTCCCCTGAGCCCCTAGACGCAGGAGAAGTCCGCCTTTATCACACCCTTCGGACTGTACGAGTCCACTGTCATGCCCTTCGGCATGAAGAATGCCTCTGCCACTTTCCAGCGAATGGTCAACCACCTGCTTCAGGGACTGGATTAGTACCTGGATGACATTGCCATCTTCAGTTCCTCCTGGGGTGAACACCTGCAGCATCTTGAGGAGATGCTCAGGTGAATTCACTGAGCCGGTCTGACCATCAAGCTGGGAAAGTGCCAGATGGGCATGAGTGAGGTCCACTACCTGGGGCACTGGGTAGGCAGGGGCACCCTAAAGCCAGAGCCGGGGAAACTTCCACTTCCTAGTTTCGGTTTGGAACTTGCAGCTCTCTGGCGCCCCCCTTACCCTCAGGTCAGATTAGGTACTGCACCTAGGGTAATTAGTCGCCAGAAAGGCTGCCTGCTATGTACTGGCTATTGGGCACGCTACAGCGAGGGCGATATAACTACTCCCACACAGGCGGGAACAATAATTATCAATGCCGCTGGTCGCTGCAATGAAGTCCAATCGCACAGGACAAAGTCGCTGCCACAGCTCCGATTCCACCAAAGGTTAACGGGTCCGGAGCCAACCGAAATCAGTAGCATAATTCACCTCAGAGGAAGCGACAGTTCCTTCATAGAGCAGGAAGAGACAGCTAGTAAATTATATATTTTACTCCATATAAAGTTAGGCAGTATTTACAAAGTATTAAAAAGATATTATTAAGAAGACGGAATCATGTGTATGATGCAATTACAAATGAAATGATTAAAGTAGAAGAGAACACTTACAGGTCGTTAAGTCATGGTATCATCTTGGCTGGCCTGTGACTTAGGAGGTTAAATACATCCAGATGCATAGAACAGCTTTGCCAAGCTGGTGTTAGCTCGCTTCCTGGACCAAGACTAACTCACAACTCAGCAGGCTTAAAGATATGCCCTCTTGTCGTGACATCACTAAGTGGGCTGAGTAATTATATGCACCCTTTCCTCAGAATTTACATTTTTGAGTCTATCTAACAAAGGCATTCCTGAGTGAGAAGAGAGGGGGAACGAGTGGCTAGAGGGGATTGGTCGTCTGCATTTTAAAAGCCACACCCTGCTCACACATTAGTATCAAGCTGCACAGTGTATCTGCCATAGTGCTTTGTGGTATGTGTGAGTGCAGGGGGGGAGAGAAGGGGGGTCAAAGCTGCAGTGCGGGTCTGACATGGTACTTTCTAGAACTAATCTCACAATATGACGTTTTACATTGTCGTGACACCTCCCCCTTTTGGACTGCACTACGGAGGCAGAAACTCTCGGTACTCCTCCATGCGCATCTCGGCAGGTTCGCCCCGGCGGGACAACCCATCTGCATTGCCATGCTCCCTGTCCATTTTGCGTTTGATAGTAAAGTCGTACTGCTGAAGGTCAAGGCTCCAGCATAGCAACCTTCCGTTGGTTCCACACATGGCATGTAGCCAGCGCAGAGGGTTGTGGTCGGTCACCACAGTGAAGGTGCGACCGTACAAGTAGGGCTGCAAGCTTTGCGGGGCCCTGACTATTGCTAGGCACTCCTTCTCGACGGTGGAGTGGGCCACTTCCCTTGTCTCCGACTCGGGTGCAACATGGGGTGCTCTTAGTTCCCCAAGTCGACCTGGCTCAGCACAGCACCAAGGCTAAATTCGCTGGCGTCGGTCTGCACCAAGAACGGTTGACTGCTGTCAACTGCTTTCAACACAGGAGCGTTGCACAGATCTGTTTTCAACGCCTGGAAGGCCCCCTCACAGCTGTCAGTCCAGATGAATATGTGGGGTAGCTTCTTCCTGGTGAGGTCCATCAAGGGTTTTGCCAGGCTATTATAATGCTGTACGAAGCACCTATAGTACCCTGCAGTGCCCAGGAAGGACATCACCTGTTTCTTGATCCTGGGGGTGGGCCAGGACACGATCGCGTCCACTTTCCCCGGCTCTGGCTTTAGGGTGCCCCTGCCTACCCAGTGCCCCAGGTAGTGGACCTCACTCATGCCCATCTGGCACTTTCCCCGGCTTGATGGTCAGACCGGCTCAGTGAATTCACCTGAGCATCTCCTCAAGATGCTGCAGGTGTTCACCCCAGGAGGAACTGAAGATGGCAATGTCATCCAGGTACTAATCCAGTCCCTGAAGCAGGTGGTTGACCATTCGCTGGAAAGTGGCAGGGGCATTCTTCATGCCGAAGGGCATGACAGTGGACTCGTACAGTCCGAAGGGTGTGATAAAGGCGGACTTCTCCTGCGTCTAGGGGCTCAGGGGAATCTGCCAGTATCCTCGACTCAGATCCATTATGGTCAGGTATTTTGTGATACCTAACCTCTCAAGCAACTTCTCGATGTGCGGCATTGTGTGCGTGTCGGAGGCTATGATGGCATTGAGCCCCCTGTAGCCCACGCAGAATCGGGTGGTCCGATCCTTTTTTGGCACGAGAACTACTGGTGAGGCCCACATGCTCTTTGACCGCTGAATCACCTCCAGCTGTAACATCTCATCGATCTCTTGGCACATAACCTGCTGCACCTCGTCGGAGATCCGATAGGGTGTTCGCCGTAGTGGGGCATGATTCCTGGTGTCCACCTCATGGACTGCTATCATAGTCCTTCCAGGTCGGTTAAAGAACACAGCCCGGAAGGGTTCCAACTTGGTCCGCAACTGCGACTACTGGGGTTCGGTTAGCAAGGCACTTACCTCCACGTCCTTGATGGTCCCACCGGCCTTGGCTTGGGCCAGTATGTCCAGGAAGGGGGTGTCATGATAATGCCAAAAATGGCATATTGTGAGTTTACTTCTAGAGAGTACTATGTCACAGGCACAAGTGCAGCTGGGACCCCCTTTCTTTCTCCCCCAATGCATTCGCTGGTATAGATACACTATGCAACTTGAACCTAGTGTGTGAGCAGGGTGTGGCATTAAACTGCAGGTGACCAATTCTGTAAAGCCACTCGTGGTCCCTCCCCTTACTCAGGAATGCCTTTGTCTGAGACTTTGGAAAAGCGTAAATAACTATCAGATCAGTGCACATCATTAACCAGCCCTTTAGTGATGTCACAAGCTCAGAAGTCACTATACTCTTAGCCCAGCCTGCAGTCTTGGTCCAGGAAGCGGGCTAACATCAGCTCAGTTAATGCACCTGGATGTGTCTCCTGAACACACGGCAGCCATGCTGATTTGAAATGAGCTGAATGACCTGTAAGTGTGTTCTCTTCCATTAATCCTATTTTATTTTGTAATCTGTAATGTACATATGTATTGTCTCCTATATAATATCTTTTTAATCTTTTGTAAATACTGCCTATCTTTTACGGAGTAAAACATATAATTTTACTAGCTTGTCTTTTCTGCTCTATAACGAACTGTGTCCTCTGAAGTGAATTACGCTAGGGAATAGTTATATTGCCCTTGCTGCAGTGTGCCCAATAGCCAGTACACAGCAGGCAGCCTTTCTGACGACTAATTACCCTAGGTGCAGTACCTAGTCTGACCTGAGGGTAAGGGGGCGCCAGAGAGCTGCAAGTTCCAAACTGGAACTGGGAAGTGGGATATAGATAAATCCCCTTCAGAAGGAACCAGGGGCAACAAAAAAAACCCGGTTCGTGACAAATTGGTGTGAGTAGTGTGGATGATAAAGATATCCTCCCCGGGATCCCTGACATACTGCTGGGATCCGAGACATAGTGTTGGCAGCACGTTGTGAACTGTGACAGGGGGTCTTCTTCCCTGTCTTTGGGCAGGCTGCAGACTGGTAGGACATAAGGTTCACGTTCGTGATGAGCCTTCATCATGTTGATGTGAAAGGCCTTTCGCCAACCCTGTGCATGGTCAAGTGTGACCACGTAGGTGACCAGGTTGAGCTGTTGATCGACGACGTATGGGCCTTCCCAGGCTGCCTGAAGCTTATCCTTTGGTACGGGGACCAGCATCCACACCTTTTGACCCACGTGGTAGGTCCGCTCCCGGGAATTCTGGTCGTAGCAGTGCTTCTGATCAGCCTGAGCTTGCGTCATGTTGTCATTTCCACAGACCCATCAGCTGGCGCTGCTATGGGTACTACCTCCCCATCCACCCCCAACATTTCAGGAGCAGTGCTACTTATGGGGCAGTTACCTTCCTCTGTGGCACTGGTCAGTTGCACGGCTTCACCTTCCTCACGGTTCCCATGCATCTCCCCATTTCCCTTAGCACCATCGCTTGCTCCTGTTAGAGGTTCATCAGCCTTCCCACCCACGGAGTGATGTGGCTGAGCACTCCTGTGTAATAGAGTGCAGGGTTGCGTATGTCACCACGGAACAGACAGACCAACTGTTGAAAGGGATTTATTAACAGGGGTAAAATTCTCCTCGCAGGGAGTAAACAGGGGGTTAATGGAGTCAAACAGTAAACAGTAAACAATTAAGCAGAATCAAAAGGGTTAACGAGTGTTCCGGTAACTTATCAGCCCAGGGAGGTCCTGACTGGAGGGTCCTTATTTCCCAATGTGGATACAGTCACCAGCAGGGCTTGAAATCCTGAAGTCTCTTCTGTGTCTCCTGGAAAGTCCGGGGTTAAGCCTCCAGCCTTCACTCTGGTGGGTATTTCAGCCTCAGTGCCCTCATGGGGAGCACTACTTTTAGGGGAGCACGGCGCTGCAGCCTGCCCTCTCTTTGGCGCGCAGCCTTCTCTCTGCTCTCCCGCTCTTTTCTGACCACTCCCCTCTCTCTTCCCAGCAGTCCCCTGGTCCCCTCTGTCCAGGGCAGAACGTCTTCCCCTCAACAACCCAGTTGTCTGACTATGTGGTTCCAGGCAAGGAGCAGGGAAAGCAACCTCCTTACACCTGCACCTGTGAACACATCATTCTTAGGAAATAAATGGTTAGCAGGTAAGACATGCACATTTTCATAATCGGCATCATCAGTATTACCACAGTATTACCACAGGTATCAACCACTGAGGACTCTTAATTCTAAATATTTTTCAGTAATACCCTCGGCATTTTCAGAAAAATGATTATCAGGTACATCGTTAATCGGTAAAGCATTGTCAGGTAACATGCAATTGTAATAGGATGCAGGTACTGAGTATGTCACCACGGAACAGACAGACCAACAGTTGAGAGGTTTAATAACAGGGATAAGGTTCTCCTCGCAGGGAGGAAGCAATGCAAAATAACTAACAATAAAACAATGCAAAAATACGGGAGTTAAACAATATAACAGAATTAAGCAGGATTCCTTGGGAAAAGAACACTTATCAGTCTGAAGATGTCTTGCTTGGAGGGTCGTCTTCTCCAACGTTGGCGCTGAGAAACAGCGGCACTTGTCGTCCCTCTGTTGTCCGTGGGCAGAGTAGTCTCTGAGAGCCTGCTGCCTGGGGTTTCGGGAGTCAATGTGGTATGCACAGGCTCTGAGTCTTTAACTTTTACAGCACAACCTGGAAATCGGGGCTCCGCACTGTTGTCTCTATACCAGGAAAACAGGGGCTCCGCAATGTTAAGTCTCTGTACCAGGAAAACAGGGGCTCCGCAATATTAAGTCTCTGTACCAGGAAAACAGGGGCTCCGCAATGTTAAGTCTCTGTACCAGGAAAACAGGGGCTCTGTACTGTTACCGCGGGTTCCAGGGTGTCATAGTCTCTAAAATGGGTCTCAAAGTGCCCCTCTCCAGTCACAGCAGAGTCCGCTTTATGTACTCACGAGATACAGTCTTTCTGGGCAGTCTCTCTATATTTGTCCTCAGACCGGGAGCTCTCTCTCTCTCTCTTCTGAAGCGCAGCTGCACCCTGCTCTGCACGCTGCTCTGTCTCCTGCGCGCGTCCCTTTCCCGCCCTGTGGCTACTTCCTTTCTGTCCCAGTCTCCCAGTCTCCCCCTAGGGAACCCGCAGCACAGCTCAATGGTTCCGGGCACAGAGCCAAGAAGGTAACCGCACCCAGACTCTTCTTGTGCTTTTAACTCCTTACATTCCCCCCTCTTTCTGCTCGCCATTCCACGGGCGAGATCTTCAGGAGTTCCTGTTGGCAATCTTCCAGTCCTTGCACAATCTGCTGCCAGATGAACTCGTCCTGATTGTAGCGAACAGGGGGTACACCAGCCGTTGAACGTTCAGAGCGTCTCAAACCAGCAGGGGTGGTGGTGTCAGCTGCTGTGGGAGGAGTCGAGGCTTCCTCCGATACGTTGGTAGAATCTGGCACCAGCCCTGTCCCTGGGTTCACTGGAAGAGATTCGGAGTCTTCCTCGTCTTCCACATCTACATTGATCACTGGCGCCGCCGGTGGGGGTGCTGGAGTCAATTGGACTGATTCAGGATCTCGAGACAAACATGGGCGCAACATATTCCTGTGCAGCGTGCGGGTGGGAGTCCCTTCTTCCGTTTCGGGCTGGACCTCATAAACGGGGCCCCCGTTGCCGAGCCGCCGCTTCACTCAGTACGGCCTTTTCTCCCACCGGTACTCTAGTTTGTTGTGTGGGCGCTTTTCCCTCACTAAGACTCGGTCTCCAAGCCGCAGGGCTGTCCCCTTTTGAGGAGCTACCTGGGGATGCTCCAATTCTTGCAGCCGGTCCTGCACTAGACGTTGAATTGTCCGCAGCCGACGACGATGTTCTTGAACCCAGGAGTACACCCCCGTCCGTGGGTAGTCCTCCTCGGGTTCCAGCGCCAGCTCTGACAGTCCCTTCCCGGGTCGGCCAAAGAACAGAGAGTAAGGGGTGAATCCAGTGGTGCTGTGTTTACGATTGTTATACGCCCACACCAATTCAGGGACGGACTCAGTCCACTTCGCCTTCTGGTCCTCCTCCAGGGTCCTCAGCATTTGAATCAGAGTGCGGTTAAATCTTTCACAAGCCCCATTCCCCTGTGGATGATAAGGGGTGGTCCGGGACTTATCGATTTTGTACAGCTGGTGCAGCTCCTCCATCACTCTTCCGAGGAAGCAGGCCCCTTGATCAGAATGAATGCGCTTGGGACACCCGTACACCTGGATGAAGTGTTTGCAGATTGCGTGAGCCGCAGACTCGGCAGTCTGGTCCCGCGTGGGCGTCACTACGGCAAATTTAGTAAAGTGGTCTATCATCACTAAACAATGCTCATAACCTTGGTGTGCTGGTCCAATTGTCAAGTAATCTATTGCCAGTAGGTCCATGGGACCAGAAGACCTCACCATCTCTGTGGGAGCTCGTTGTTCTGGTGGTTTGACCAGCTCACAACTTCTGCATTGCCGACATACTTTATCCACAATGTTCCTTAAGTGGGGGTGATAAAATAGGCGCTGTAACCACTGGATAGTCTTTTCTGGCCCAAAGTGTGCTCCTTTCTCATGTGCTTCCTTAGCCACCTGGTCTATCATGGACGAGGGAATCACTGTCTGCCATACAAGACTGAGTTCTGTTTGCAGGAATACCTTCCGGTACAGGATACCATCCCGCAACTCGAGCCTCTCCCACTGGCGTAGCATCTTCAGTACTTCAGGTGACATGGACCTCCTCTCATGTCGATTGGGCATTTGTTCAGACACGACCCACCTTCTCAACTGAGCTAGCTCCGGATCCTCCTGCTGTACTCGGACCCACTCATCGCGAGGCTGCTCCAGCAAGTTCACACAGGCCTCTTCCTGTTCAATTTCCCGCACACGCGCCTCACTGCCAACCTCAGAGAAAGTCATGTCTGGCTTTACTCGCATGCGCTCTCGCAGTGCCTGTTTCATCATTGCGTCACGCAGTCCTGTCACTAGCTGATCTCTGAGCACCACATCAACTGACCCTACTCCTACACCGTCCTTTCGTCTGATAGCAGTGTGAAGCTCTTGTAGGGCGTTCATGAATTGGGTCACGGTCTCCCCCTCCCATTATACCCGGTGAAACAGTCACATGCGAAGTTCCCCTACGTCAGTGGGGTCCCCATGCGTTTCCTCAAGTATGCGCAGCACTTTGTCCAGGGTATCTCTCTCCCGGGGGGACCTATGCATGACAGAATCCCGCGCCTCCCCCTCCAGGGCCATCAATGCAATTTCTGCCTCCAGGGCTGGTGTCATGGGGTGCATACGCATCATTCCCCGGATACGCTCTGTCCAACTCCACAACATTACATTGTTCCCAGTGAACCTTGGCAAATTATTCAACATGGCTCCCAGGGAAATGCTAGACCTGGGAACTTCCCCCGCTGCTTGGTCTGCCCTGTCCGCGCTACCGTGTGACATCCTGCCGACTACGCCAAATGTAATAGGATGCGGGTACTGAGTATGTCACCACGGAACAGACAGACCAACAGTTGAGGGGTTTAATAACAGGGATATGGTTCTCCTCGCAGGGAGGAAGCAATGCAAAATAACTAACAATAAAACAATGCAAAAATACGGGAGTTAAACAATATAACAGAATTAAGCAGGATTCCTTGGGAAAAGAACACTTATCAGTCTGAAGATGTCTTGCTTGGAGGGTCGTCTTCTCCAACGTTGGCGCCGAGAAACAGTGGCACTTGTCGTCCCTCTGTTGTCCGTGGGCAGAGTAGTCTCTGAGAGCCTGCTGCCTGGGGTTTCGGGAGTCAATGTGGTATGCACAGGCTCTGAGTCTTTAACTTTTACAGCACAACCTGGAAATCGGGGCTCCGCAATGTTGTCTCTATACCAGGAAAACAGGGGCTCCGCAATGTTAAGTTTCTGTACCAGGAAAACAGGGGCTCCGCAATGTTAAGTCTCTGTACCAGGAAAACAGGGGCTCTGTACTGTTACCGCGGGTACCAGGGTGTCATAGTCTCTAAAACGGGTCTCAAAGTGCCCCGCTCCAGTCACAGCAGAGTCCGCTTTATGTACTCACGAGATACAGTCTTTCTGGGCAGTCTCTCTCTATTTGTCCTCAGACCGGGAGCTCTCTCTCTCTCTTCTGAAGCGCAGCTGCACCCTGCTCTGCACGCTGCTCTGTCTCCTGCACGCGTCCCTTTCCCGCCCTGTGGCTGCTTCCTTTCTGTCCCAGTCTCCCCCTAGGGAACCCGCAGCACAGCTCAATGGTTCTGAGCACAGAGCCAAGAAGGTAACCGCCCCCAGACTCTTCTTGTGCTTTTAACTCCTTACACAATTTCCAATCGCTATCATCAGCATTCCATAGGGGAGGGGAGTCAGGGACATAATATGCAACCATCCTCCCCAAATCAATCCTCAATAAAACATCAGTGGGTAAGTTATCGGACAGCCCCACTTCCTTCCCCCCCGCTCCCGACACCCCAATCTATATACCCCGGAATAATCTCTTCAGAGGCCGCCAGTTTGGGTCGGATGAGGGTTCGTTCAGCCCTGGTGTCTTTGAGGCCTTGAGCGACATGGCCCCCCATGGTGACGTGCTGCACATTGTCATACACCCTCCCAACTGCCCCACACACCAAAAGAACTTTTCCATCACAGGAAAGTGCTCTGGCCGGGGTTTAGGGGTCTGAGTGCTGTTGGGTTCGCCGCTGGACTGGGACGACCTCGGCCCCTGGAGTAGGGCTAACTCCAGCTGGTGCTCCTGCACCACTTGCATTTCGGCTTTCTCTTTCTCCGCTTGGCCTCCTGCTCCGATCGGCTTGGGCCTCCTGCTGGTATTGCTGGATCAGCTTCAGACGTCCATCACGGTCATCAGCGGGGAGTTGTTCCAAGGCTGCCTGCAGGTGGGGGTCCAATCCGGCCTGGTTGCAAGTAGGGCCAGCATTCAGTGCTGGCTTCTGCATCCACTGCGCTCTGAGGCCGGACTTGGTTTGCTTCAAATTGCACCAGTTCCGTGACCAATTGGGCCTTGGATTTGCCTTGGGGGTCCGGGCCGTGGTACGTGCATACTCCAATAAGAGAGTCTTTCTGCTGGGTGTACCAGTCTTCTCCTTTTGTGGCCATCATTGCCAAGTAAAAGATAGGATAGAAAAACAAAGAGAAAGGGAGAGGGGGTAATCGCAAGTACACACGGTATCGTCTCTGGACTAGTAAACACTGAGCTTGTTCTCCAAAACTTTTTTTTTGCGCAAAGTCCTCGCAAGAACTGTGCAAGTTTTTAGTGAGAGGAATGATTGCTCACACCCGATCACTAATGCTCTATTATCCCACCGCTCTGCCACCAATATGTCAGAGTTCACGGGAAGGATACCTTTATCATCCACACCACTCACACCAATATGTCATGAATCGGGGTTGTTTGGTTGCCCCTGGTTTCTTTCTGAAGGGGATTTATCTATATCCCACTTCCCAGTTCCGGTTTGGAACTTGCAGCTCTCTGGCGCCCCCCTTACCCTCAGGTCAGATAGAGTACTGCACCTAGGATAATTAGTCGCCAGAAAGGCAGCCTTACTTTGTACTGGCTAATGTGCACACTGCAGCGAGGGCGATATAGCTACTCCCACTCAGGCGGTGACAATAATTATCAATGCCGCCAGTCGCTCTAAAGCCTCCCAAATGCACAGGAGAAATCCGCTGCCACCAGCTCCGATTTCATAATTATTAAAGGGTCCAGAGCCCACCCAGATAAGTAGCGTAATTCACTTCAGAGGATGTGACAGTACGTTATAGAGCAAGGAGGGACAAAGCTAGTAATTTTATATATTTTACTCCAAAAAAGGTAGGCAGTGTTTACAGAAGTATAAAAAGGTATTATAAAAGTGGAAAAGCCCACAGCGTGTGTCTGAAAGCCATGGACCTTTTAGGTATATACTCAAAACATGGCATATTCATATTATCGTGACAGTGACCGCCCATCACCTCCATCATCAGTATATAGTGACTGCCCATCACCTCCATCATCAGTATATAGTGACCGCCCGTTATCTCCATCATCAGTATCTGGTGACCGTCCATCACCTTCCATCATCAGTATGTGGTGACCTCCTCTATCATCAGTATCTGGTAATCGCCTCACTACATGCACTCTCACTACATGCATGCATGCTCACTATAAGCAAGCGCGGTACATGCACGCTCACTACGTGCACACTCACTATATGCACTCTCACTACATGCACTCTCAATACATGCACACTCACTAAGTGCACGCTCACTATATGCAGACTCATGTGCTTATGCAGATACACAGTGCGGCGGCCCCACATGATGGAGGTGATGGTTGCTCTTCCTCCCATGCAGAGTGCCTGCAGTGGGTCAGGTGTCGCTGTATTTCCTGGTGCCACTCCTGGATCTGGTGCCGGGGAGCAATATTTTATTGATACCTGAGGTCATAATATAGATAATAAACTGGGCAGTAAAAGTTTATAATGGAGGGAAAGTTCCCCTGTGATGAGAGGACGTTCCTGAAGGTTCGCTCCCAAGAAGAGAAGGGCTCTGAATGTCTTCACCGCGTCTTTATGAGGCAGCGACTTTTGCATGGAAGTAGAGTTGCAGCTGTGTACGATGGTGTACAGAACGTGCGCCCATGTTCCTTATACCGCCATATGTCCCAGCTATAAGAGTGCTGGCACGGAGAGAGGCCCTTAATAATAATAATCTTTATATGGCGCCAACATATTCCGCAGCGCTTTACACACATCATCATCACTGTCCCCAATGGGGCTCACAATCCAAATTTCTGCTTGTCTTTTGTGGGAATGTGGGTGGAAATTGGACAACCCACAGATAATCCACAGAAATACGGGGAGAACAAGGCTGCTGTGCTAACCACTGAGCCACCATTCTTCCCTTATAGGAAATATTGGGCCACAGAGGCGCATTGTCCACATCCCTGCTCCGGTACGGGGGCGGCTAGAGAGGGAATCACCACTAATGCTCCAAACCCAAAGTCACCATCACCAATGGAAACGAGCCAGTTCTGGAGGTGATCTCTACTGATGAACGACTTGTGGAGTCATTGATAACGACCAGAATTGGAAAGGGCCCGTCTGATTGTCGGATAGATCACATCGGAGATGACGCAATTTACAACTTTTCATTTCAAACATAATAAGAAAACTTATTTATAGCCATCAACCATCTGCAGGACACACAGACGCTCTATGTTAGTGGTAGTGTCAGCTCCTATCCCCTAACCTTCCCCAAGACACACGGACGCTCTATGCTAGTAGTAGTGTCAGCTCCTATCCCCTAACCTTCACTAGGACACACGGATGCTCTATACTGATGGTATCAGCTGCTATCCCCTAACCTTCCCCAGGACACATGGACGCTCTATGCTAGTAGTAGTGTCAGCTCTTATTCCTTAACCTTCCCCAGGACACATGGACGCTCTATGCTAGTAGTAGTAGTGTCAGCTCCTTTCCTCTAACCTTCACTAGGACACACGGACGCTCTATGCTAGTGGTAATGTCAGCTCCTATTCCCTAACCTTCACTAGGACACACGGATGCTCTATACCGATGGTATCAGCTCCTATCCCCTAACCTTCCCCAGGACAAACGGGTGCTCTATGCTAGTGGTAGTATCAGCTCCTATCCCCTAATCTTCTCCTGGAATTCCAGAGGATGGGGGATATTCGGGAGAAATCTTGGAGGCGATTGTGTGAGGAACGAATAAGTGTGGAGGAGAGTAGGAGGTCTTGTGAGGATCGGAGATTACGTGAGGGAAGGTATTGGGAGATTAGTTCAGAGATATAGGGAGGGGACAGGTTGTGGATGGCTTTGTAGATCAGTGTTAGTAGTTTGAACTGGATTCGTTGGGGAATTGGGAGCCAGTGGAGGGATTTGCAGAGGGGAGAAGGAGGGGAGTAGCGAGGAGAGAGGTGGATTAGCTGGGCTGCATCGTTGAGGACAGACTGGAGTGGTGCAAAAGAGTTAGCAGGGAGGCCACAGAGGAGGGTGTTGCAGTAATCGAGGCGGGAGATGATAAGGGAATGCACAAGAGTCTTAGTAGATTGTGAGGTGAGGAAGGGACGGATTCTGGCAATATTTTTGAGTTGGAGGTGACAGGAGGTGGCAAGAGTTTGAACGTGCGGTTTGAAGGACAAGGCAGAGTCGAGAGTTACCCCGAGGCAGCGGATTTCAGGTGTGGGAGAGAGCGTGATGCCATTTACCATAATAGATGGATCAGGTAGGGGGGATACGTGAGATGGGGGGAAAGATGATGAGTTCGGATTTGTCTGTATTGAGTTTTAGGAAGCGAGAGGTGAAGAAGGAGGATATGGCTGACAGACACTCCGGGATTCTGGACAGAAGAGAGGCAACATCTGAGCCAGAGAGGTAGATCTGAGTGTCGTCCGCATACAGGTGGTACTGAAAGCCATGGGACTTTATGAGTTGCCCTAGGCTAAGCGTATAGATGGAAAAAAGAAGGGGCCCTAGGACAGACCCTTGAGGGACTCCAACAGAGAGAGGGCGGGATGAGGAGGTAGTGTGGGAGTGGGAAACGCTAAATGTGTGGTCGGAAAGGTATGAGGCAATCCAGGACAGGGCGAGGTCTTTGATGCCAAGGGAAGAAAGAATCTGTAGCACAAGGCAGTGATCGACTGTGTCGAAAGCAGAGGACAGGTCAAGAAGGAGGAGGATGGAGAACTGTCTGTTAGCTTTGGCTGTGAGTAAGTCATTAGTAATTTTTGTCAGGGCAGTTTCGGTGGATTGGTGGGGGCGAAAGCCAGATTGGAGGTTGTCAAGGAGAGAGTTACATGAGAGGTGGGAGGAAATTTGAGCATGGACATGCTGCTCAACGAGTTTTGAAGCAAACGGGAGCAGTGATATGGGGCGGTAGCTGGGCATAGCAGTTGGGTCTAGGTTAGTTTTTTTGAGGATGGGTGTGATGGTGGCATGTTTGAAGGCAGAGGGGAAGGTACCAGAAAATAGCGATAGGTTGAAGAGATGGGTTAGGGCTGGAATGAGCATGTTAGTAAGGTTGGGGAGCAAGTGGGAGGGGATGGGGTCAAGTGCACAGGTGGTGAGGTGTGATTTGGAAAAGAGGCGAGTAAGCACTCATTCAGTGATGTTGGAGAGGGAGGTTATTAGGGAAGGGCAGAGGTCTGGTATATGGAGTGGTTGGGGTGGTGGAACAGTTAGGGTTGGCCTTGTTTGGTCGATCTTGTTTTTGAAGTAGGTGGCAAAGTCCTCGGAGGAGATGAGGGGAGTTGGAGGTGGCAGTGGTGGGCGGAGGAGGGAGTTAAATGTGCTGAACAATTGTTTTGGGTTGTAGGATAGTGAAGATACAAGGTTAGTGAAATAGGTCTGTTTAGCAGAGGTGAGAGCTAATGTGAAGTCAAATGTAGCTTGTTTGAAAGCAGTGAAGTCGTCTGGCAGGCGTGTTTTCCTCCAACGTTGCTCTGCAACCCTGGATGCTTGTCAAAGTTTTTTTGTGAGATTTTTATGCCAAGGTTGCCTATTGGTTTGTCGCACTTTGCCATGCATGAGAGGGGCGACTGAGTCTATGGCTGATGTGAGAGTGGAGTTATAGAACTCGGTGGCGCTGTCCGTGTTGTGGAGTGAAGATATGGAGGACAGGGGTAGGAGAGAGTCTGTGAATGTCTAGATGTGCAAGGTTTCTCCGTGGATGTGGTAATGGCTGGACATGGGGGGCAGGTGAGGAGGACAAGGATGAGAAGGTGAGTAGATGGTGGTCACATAGGGGGAAGGGAGAGGTTGCGAGATTAGATAAGGAACAGAGGTGGGTGAAGATGAGGTCTAGTTTATGTCCGTCTGTGTGGGTGGCTGTGGAGGACCACTGGGTGAGTCCAAAGGATGAAGTAAGGGCCAGTAGCTTTGAGGCTTGGAGGCTCTATACCGATGGCATCAGCTCCTAACCCCTAACCTTCCCCAGGACACACAGATGCTCTATACCAATGGCATCAGCTCCTAACCTTCCCCAGGACACACGGACGCTCTATACCGATGGTATCAGCTCCTAACCCCTAACCTTCCCCAGGACACACAGACGCTCTATACCGATGGTGTCAGCTCCTAACCCCTAACCTTCCCCTGGACACACGGATGCTCTATACCGATGGTATCTGCTTCTATCACCTAACCTTCCCCAGGACACACAGATGCTCTATACCAATGGCATCAGCTCCTAACCTTCCCCAGGACACACGGACGCTCTATACCGATGGTATCAGCTCCTAACCCCTAACCTTCCCCAGGACACACAGACGCTCTATACCGATGGTGTCAGCTCCTAACCCCTAACCTTCCCCTGGACACACGGATGCTCTATACCGATGGTATCTGCTTCTATCACCTAACCTTCCCCAGGACACACGGATGCTCTATGCTAGTGGTGGTGTCAGCTCTTATCCCCCTAACCTTCACCAAGACACACGGACGCTCTATGCTAGTGGTGGTATCAGCTCCTATCCCCTAACCTTCCCCAGGACACACAGATGCTCTATGCTAGTGGTAGTGTCAGCTCTTGTCCCCCATCCATCCTCTATACCGGTGGTGTCAGCTCTTGTCCCCCATCCATCCTCTATACCGGTGGTGTCAGCTCTTGTCCCCCATCCATTCTCTATACCGGTGGTGTCAGCTCTTGTCCCCCATCCATCCTCTATACCGGTGGTGTCAGCTCTTGTCCCCATCCATCCTCTGTAGCGGCGGTATCAACTCTTGTCCCCATCCATCCTCTATAGCGGCGGTATCAGCTCTTGTCCCCATCCATCCTCTGTAGCGGCGGTATCAGCTCTTGTCCCCCATCCATCCTTTATACCGGCGGTGTCAGCTCTTGTCCCCATCCATCCTCTGTAGCGGCGGTATCAGCTCTTGTCCCCCATCCATCCTCTATAATGGCGGTATCAGCTCTTGTCCCCATCCATCCTCTATAGCGGCGGTGTCAGCTCTTGTCCCCCATCCATCCTCTATACCGGCAGTGTCAGCTCTTGTCCCCATCCATCCTCTAGCGGCGGTGTCAGCTCTTGTCCCCCCATCCATCCTCTATACCGGCGGTATCAGCTCTTGACCCCATCCATCCTCTATACCGGTGGTGTCAGCTCTTGTCCCCCATCCATCCTCTATACCGGTGGTGTCAGCTCTTGTCCCCATCCATCTTCTGTAGCGGCGGTATCAACTCTTGTCCCCATCCATCCTCTATAGCGGCGGTATCAGCTCTTGTCCCCATCCATCCTCTGTAGCGGCGGAATCCGCTCTTGTCCCCCATCCATCCTCTATACCGGCGGTGTCAGCTCTTGTCCCCATCCATCCTCTGTAGCGGCGGTATCAGCTCTTGTCCCCCATCCATCCTCTATAATGGCGGTATCAGCTCTTGTCCCCATCCATCCTCTATAGCGGCGGTGTCAGCTCTTGTCCCCCATCCATCCTCTATACCGGCAGTGTCAGCTCTTGTCCCCATCCATCCTCTAGCGGCGGTGTCAGCTCTTGTCCCCCCATCCATCCTCTATACCGGCGGTATCAGCTCTTGACCCCATCCATCCTCTATACCGGCAGTGTCAGCTCTTGTCCCCATCCATCCTTTATAGCGGCGGTGTCAGCTCTTGTCCCCATCCATCCTCTATAGCCGCGGTGTCAGCTCTTGTCCCCCATCCATCCTCTGTAGCGGCGGTATCAGCTCTTGACCCCATCCATCCTCTGTAGCGGCGGTATCAGCTCCTGTCCCCATCCATCCTTTATAGCGGCAGTGTCAGCTCTTGTCCCCCATCCATCCTCTATACCGGCAGTGTCAGCTCGTCCCCCATCCATCCTCTATACCGGCAGTGTCAGCTCTTGTCCCCATCCATCCTCTATACAGGCGGTATCAGCTCTTGACCCCATCCATCCTCTGTAGCGGCGGTATCAGCTCTTGTCCCCATCCATCCTCTATAGCGGCGGTGTCAGCTCTTGTCCCCCATCCATCCTCTATACCGGCGGTATCAGCTCTTGTCCCCATCCATCCTCTATACCGGCGGTATCAGCTCGACTCCATCCTCTGTAGCGGCGGTGTCAGCTCTTGTCCCCCATCCATCCTCTATACCGGCGATATCAGCTCTTGTCCTCCATCCATCCTCTATACCGGTGGTGTCAGCTCTTGTCCTCCATGCATTCTCTATACACTGACTGCTGATACATAATGCCTGTGACTGACTGTGGAGCCTCATATGACTAAAGCCAATAAAATACCATCAGTGCCCAATTCCCCCCTCGCACTACTCCCTTTGGTGATGCACTAATTGGGATGCCCCTGTAGGCCAATGGTTCTTAAAGGGGAAGGCTCCGATGGCCACACCTACAAGGGTTAAATCCAGGTGTCTGGGTCAGTAACTTCCTCTTTCCCCCTCAGTGGACACCTGGAAGCTTTTGTCTCCCGAACTCCCTGAGATCCCCCTGCAACATGTCAGACGCTTTGATCATCAAGGCCCTGAGAGCGGCACAGGAAGGTGAGCACTGGATTCAAAGCATTAACGGGCTTAGTGCTCAACCCCCTGTGCCCTCTCCTCAACTCCCTCATGGGCCTGCGTCCATGCCTCCGTTGGGGCCGGGCTTCAGTGCCTTCTACTGCCCTATCATGCACCGTGGGCCCATCGGCCTCATCCCCGGAGGTAGCCAGCCCACCACCGGAGCAGCAGCCTCTAATCCCATTCTCCCCCGACGAGACCACCATTGCTGGCCCACCTGCGGTGTCTGGCGTCTGCTTCAACGTCGGGGCTGCACGCCGATCCTCTGGGCCAGGCCAGGCTCATTCCGGGGGGGTTCGCCGCCAGCATGGGGAGGCCGCTGGTCCGTGTGGTGCCCACGCCATCCAGAGTGCCTGCAGGTTGGAGACGTAACTGCAGTCACGGCAACAAAGGCGCAAGCCTTCCAGCGGCAGGCCGGGAGGCGTCGGGCCCAGGTCCATGCTGCTTCTGCCGGGCTTCCGATGCGTCATAGGCAAGCCCTGCCCACTCCCTCGCCTCATTTCCAGTGCCCGGTGAGGCAGCGACGACTCAGTCCGGGACCAGTCTCCGCGCTATCCCCGGCAAGCGCAGCCCCTACGTCTTCACAGGGGTGCTGGGAGACTGGCCTAAGAGCCACTATGGCAGCTGGAGAGCGCACTGTTCGGTCCAATAGGACCGATCTGAGAGCTCTACAGCTGCAAGATTCATGCTACTCAAATATAACAGTAAAAGTGTCGGGGTCGTAACGACAATATACCCTCATTCACCAGTCATTCCAAATT
This sequence comes from Ranitomeya variabilis, assembly GCF_051348905.1. Taxonomy (NCBI): domain Eukaryota; kingdom Metazoa; phylum Chordata; class Amphibia; order Anura; family Dendrobatidae; genus Ranitomeya; species Ranitomeya variabilis. Next base: position 6,047,459 of record NC_135237.1, on the reverse strand, counting down.
AAACTATAAGCATGTGGTACCGGGTAAGAATGAGTCAGACAGGTAGCTGGTTCAATCTCAGTGCATGCTCATGTGACTATATGTGTGTCAGCCATGGTCATAGCAACTGAACTTTATTTTCCAAATACACGGTACTAAAAAGGAATGCAATAGGCGGGGTTTAAGCAGTATACGTCTAGTGCTCAGTCCTTCTGATTTGTCGGACGTCTCCTGGTGGATTCCTCCTCTTCTTTCTATTTCCAAGTTTCGATTTCAGAAGAAATGAAACTTTAACCTTTCAGATTCTAAACTGAAGTGAAGAATGAACACTGGCAGCCATCTTTAATACAGTTACATTTGCATTAGCAAGGGAAAACGTATTGTTTCACAGTATAAGAGTATAAAAGTACAAAAGTGTATAAGAAAATATATTTTCACCTTGACAATCCCCCCTAAACACTAAGTTTTTCCCTTAAAGAAAGATCCTTCGAGACTGTCCATGTGATGGGGAAAGGGGAGGTGGATTTCTTCATCCAGACACCTCAGAAACTCTCCCCTTGCGAGAGGCCTCCAGGCAGCTGAACCCTTCACTAACCTCACATGGAGTTCTCCCACTGTCCCTAAACTAAATCTCTTAGCATCAGAATCCAAAGAGCACCAAATACGGAAGTCCATGTCATATTTTTCCATAAAATAGTAAATTTTATTAAATATATCTTTTTTTAAAAAAATACCAAGCAATTAAAACAAATAACTCAAACAATGGAGACAACACATGCAAGTACACCGCCTAGTAACAGTTTCAGCAGCACATATTATATAGGGGATAAGTAGTAAGCTAGTAAGGTGCAAAAGTAGTATGCAGCTATATTGCTTAAGTTGTACATGTAGGGATAAATAGTTGACATATAAACACCTGTACCCTTTAGTGGGCCATGCTAAGTAACCCTACAGGAGTATATGTGGCAGTGTGTATGGCCTAATAAAGTGCATAGTGCATTGTGCTTAACTACCACCACCACATAGCCTCCATATAAGCAACCCAGCTGCCTTTGGTAAGCAAATTTTCAATTCATCAACAATCCTATAAATCCCATATATTAGTATGCATAAAGTGTAGAAATAAGTAGTGTTACATAACCTGTGTACGCGGTCCTAAGCCCCAACGCGCGTTTCGCGTTTAGCTTCGTCCGGGGGAATGTATGTTAATGCGTCCAAAGTAGGTCTTTTTATGGTGGTTTACTAATTGGACAATTGGTGTGCTTTCTTTTTGCTAGAGCCGGCCATTGCACATGCGCAGGTCGGCGTCTGACATCACTTCCGCATTTCCTCATTCAATGCATCAATACAGGGGGCGGGGCTAGTATCGCTATGGACGCGTTGCCATAGTAGCGCGATAGTTCACGCGCACATAAATGGAAGTGACCACTGTTATGGCTTTCTATAAGTGAGGAGTGGACAGAGGTATGGACGGAGGGTAGTATTGTCCCCCTTATGGCTCAAACCCGGCCGCGGTACTCGGTCACTAAACCAAGTCATCACGCATGCGCCGGAACACATCCCCCGCCATCGCCACGCCCCCCAGTCCGACGCGTCAGGACCGGGGGCAGGGTCAGAGGCGGCACAGATGCATCACCAAAGCAGCGCGGCGACACGGTCAGTGGCAGAGAAATCCCCACCGGTAAGAGTACCACAGGGAGACAAATACTGTCAATACATAAGTCATGTATGTTTACTGCACATCACAAGTGGGCCACCGGATCTAATTACTATCCAACGTGTCGTGGCTGGAGCCCTAAAGTGAATATCCAATAAATTATTATTAGTGAGTGAGTGAAAAAAATGATCCTATTTAAACAGTAAGTGAATCAACAAGGAATCTGTTTCTACAGATCCAGATTGAATCATATAGATACTAGTGTGTGCCACAGAGGGGTGAATGAATAGAACATAGCAATCCTATTTAAATAGTGAGGTGAATCCAAAAAAGATCTAATAATAAAGATCCTCATGGCCATATAAATAAAGAAATATATAATATGTGCCAATATAAATAAATTAAAACCATTCCAATGACATACATAGGTCCACATCGGACCATTGTTCATATGTTGGTGAGCCAATAGAAATGAAGATTACAAGAATCAAAGTCCAATACGGTGTATGACTCTCACAGGTATAGGTGACACCATAGATAAGTAAAGATCCTAACAACAACAAAATAGTGAGACAGTGTTCATTAGTACTTAATAGATTTAGTGCAGACTATATCCACTTCAGTGATGAGCAGTATTATACTTGCATATCCTTGTTTCTTATATATAACCCACAGTGGATAAGACTCTCATTCCAAGGGGCTATTTATTAATGTTCAGAACTCCATCCATGTCCTTTTTTCAAGATATTGCATATGGTCTTCAATGCTTTTTCTTCTGATGTTATTCCCACTTTTCTTTTCTTGTTCCGTCTGCAGGTTTTTAAAGGGAACCCCCATCCATCCGCACGAGTCTCCAGAAGAAAATCAACTCCCACGTCGATACACAGCCCTCCAGCCAGTCCGAGTCCACCCACCAGCAAGTCACCACCAGATGGTAAGTATACCTAAATAAAAACTAAACAAAGACTAAATTAATAAAATATAATAAAACATACATAAACAATTAAAATTAGAGAAAAGGGGCAAAGCTTAATTTTTCATTTAATCCCTTTGGATGGATACAATCAATTCTTTTGATCCATCTGGTTTCCAACTGAGCCAGTGTTTTCCTCCAATTTCCTCCCCTCTGGTCAATGAATACTCTATCAATCCCTGATACTTTTAGGTGTCTTGCATTACAATCATGGACACGTTTGAAGTGCCTGGGTATTGGTTTGAGCACTGACATGTCCGTTTCTTCTTGAGCGTTTACAATATCTCTGTAATGTTCTCTTACTCAAATTTTTAGTGATCTGGATGTGAGGCCAACGTAAATCATGCCACATGGGCAGGTGGCATAATATATGACACCTACCGTGTTGCATGTTATATTCTGTGTGATGGTAAAAATTCTAGTTCCATCACTTGACTTAAATGTCGTGGCCTTTTGCATATTTGGACACGCTATACAGTCATTACAGGGAAAGAAGCCCCATTTTGGTCCCTTTGAGCCAAATACTTTACTTGGTTCTTCACCAGGATAATAGCTGTGTACCAGCATATCTTTTAAATTCTGTGATCTTCTATATGTGATGGAAGAAGTTGGACCCACATATTTAGTTAATACCTGATCAGTTTTTAGTATTGCCCAATATTTATTCAGGGCTTTTCTCATGTCCATCCATTTGTCATTGTACGTTGATATGAATCTGGTCACATTATCTTGTTTGACTGGTTTAGTTTTTGATTGAAGGAGATCCATTCGATTTTCCACTGCTGCTCTCTTGCGGGCTTTTTTGATACTTCTATTTGAGTATCCACGATTTTGAAATCTTGTAGCTAAATCATCAGCTTGCTTGTTAAATAATTGATCATTCGAGCAGATTCTTTTGATTCGTAAAAACTGACCAGTTGGTATAGCTTTTATCACTTGGTGAGGGTGGGAAGAAGACGCATGCAGGAGAGAATTTACAGCGGTTTCTTTGCGAAATACATCTGTTTCCAATATATTCGACTGTCCTTTGAATATGAGGATATCCAGAAATTCAATATTTTGCTGGCTATACTTGCACGAAAGTTTCACGTTAATGTTATTATCATTCAGAGTGTTGACAAAGGAGATAAGTTCCTGTTCAGAACCCTGCCAGATCATAAGAATGTCGTCTATGAATCTGGCCCAAAACAGGACCTTTTCAATGTCCACCATGGGGTTGGTAAAGAAGATTTTTCTCTCCCATGCCCCTAGAAAAAGATTTGCATATGAGGGGGCAAAAGCCGCCCCCATTGCAGTGCCCTGCTTTTGTAAATAAATTGTGTTTTTAAAAATAAAATAATTGTGTTCAAGTGCAAATTTCAATAGGGACATGAGAAAGTCAGTAAACTCTGTATCATAATTCGACATTGCAAGGAACGTTTGTACCGCATATATACCGTCTTTATGCTGAATTGAGGTGTATAAAGATTCCACGTCAAGTGTGACCAGCCACATGTCTTCTTCCATTGGGATGCCCTCTATTTTGCCTAGGACATCACCAGTGTCCTTAATGTGTGATGGTAAATTTTGGACAATGGGTTTCAAATGATGGTCAAGATATTTACATGTGACTTCACACAGGCTTCCGTTCCCTGAGACGATTGGTCGTCCTGGTGGATTAGATAGACTTTTATGCACCTTTGGTATAAAGTATATGCATGCGGTTTTCGGGTGGATGGGTATTGTTATCCCTTAATTCCTTCGTAATTATTCCTCCCTGGAAAGCTATATTCAGTATATTATAAAGTTCACTCTGAAAAGCCGATGTTGGATTATACGTTAATCTCTTGTAACAAGTGATGTCTCTGAGTTGTCTGAAGGCCTCTTTTTCATACTGCCTCCGTGGCCATACAACAATATTGCCCCCTTTATCGGAGGGCTTTATAACTATCTCCTTCATATTTTTAAGTTCACCTAGTGCTTTTCTTTGGCTTCCAGACATATTATCATTAGATATACCACCTGAAATTTTTTCAAATTCCTCCGTTACTAATTTTACAAAAATTTCAATATTAGGGTAGATATTTAGTGATGGAAATTTCTTAGGGGTTGGCACTGTAAACTTACTTCCCGTTGTTGGTTCACTTGGTTCATCACTTAATTCTTCCAGTATTTTTATAGCCTCCATTTCCTCTGCACTCCATTCTTCACCTCTCTCTGATTTGTCATGTAATTTTTTAAGTACCAGTTTTCGTGCGAACAGGTGTAGATCCTTTATGGCTACAAAGGAGTCAAAAGGGGAGGTGGGAGAAAAGGTTAAACCCAGACTCAATACATCTACTTGGGCCTCAGATAGTTCAATTTTCATCTGAGAATGGGGGGTTTTGTCTACTCTCTTGAGGGGGAATATACTTCGGGATCTCCCCTGGATCAGTACCATTGTACTCTGGTGGATCTATTTCTTGATTGAGGAAGGTGTCAGTCGGAGTTGCTTTGGCAATAACCTTTTTATACAAGGGAATAACACAACAGAGAATTATCGATTCAATTATAAGGAGGGCAATCAGTACCAAACAAACTTATTGAAGGAATCCCTTGATCCCACCTAACCAACTGGAGAAGAAAGATGTGTCTGCTCCAGCATACATGACACATCGTCTTATTGTCCTAATTTGTTCAACTTCTTTAGAAACCTTCAGGTCTTTTGGATCTACATTTCGCCATTCAGGTCTGGCTGTCTATATTTTGTCTCGTAAGTCTTTGGTCATACCGTCAATGAATGTATTTACCAATACTCTAACATCAAGTGGGTTTATGGGACTGTACTCCATGTCTTCCCATTTCAGCTGTAACCGTCCAAAGTATAGCTCTACACTCTCTCCTTTGTCACATCTGTAGAAAATCTTAATTTGCGTCCTAGCACGTCACCTGTTTTTGTGCTCACTAACTACCTAGGCCTGCCTAGGTGCACTTATACGTCCATCATATTGTCTTTATCTGAAAAATGGGAAAGGTTGGTTCTCAGGGTCAGCCAATTGCTTTTGCGTAGCTAGCTAGTCAGAGGGCCTCCAGGGATAATACTCCTGTATCTGTCTTACCCTACCTGATGTGGTTGGTTCTCTGGTGGTGGGGGTGACTAGATGACCGGTTGGGGGTGGCATGACATGCTGGTCTACAACTCCTTCCCAAAAGGATTACTGTCAGCCTACTCCCAAAAGTTAATGTCCCCACTATCCACTAACCACAATCCTGTGTCAGCTTCTTATGTCACTGCATGTGATCTTGTCTGGACAGGATTCAGTGCAATTCTCTTAGGTCGGGTTGCAGCACGGGTCATACAAGTGTTAGGGCCCAAATCCTCAACTATACCCTGGAAGGCATCACAGCTATAATTAACAAATCTTTGTTCCCTGTAATATATATATAATTGATCCATTCAACATTTTTATTAATCTGCACCTGTGGGATTATAGAAGCAAAGCCGGCATACATCTGGTTCTGGGCTTTAAACTGGTCAGGCACCCCCCTTGGCACTCCAATGGCATCAATATATATACTAGTGGATCTTCTTCATAACTCATGTGGAGCTGATCGAGACTTCTCCTCTTTCTGGTAGGTTCATCAGGTATCTCTGGATCCCAAGGTAAAATCTTGAACTGCATAGCCAGTCTAACAAGGGTGCATTGGCCTATCCAGGCATTAGGCAACCTAGGACGGAGCTTACCATTTCCACATAACCAATAAATGTCGTATATATATTGTGTATGTTTGATTAGCAAGTCAGTATCTAAGGAACTGTTCTCTTTGCAGTAACCTGTCTCGGAGATTTCTACTGGTATACCTGTGGTGTCATGGGAATTACAGCAGGTGTAATTGTCAGCTAATACGGTTACTTCTCCTGGGACCTTTAGTCTGGGTTCCTTATGAATTAGTGGGACATAATCTGGGCAGTCAGTGGACTTCAGACCTTTCAACAGATTCATGACACAGGCAGTGGTGTTGTCATCAGGAAAAAGCAATGCATGTGTGTATAGGTGTGTATTCGCAGCAGCACAAGCAATACATCCCGCAGAGACATTCTGGACTCTTACATTGTATCTCACCCATTCTAACCATAGGTTTTTCCTTGGGGCTGTTTGTGTTTCTATGGAGAAAACCTCTTGCCAACTGAGACCTGGAATGGGGATCACTTCATTAACTACATTTTGCAAACGCTCACCTGGGCCTGTTTTAGCTGTACTGGTAACAGGGGCCTTGGTTGGTCTGAAACTAATATCCTG